>NW_017306505.1:109509-142542 GCF_000935625.1 Nanorana parkeri | reverse complement strand
GAGGTTCACTATGTTTGC
The DNA here is from genome assembly GCF_000935625.1 of Nanorana parkeri. Lineage (NCBI taxonomy): Eukaryota > Metazoa > Chordata > Amphibia > Anura > Dicroglossidae > Nanorana > Nanorana parkeri. Next base: position 142,524 of record NW_017306505.1, on the reverse strand, counting down.
AATCATTTTAGCTTCAAATTATTTGCAATTTTCACTTATTTTCTACTTACCCGGCTGCAAATAAAACTCATTACACATTCAGAGGTGCTGATCAGAGGAAGATGCTGAGAGCCGGCTTGATGCATCTGGGTGTAGGTCCTTCTCGGCGATATCACATATTCCATCCGGGTACGCTCGGTTATATATCCATCTTCCATCCTAAAATATTAATAGCTCTAAATTCATTTCTAGCCCCCCCCCGACAGGAGAAGTTAGGCTGACGTATCAGCAGCTCGGCGATAGGGGGCAGTGCGATCCTCACACATTACCCCCTTGTGTCCTAATTAGCGTGTTTTGTACTTGTGCTTTTTACAGAAATCCAAAGTCAGACAAGGCTGAATCAAGTACCTCTCTTTCTCGAGAGCCATTAATTATTGCTCGTTATCTAAGAAAGCCAAGATACTGCCAAAACCACCTTATTAAACTTCTGGAAGTGAATGCGGCTGTTGCCTGTAGCAACCAGATACAGTCGTCCTTTTTATATTTTTTCTTCAGAAAACCCAGACACCTCAGTGGTGATCGCAGGGGGGTTGCAGCGCTGACAGGTTTAAGGATTGACATGTTTCCTAGTTTGGAATATGAAAACTTGTTTTCATTTTAAAGTGACAAGAAACTCAGGGGTTAAATCTTAAAAATACATTCCAGTACCTAAACTATTAACAGCAATGTATCTTTTCTTCTTTTTTATATATCTCTATAGGTTGAATTTGGTGGAATTTTTTCAACCTGACTAACTATGTAACTATATCTTATTTGTGTCTCACTCGGCTGTAGATCCTCCAATCATCTCTGAATTGGTGCTGACACTGTCCTTCCTTCTGGAGGGGGGCTACTTCTGTTCCCCATGGTCCCTGTGTGTATTGTAAAGTAGTCACCGCTCCAAGCTCACTCCCGGGATGGACTACAATCTCATATCTAGTTTACTAATTTGTATTGAGATTGTAGTCCATCCCGGGAGTGAGCTTGGAGCGGTGACTACTTTACAACACACACAGGGACCATGAAGAAGGTTTGCAAACTATAATCTAACTTAAAGTGACACTAAACTTGCCTATTACATATGTAGAATTTGCTTTCTAATTATTGCTGCTGCACAGGGATCTTGTTTTACTGCCCTCACTAGGAGTCTACCAGACAGGGTCTGTCTCATTAAAGTGACACTAAACTCGGGAGTTAAATCTTAAAAATCGATTCAAGTACCTGAACTATTAACAAAGATGTATGTTATTTGTGTATCACTCGGCTGTAGATCCTCCAATCATCTCTGAATTGGTGCTGACACTGTCCTTCCTTCTGGAGGGGGGCTACTTGTGTTCCCCATGGTCCCTGTGTGTGTTGTAAAGTAGCCACCGCTCCACGCTCACTCCCGTGATAGACTATAACTTCAGTACAAATGAGTAAACTAAACGTGAGATTGTAGTCCATCCCGGGAGTGAGCTTGGAGCGGTGACTACATTACAACACACACAGGGACCATGGGGAACACAAGTAGCCCCCCTCCAGAAGGAAGGACAGTGTCAGCACCAATTCAGAGATGATTGGAGGATCTACAGCCGAGTGATACACAAATAACATACATGTTTGTTTGAGATTTTTTTTTTTTTTTTATTAACTTATATTTCAGATTTTTTTAACATTTTTGTTAATAGTTCAGGTACTTGAATGGATTTTTAAGATTTAACTCCGGAGGTAAAATCATGCTTTTAGGAAATGAAAACTTTCAAAGTGCAAAAGCTACCGAGACTGCTGTGTAGACATGTAAACTGCGGAAAAATTTGGTTTTGGATATTTCGTTATTCATATACAAAATTGAATTCAGTTCGGGGGTTTCGGAATCAGACGAAATCTGAATTTTGGTTAGTTTCGGATGAGTTTACGAATATTCGTTGCTAATACCACAGAAAACCATCTACAGATACTAATACTAAAGCTGAAGCTCCCAGACCCAAATGGCATTCTGGAGTCCGATTTTCCGAATTCCATTTGCGAGCCCCCAAATGCCATTCGGGTCTGGGAGCCATATACTAAATGACTAAAGCTGAGGCTCCCAGACCCGATGACATTCAGGAGCTCCCAAATGCAATTTGGAAATCCGGATCCTGAATGCCATTGGGGTCTGGGAGCCTCGGCTTTAGTATTATATGTATAGACTGTATATGGCTCCCATGTTGCCATAACAAAAATTTGTATTTAGACCTATTTGGATGCATTAAACCGAAAAACACATATGATTGGCCAGAAAAGTCACATGTCCCATTCAGTTTAGTTTTTGAACGAAATTCGAACAGGATCCGAAATTCAGATGCATTGGGATTCGGAAATTCTGACAAATTTTGATTTGAAACGAAGCAAATTGCACATGTGTACTGTTGTGGCAAACTGGTGCCAGCCTGACATGAAAGGGTGATATGTAAACAGATTTCAGACCTTCTTTGATTGACAAGCAGTAAACTGGCCTCGCCTGGGTACAGTAACCATGAAATGTTCCACCTAGACACAGCTGTGTATGGTTTATACAGTTCCCAGATGGTAACCAACATTTTGAATGCTCTTGGTTGGGCATAATGCAGACTTAAAGGAAGCCTGTACCAAGCAGAGACATTTCAGAGTAAGAGGGTACATAGCAAGTGCTAGAGGGTATTTGCTCTTTAGCGCACCCTACTTCTAGGTTCAGGGCACCTGGCACACACTGAACCAGCACATACTGGGCATGCCCACCCATCCTCCATGTAATAGTGCTCGGGCATGGTGACTGAACACACAGGCAGTGGACACCTCTTACATCGGTGGTACCTCTTGAGGACTTCTATTGCAGTGTGTACGTCCACTGGGTAGAGTCGCCCTTTGTACTGGTAACCACTGTCTCTGATACACTGATGAAAAATAAAAAGCTTACAATTACTGGAACAGATGAGGGGGAAGCTTCTTATGGGAAAACCTGTATTGGTGAGGGGATTTCCTCATTTCCTGTTTGTGACACAGAGAACCAGGGGGAATATCCCCAGCAAATACCTAACGGGTTTTAACCTGAAAAAAGTCTGCTTTAGATGTGCTTAAAGCTGAACTCCGGGGGAAATGTCGGAACTACCCTTGCAGTGGGGCTCATAACCCCCCCCCCCCCCCCCTTACTGCAAGGGTAAAATGCTAATTTTTGTCTAGGGTCCCATTGAGCAGCAGTTTTACTCACCTTATCCTTTCCCACAGGATCTCCATCCATCGGTCGCACTTTGATGTCATCACGTCCAATGCAGGATGCTGAGGGCAGACCAACAACCCAGAGCATCGGAGGGAAGAAGAGAGCACTGGCTGCTGGGTAAGAAAAACTGATTTTTAATGATACTTTGAAGCAAAATTTGCAACAGTGTGGAAAACTCCTTTACTGCTTTTTGGAGCTCATCAAAGATTTCCCCCACTTCCTGCCCTGATGACAAGTTTCCCCCATACAGGAAGTGAGTAAATCTCCAACAGACATAACATTTTGTTAGTAGAGTAGAAGAAGACTAGACCACTTGTCTTGTTTTATTGCTATGTCCCCGTTTTTAGCTTACCCCTCACTTCCTGTCTGGTGGACACCAGAACAGGAAGTGAGGGGAAATCTTAAAGTTAAAGCCAACAAAACTAAATCAAAGTGTTGAAGTCCCCTGTGCACCTCTTGCTCATCCTCTAAACCTCAATGTACTCTTAACAAATGCGAGTGTCTTCAGCAAGCCGTGCTTGCATACGGTGGTGTGGAGAAGATGTCACTGAAAGCGTTTTGCGTCATTGCCCTGGAACCTGCATTTTTTCATGTTGCCATAACAAAAATTTGTATTTAGACCTATTTGGATGCATTAAACCGAAAAACACATATGATTGGCCAGAAAAGTCACATGTCCCATTCAGTTTAGTTTTTGAACGAAATTCGAACAGGATCCGAAATTCAGATGCATTGGGATTCGGAAATTCTGACAAATTTTGATTTGAAACGAAGCAAATTGCACATGTGTACTGTTGTGGCAAACTGGTGCCAGCCTGACATGAAAGGGTGATATGTAAACAGATTTCAGACCTTCTTTGATTGACAAGCAGTAAACTGGCCTCGCCTGGGTACAGTAACCATGAAATGTTCCACCTAGACACAGCTGTGTATGGTTTATACAGTTCCCAGATGGTAACCAACATTTTGAATGCTCTTGGTTGGGCATAATGCAGACTTAAAGGAAGCCTGTACCAAGCAGAGACATTTCAGAGTAAGAGGGTACATAGCAAGTGCTAGAGGGTATTTGCTCTTTAGCGCACCCTACTTCTAGGTTCAGGGCACCTGGCACACACTGAACCAGCACATACTGGGCATGCCCACCCATCCTCCATGTAATAGTGCTCGGGCATGGTGACTGAACACACAGGCAGTGGACACCTCTTACATCGGTGGTACCTCTTGAGGACTTCTATTGCAGTGTGTACGTCCACTGGGTAGAGTCGCCCTTTGTACTGGTAACCACTGTCTCTGATACACTGATGAAAAATAAAAAGCTTACAATTACTGGAACAGATGAGGGGGAAGCTTCTTATGGGAAAACCTGTATTGGTGAGGGGATTTCCTCATTTCCTGTTTGTGACACAGAGAACCAGGGGGAATATCCCCAGCAAATACCTAACGGGTTTTAACCTGAAAAAAGTCTGCTTTAGATGTGCTTAAAGCTGAACTCCGGGGGAAATGTCGGAACTACCCTTTATACCCCCCCCCCCCCCTCCTTACTGCAAGGGTAAAATGCTAATTTTTGTCTAGGGTCCCATTGAGCAGCAGTTTTACTCACCTTATCCTTTCCCACAGGATCTCCATCCATCGGTCGCACTTTGATGTCATCACGTCCAATGCAGGATGCTGAGGGCAGACCAACAACCCAGAGCATCGGAGGGAAGAAGAGAGCACTGGCTGCTGGGTAAGAAAAACTGATTTTTAATGATACTTTGAAGCAAAATTTGCAACAGTGTGGAAAACTCCTTTACTGCTTTTTGGAGCTCATCAAAGATTTCCCCCACTTCCTGCCCTGATGACAAGTTTCCCCCATACAGGAAGTGAGTAAATCTCCAACAGACATAACATTTTGTTAGTAGAGTAGAAGAAGACTAGACCACTTGTCTTGTTTTATTGCTATGTCCCCGTTTTTAGCTTACCCCTCACTTCCTGTCTGGTGGACACCAGAACAGGAAGTGAGGGGAAATCTTAAAGTTAAAGCCAACAAAACTAAATCAAAGTGTTGAAGTCCCCTGTGCACCTCTTGCTCATCCTCTAAACCTCAATGTACTCTTAACAAATGCGAGTGTCTTCAGCAAGCCGTGCTTGCATACGGTGGTGTGGAGAAGATGTCACTGAAAGCGTTTTGCGTCATTGCCCTGGAACCTGCATTTTTTTTTACAGCGCGGTGAATGTTTATACCGTCGTGCTGTGCCAATAGGGTAGTCATGTGGCTCTGGCAAAGTGCATACTACCTGTGTAATAATAAATGGCGCCAAAGGGCTCAGCAAGCGATCAGTACTGCACCTCTCTGAACTGAACACTGACTGCGGTTCCAGCCTGCATTGATATTGCAGGCCTCTTTCTCTGCCTGCCCCGAGTGGACCTCCGCACTGAGGAGCGACGAACCCCTAAGTGGCTCCGTGACTGAAAAGACAAATGTGGCATCACCGTACACTCGTATGTACAAATTCTACTAAACCAAAGGCCCGGTCAGTCCAGACCTGAGGAAGGAGACTTGTACGGCGTTATAAAGAACCAACACCGAGGTAAGAGGCTGCCATAGAAATATTCATTCTTTTGAAACTAACTTCTTATCTCTAACCAGAACGTCTTCTGTTTTATCACCAGCGTACTTAGATATAGGGACTCATGTCAAGTGTGGCCAGGAGAAGAAGTGTGCCAACCATCTTCATGAAGGTCCTCCTGCATGGTCTCTCTACTGAAAGTATGAGACCATGCCAAAAATATGGAGAGAAATTGCCGCCAGCAGTTGTGCTAAAAGGTAAAACTGTTTAAAATGAACTGTTTAACTGGTTCCCATTTTGATCTATGTGCTTTTCAGTCCGACTGTGTGACATACGCTGTTCATTCTGGCTATTGTGGGATATGCATTGCCAACCCTGGCTACTGTTGGATATGTACGGCCTGGCCTGGCTACTGTGTAATATGGGTGGCCTCTCCTGGCTACTGTGTGATATGGGCAGCCTCTCCTGGCTCCTGTGTGATCTGGGTGGCCTCTCCTGGCTACTGTGTGATATGGACGGCCTGCCCCGGCTACTGTGTGATCTGGGTGGCCTCTCCTGGCTACAGTGTGATATGTACAGCCTGCCGTAGCTACTGTGTGATCTGGGTGGCCTCTCCTGGCTACTGTGGGATATGGGCGGCCTGCCCTGGCTACTGCGTGATATGTACAGCTTGTCCTGACTACTATGTGATATGGGCGGCCTGCTCTGGCTACTGTGTGATATGTACAGCCTGCCCTGACTCCTGTGTGATCTGGGCGGCCTCTCCTGGCTCCTGTGTGATATGGGCAGCCTCTCCTGGCTCCTGTGTGATCTGGGTGGCCTCTCCTGGCTACTGTGTGATATGGGCGGCCTGCCCTGGCTACTGCGTGATATGGGCAGCCTGCTCTGGCTACTGCGTGATATGGGCAGCCTGCTCTGGCTACTGTGTGATATGGGCGGCCTGCCCTGGCTACTGCGTGATATGGGCAGCCTGCTCTGGCTACTGTGTGATATGGGCAGCCTCTCCTGGCTCCTGTGTGATCTGGGTGGCCTCTCCTGGCTACTGTGTGACATGGGCGGCCTGCCCTGGCTACTGCGTGACATGGGCAGCCTGCTCTGGCTACTGCGTGATATGGGCAGCCTGCTCTGGCTACTGTGTGATATGGGCGGCCTGCCCTGGCTACTGTGTGATATGGGCGGCCTGCCCTGGCTACTGCGTGATATGGGCAGCCTGCTCTGGCTACTGTGTGATATGGGCGGCCTGCCCTGGCTACTGTGTGATATGGGCGGCCTCTCCTGGCTACTGTGTGATCTGGGCGGCCTCTCCTGGCTACTGTGTGATCTGGGCGGCCTCTCCTGGCTACTGTGTGATCTGGGCGGCCTCTCCTGGCTACTGTGTGATCTGGGCGGCCTCTCCTGGCTACTGTGTGATCTGGGCGGCCTCTCCTGGCTACTGTGTGATCTGGGCGGCCTCTCCTGGCTACTGTGTGATCTGGGCGGCCTCTCCTGGCTACTGTGTGATCTGGGCGGCCTCTCCTGGCTACTGTGTGATCTGGGCGGCCTCTCCTGGCTACTGTGTGATCTGGGCGGCCTCTCCTGGCTACTGTGTGATCTGGGCGGCCTCTCCTGGCTACTGTGTGATCTGGGCGGCCTCTCCTGGCTACTGTGTGATTTGGGCGGCCTCTCCTGGCTACTGTGTGATCTGGGCGGCCTCTCCTGGCTACTGTGTGATCTGGGCGGCCTCTCCTGGCTACTGTGTGATATGAGCGGCCTCTCCCGGCTACTGTGTGATATGGGCGGCCTCTCCCGGCTACTGTGTGATATGGGCGGCCTGCCCTGGCTACTGCGTGATATGTACAGCTTGTCCTGGCTACTATGTGATATGGGCGGCCTCTCCTGGCTACTGTGTGAGCTGGGCGGCCTCTCCTGGCCTCTGTGCGATCTGGGTGGCCTCTCCTGGCCTCTGTGTGATATGTACGGCCTGCCCGGGCTACTAAGGGATATGGGTGGCCTGCCCTGGCTACTGTGTGATATGGCCAGCCTCTCCTGGCTACTGTGTGATATGTACGGCTTGGCCTGGCTGCAGTGTGATATGTACAGCCTGCCGTAGCTACTGTGTGATCTGGGCAGCCTCTCCTGGCTACTGTGTGATATGGGCGGCCTGCCCTGGCTACTGTGGGATATGGGCGGCCTGCTCTGGCTACTGTGGGATATGGGCGGCCTGCTCTGGCTACTGCGTGATATGTACAGCCTGTCCTGGCTACTACGTGATATGTACGGCTTGCCCTGGCTACAGTGTGATATGTACAGCCTGCCGTAGCTACTGTGTGCTCTGGGCAGCCTCTCCTGGCTACTGTGGGATATGGGCGGCCTGCTCTGGCTACTGCGTGATATGTACAGCCTGCCGTAGCTACTGTGTGCTCTGGGCAGCCTCTCCTAGCTACTGTGTGATATGAGCGGCCTCTCCCGGCTACTGTGTGATATGGTCAGCCTCTTCTGGCTACTGTGTGATATGTACGGCTTGCACTGGCTACAGTGTGATATGTACAGCCTGCCGTAGCTACTGTGTGATCTGGGCAGCCTCTCCTGGCTACTGTGGGATATGGGCGGCCTGCCCTGGCTACTGTGTGATATGGGCGGCCTGCCCTGGCTACTGTGTGATATGGGCGGCCTGCCCTGGCTACTGTGTGATATGGGCGGCCTGCGCTGGCTACTGTGGGATATGGGCGGCCTCTCCTGGCTACTGTGTGATCTGGGCAGCCTCTCCTGGCTACTGTGTGATCTGGGCAGCCTCTCCTGGCTACTGTGTGATCTGGGCAGCCTCTCCTGGCTACTGTGTGATCTGGGCAGCCTCTCCTGGCTACTGTGTGATCTGGGCAGCCTCTCCTGGCTACTGTGTGATCTGGGCAGCCTCTCCTGGCTACTGTGTGATCTGGGCAGCCTCTCCTGGCTACTGTGTGATCTGGGCAGCCTCTCCTGGCTACTGTGTGATCTGGGCAGCCTCTCCTGGCTACTGTGTGATCTGGGCAGCCTCTCCTGGCTACTGTGTGATCTGGGCAGCCTCTCCTGGCTACTGTGTGATATGAGCGGCCTCTCCCGGCTACTGTGTGATATGGGCAGCCTGCCGTAGCTACTGTGTGATATGGGCAAAAATAAGGATAAGCAAATATCATCTACTAAGAGTCCTGTGTATTCTTCTTGAATCTTGGTGAGCTTTGTGTATTTCCTTCAGAACTGTGTAGCACTCCAGTGTGAGATTTGGAGCTTCCTGTAATAAAAAACTAGTCCCTAATGCTCTCTTTCCTTGTGCAGGGTGACTGGTCTTGTCTCCGCCCCCTTCTGTAATAAACACCGGTCACTGCTGCTCTCTCCTTGTGCATGGTAACTGGTCTTGTCTCCTCCCCCTCCTGTAATAAAGACCGCCCACTGCTGCTCTCTCTTCTTGTGCAGGGTGACTGGTCTTGTCTCCGCCCCCTCCTGTAATAAAGAACGGTCACTGCTGCCCTCTCTCCTTATGCAGGGTGACTGGTCTTGTCTCCGCCCCCCCCCCCTGTAGTTTTCTGCAGGCAGCCTGTACTAGGTGGGGCCTTAGGGTTGCTCAGGCTATGTACAGTACAGTGATGATGTCACTGCTCAATGTATAAGGTAATATCTGGGTTTGCAGAGCCATTTGGTGGAATGGGAGTGGATTTATATACTTTGTGGCTATTGAGCAATAAATATAAATGAGCGTTTTTGTGCCCAGAGCGCAGTTTTATGTGCATTTTAAGCAGAATTTTCTGCAGGTAGGGAGGAGGGGGTCGGGGTAAAACCCATTTGGTATTTTGCTGTCAGTGTTTTGGCGATTCTCCACGGCCTCCTGTCCCGGTCATTCAATGTGAGGCAATGTTTCACAGTTCCAGTGTCTGCTCTTGCCCTGGCTGTCCAGAAATCACAGACGAGCCACAGCAATGGGCTGCAAATGGACATAGGAACGAATACATATATTTAAATAATTGAACTCCTACACTATGTAATTCCACCGTAAGAACATTCTGCGTATTTATGATCCTTTCAAACTCACCAGAAATTTCATGTCAAAGGAAAGAAGAAAAAAAAATTCCAGACAAGTTCCCTCTTGCTTATTCTCCCTCTGTTGGCTAGTCTGAGTCTTACCGGCCGCTTGTCCCTTTAAGAGCTTCGCCCGCCCACTCACCGGCTTGTGAGTGGTGGAGCAGGCCGTCAGTCAGAGCGCCCCCTCAGCCCCGCCCCCGTGCGGTGGAAGGGCAGTCCCAGTCTGGCGCTGACGTCACGGCCCGTCTGGCTGCCTGGGGTTGGATCCAGCTGTAAGGCAATCTCCTTGGACTTGAGGAGGGGGAAGGAAGACAAGACCGGGGAGTTTACTGACTGCTCTCCTTCCAGCAGCCCAGCCAGGCACTGGGGCAAACAGGGACTAAACCAGAGCCTGGGGACTTCCAGCAGCCCAAAGAGAGAGAGAAAAAAAGGGACTGATCAGCTTGCTAAACTCCCCACCGCCCTCCCTTCTTTTTTCCAGCCTGGGACTGATACGAAGTAACTCTCTTCCTCCGCCACCGATCAGATCCTGCCCTGCTCCCTGCCATGTCCCCGCAGCCGGTGCCCTGTGCCACCGAGTGAGCCCAGATTCTGCCTGGAGCACCTCCATGTACAGCTTGATGGGTCTGAACGGTACCAGCACCACCACCCACTCCAATGTCTCCTGCACATGCAACTGTAAAAGGTCTTTATTCCAGAGCATGGAGATCAGTAAGTACCATCTCTTCTTTTTTATTTATTTCTTCTATCACAACTTTGGCGTTCTAAGCAGCCGTGGGACTACAAGTACCAGCCTGTCTACCCTCCTGTTATGACACACTGGCTCTCGTAGTTCCAGAGCAGCTGAGAAGCTTCTGGTCTGGTTGTCCCTGCTGCTTCTGTTGCCGACTTGGAAAAGTTTCTGTGAAGTTTGCTGTACAATGTATAGGAGGAGGAAGGAAGGAGGAGGGGGGTTGCTCAGATCTGCTACAATGTATCTAATATTTCCTAAAAGCTCTTCTACATTTCTTCGGTCTCTTCTCTCCACAATGATCCAGTTTAACTGGGCTTGTGTTGTGACAGAGAAGGGCTCTGATTTTTTTCCAAGGGAGGGAGTATTCTCCCCCCCTTTCTGTCACTTAAATTATCCCTGGTGTGGTGAGGAAGTCAAAGCGTCCATTTAAATGACTTTATTGTGACAACTGTACATAAACCAAACCTTTTGTTTATGGATGTATCCAAAATATTTGGAGTTGCTGAACTTCTCAGAGGAGATTTTTATTTTTATTTTGTATTTGTTTTCTTTTTTTTTTCATGTCAAGGAAACGGCAAAGACCTAAATAAGAGTTCCAGGAGTTTTTTTATTTTTTTTATTTTTTTACCCCTCTCTCTCTCCTACTTTTTTTTTTTTTCCAGAGACTTTCTGTCTCCTTCTGTCATTTTCCTTCCATCCCTTAACTTTTTGCCTTTTTAGAATTCTCCGACGTTCCGTGTCCTTTTATGTCGATTTTTCTTTTATATTCTCCCCTCTTGCCTCAGATTAGAGAGCAAGCGACAATGACCTCAGCCGTGTCTGCGACACTGACGCAACGTCTGTTTTTTTTTTTTCTCCCTTTTGCGTAGATTGCTTAATGATTGATCACCGTTTCTTTGGAATCTGGAATGTTGTGGTAACACTTTTTTAAGAGGGAGACTTCAAAAAAAAATCTTGCCCAATGTTTTCTTTTATTTTTTTATGGGCTTTTTTCAGGAAGTTCAGCATCAACTGTCAGTTGCGTAAGTTTTAAGAGTTAACAAAGTCTTTAGCAATCGACAAGAGGTCCCTAGCTTTTCGCAGGCGAACAGTTTACTTAAAGAGCCCCCGACCGCAAGAAGCAATAGATAAAACCGTAGACCCGGAGGCTCTCCCCCCTCCCCCTCTCTCTTTCCATTTCTTCCTTTTTTTTTCTTTTTTTTATTTAAAAAATCCTAAATCTGTTTCGGATCACGTAACAATTAAGCAGGATCGGTAAGGGAAACAATGCAAAAGTTGCCTCATTGAACATAAAGATGTTTATATCGGTGTTTAGATGACATTTGTTGTCTTTTTTTTTTTAACGTGGGGTTAAAATGAGGTGCCGCAGTTTCAAGTGTCGTCTTCTTTTTTTTTTTCCCCTTTTAATCTGGGTTGGTTTGTGTTAATTCCCACGCACTTAACACAGAAAGTGTCAGGGCAAGAAGCAGATAATTAGAGCCGACTTCTTGGGGTTTCTGTTTAACTGTCTAATAGTCTCTTTAGTAAAAATATGCAATTACCATTTTGGCTGGAAAGGAATCTCAATTATTTTTTTTTTGTAGCAGCGTTTTAACGATGACGCAGGGTTTTATAAAATCAGGCGGCGTCACCTTAAATGACCCGGTTCCTGGACGATTTTTCTTTAAACAATATACTTGCCAGATACTCAGTTCTGTCATTTTTATCTGTGCTGCTACAAATCTTTTTTTTTTGTTTTATTTTACGATTGCAGAATAAATCGTAAAAGTCTTTTGGGATTTTTTTTTTTTTTAAAATAAATTTTGCACATTTCTGTTTTTAAATGAAAATCAACAGCTCCAGTGACAGTTCATTCACCGGATTATGTATACAGAGCTCTATAGAGATCTGTGGTCGATAGTTGTGGAAGACCTGTAGTCCTTAGGCTGTTGAGGAACTACAACTCCCAGCGTGCCCTTCTACTCCGGACCGGCACACCTGGAACTTTCAGTTCCTCCCAGAAACATCTGCGATATCAAACTGCAGCAGTGCTAAAACCTTCACAGTCTAAGCTGCTTGTTAGAATATTAAAACTGTAAAATATTAAGGAGGCCATTTTCGGGAGATCTGTCGGATCAACAAAAAAAACAGCAGCCGGTCGGATTGCAGAACTTGTGTTTTGTTTACTTTCTGTCCTGCTAGGCTAGGTCAGAGATTGTATTTACTTGCACCCCTGATGAAAGTATTTTGGGGGCATTATTTGATAACTTTGCATTATTTTCAGCGATCCCGTATCAGTGCATGTAGAAAGAATTTTTATGTTTTTAGTTCAGCAGTTGCACATTTGCTATATTCCGAATCCTTAAAGCAAAGATAGCCGGTTCTCTTTCCCTCTTCTAGCTGCTGTAAACTGATGGATGGTTGCCGTGGGTTACTGCAAATTGTCCGTCTTGCTTACTGCGTCTCCTGTCTTGTTGACTCTCGTTTGTGCTGTCCGATCAGAACAGATTTTAGAACATTTACCGGCATGACTCTAAGTTGGAAACTGCAACAAACCTCCTTTAAGGTGGATATGTCCACTGTCACCCTTTTGGTGATTTTTGCCTTGCATGTGTCATCTACCTCTAGCAACAACCTGCCATTAAACCATAGGGTACAGACTTTGCTTTAACATACCTCCAAGTCATTTAAAATTGAGGACGCTTCCTAGGAAGTCACATTTATGTGTCACAGATCTCTCAGGCTGCCACATCATCCATTCGGCTTCTCCTTTTTGTTTTTCTTTAGGAAACAGGCTGCTTGTAACTTATTTTCTCCGTCTGCATTTGTATCTTTTATTGCTTTGTGTAAGAAAATTAGATTTATTTTGTTTTAAACTTCCTACATTCTATGCCCTTCAAGACTTTTTTTTGGCTCCGTGCGTGTTTCGGCGTAAATACAATAGGTCATTAGGAGGGAGTATTTAGAACTGGCAAGTGTCAGACCTGTGGTCAATCTCAATGATGCAATTACCCTTGGTCAATACGAGGGGCTTATTTAGAACTAGCAAGTGTCAGACACCATCACTGTGGCCAGAATGTCAGTCTGATAAATACCTTGATAATGTAGAACCCCTTGGTCATTAGCAGGGTGTATTTAAAACTAGCAATTGTCAGATCCCATTGCTGGGACTGGTATGTCGATCTGATTACTCCTGGATGATAGAATAACCCTTGAAACTAGCAAGTGTCAGATCTGATCGGTATGGCTGGTATGTCAATCTGATGATGAAAATGTAATAATCGTTGGTCAATGGGGAGTTTTTTTAGAACTAGCAAGTGTCCGATCTGATCGGTATGGCTGGTATGTCAATCTGATGACGTCATAACCCTTGGTCAATGATGGGCTTATTTAGAACTAGCAAGTGTCAGAAACCATCACTAGTCAGTTTGATAAATACTTTGATGATGCAGAATCCTTGGTCAATTGGGGGGACTTATTTAGAACTACTAAGTTCCAGATCTGATCGCTATGGCTATTATGTCGATCTGATTACCCCTTGATGATGCAATAACCCTTGGACCACCATCACTATGACCAGAATGTTGATCTGATTACCCCTTGATGATGCAATAACCCTTGGACCCCATGACTATGGCCAGAATGTCGATCTGATTACCCCTTGATGATGCAATAACCCTTGGACCACCATCACTATGACCAGAATGTTGATCTGATTACCCCTTGATGATGCAATAACCCTTGGACCCCATGACTATGGCCAGAATGTCGATCTGATTACCCCTTGATGATGCAATAACCCTTAGACCCCCATCACTATGGCCAGAATCTCATTCTAATGACCACTTGAGGATTAAATAACCCTTGGTCAATGGGGGGGCTTATTTGGAACTAGAAAGTGTCAGACCCCATCACTAGTCAATCTGATAAAGCAAGTACATTTCAGATCCAATTGCTATGGCCAGAATGTGATTCTGATTAACTCGATGATGCAGTAACTCTTAGCAACAATAGGACCGGTTTCCGTGGGCGATTTCCACAATGTACTGTTGCTTTACTAACTAAGCCCCTTTTTTTTTGGGAAGGAGAGGGGATATGTGATGATTTCAGTATCTGCTCTGTACTCGCTTATTAATAATTTATACCTGTTCAACCCTAAAATACATAGTGAGGCCTCTCTGTATAGTTTAGGTACCAGAAAAGCCAAATAGTTGTGATAACGGCGACGATGGGACTAAGTAGTTTGCTGCTGTCATGCAATTGAATGTATTGGTTTGTTAAATGCATACATATAATATTTGATATTTCCTCACTTTCCTATAAACAAGGGGATCAGCTGACTCTTCACAGTGTGGATCATTTCAGTTTATATGATGGAGCAACAAAAAAAAAAAGGTGTCCAAATCAACGCAATAAGCCAAAGCCGCAGTTTCTGATAGGCTGGGGTGGTTGACCGCACTTGGCTCCACATAAGCCGGTAAGCTGCCTTGAATTGCTTGAAATTCGTCTGACTTTCTAACTGTCTTATGAGTCAAACATGCAGCAAACAGAAGCTGCCGAAAGTGGTTCTTATTGTTATCAGGCTGCGCAGAGGTCTGCGAGGCAATTCATTGCGATTCCTGCGTCCTCATCTAACGAGACAGACGAAGCCTTTCAGACGTCTGGGTTTTTTTTTTTTTTCTCTCCTACCGTCTGGGGTGCAAATAAGCAGACATCAGTAAGTCTCGTTGTCTAATAGATGGTGCTACCTGCTGCTACACTTGTCAGGAAGGTCTAGCATAGACTGGCCGTGTGCAACCGCTGCAGCAGCTCTTTGAAAAGCAAATATGATCTATTTTAGGAAAAAAAGAAGGCTTGTTGGACAGAACTATTTTTTTTTTTTTTCGCATTGCGCCTCTCAAGCCCACCGTGCTCAGTCAGGCGAGAACTTTCCATATAAGCTTGTTATAGCAGCACCTTTGGTATTAGTGGTAAGGAGGGGTTATTATCAGGGCTCCACACAGTGACTAGAATCATTTCCCTTTGCCCTTTTAGATGGTTTTTGTCTTCTTCATTATCTGATGCTTTGGGGGATTTAGGCAATTTTAATGATCACTTTAACCCTCATCAGATTGGAACACTGAAATCATTGAGCAAAGAGGTTAATTCTCGCAGGATCAGGAGTTTCAGCTTTAAGTATATTTGTTTTCTTTGCGGAATAAGATTGACATGAGGGATCAAGAACATTTTAAGACAAGTTGGGATCAGAACATGACTGATTTTATATTCCACCGACATTCTGTAGCACTTTAGAGGATGTAGACAAATACAACAGTTGAGCTTACAATCTAATGTCCTCTCTGCATGCAGAGGACCAGTTTGGTGTCTGGTGTATAAATCCAGTATGTCTTTGCATTGAGTGGAAACAGAAGGAAACAAATGCAGGGAGAGCAATGTATGCTATCAGAACCCTGGTGGGAATTGATGCCGGTGCTGCAGGACCACAGCACGGCGCTGGTTCCTTGTTAAAGGGAGGAAGAGGATAGTAACACAAAAGCTGTCATTGTTGGCTTTGTTTGGCTGTCATTCTAATCCTCTCATTACCTCGTGAGTCGCTGACATGGAATAAGCATGCAGTCAGTGAAGGCTGAACTTCTGTCTGATATGCGTGCTGCAGGTCAGTGCGTAAGTGGGAGAATCAAGCTCTAGGCAACAACCATGGAACCTGCTTCTAAAATTGTCAAAGCTAGCTGCTGTATTTTTTCCTCAAATGCTGACTTTTTAATAATACATAACAGTGTGAAATGTGAGAACTGGGAGAATGCGGAGCCCAGATGGTTACATTGAGATTCGGGGTGTAAACCCTTACAGACTGAGATATACCTGAAGTTTTTAGTCTTGAGGTAAATAGCGGGGTGCTTATGGTGCAAGCTAATTCATTGGACTCTACTTACATTTGTCCACCAAAAACTCTGATTTCACGTATTAGTAGGTGATGGAGAGTAAAACACTTTGACAGAATATCCGAGAGATAAAATAAACTATCGGTGAGATCTTAAAGTTCTTGGGTTTGCACACCTGCTGTGCCCATTATGAGGAGCTCCTACCATCCCTGTGGGGAGTTCCCGGGTCTGTACACCTGCTGAGCCCATTATGAGGGGCCCCCACCATTCCTGTGCTGAGTTCCCGGGTCTGTACACTCGCTGTGTCCATTATGAGGGGCCCCCACCATCCCGGTACTGAGTTCTTGGGTCTGTACACCTGCTGTGCCCATTATGAGGAGCTCCCACCATCCCTGTGCTGAGTTCCCGGGTCTGTACACCTGCTGTGCCCATTATGAGGAGCTCCTACCATCCTTGTGTGGAGTTCCTGGGTCTGTACACCTGCTGTGCCCATTATGAGGGGCTCCCCCCATCCCTGTACTGAGTTCCCGGGTCTGTACACCTGCTGTGCCCATTATGAGGAGCTCCCACCATCCCTGTGCTGAGTTCCCGGGGCTGTACACCTGCTGTGCCCATTATGAGGAGCTCCCACCATCCCTGTGCTGAGTTCCCGGGGCTGTACACCTGCTGTGCCCATTATGAGGAGCTCCCACCATCCCTGTGCTGAGTTCCCGGGGCTGTACACCTGCTGTGCCCATTATGAGGAGCTCCCACCATCCCTGTGCTGAGTTCCCGGGGCTGTACACCTGCTGTGCCCATTATGAGGAGCTCCCACCATCCCTGTGCTGAGTTCCCGGGGCTGTACACCTGCTGTGCCCATTATGAGGAGCTCCCACCATCCCTGTGCTGAGTTCCCGGGGCTGTACACCTGCTGTGCCCATTATGAGGAGCTCCCACCATCCCTGTGCTGAGTTCCCGGGGCTGTACACCTGCTGTGCCCATTATGAGGAGCTCCCACCTTCCCTGTGCTGAGTTTCCGGGTCTGTACACCTGCTGTGACTATGAGGGGTTCCCACCATCCCTGGTGTATTGTTTATATTATAGAGAATGTAACTGAAGTATCTGGAACACACAGGGAATTATGGCAGTAGATCTAACTGTTGGACCTTCCAAGACATAAGAATCCATGTGGGTGACTCAGCCCATCAGGCTTCACTTATACAAATCACCTCGGAGTACGATGACCTTCTAATTTTAACAACTATTTCACACTGGGACAATGTTGTTTGGCTAGTCTTTTAATTGGGTAAAACTTGACAGGAAGTTGGGTGGATGTACAGAAACTTGTGTTCCCCTTTGAAGTTAGACAATAGAAAGTACTTTGGCCTGAAGGTATAATCTCTCATCTCTTTGGGTTCCTAAACGCGTATTGTCATATGGTGCAAAAGATGTGTGCTCCAGACTAAATTGTCTCACATATCCCATTGGTTTTCTCTCCTACGAGCCACAGCCGGAGGTGTCTTCTGGTGTGCTATAGATATTAGAATGTCTCCCAAACGCTGTTCTTGGCACCTGTCTATGGACACATATGTCGTAGTGCTGCCAATCCTATGTTCCTTCAGTACAAAACGATACCCACATTTCAATAAGGACTGACTCTGCAAATCCCTTCATGGTGGCAGGTTGGATTTATGGGTTTGCAGAGCTGAGTTTAGACTGTCACTTGGCCCATTCTTAGAAACCCCCCCACCCTCTAACACTTGGCTTTGATTGGCTCCCTGGCGGCTCCATTGGCACCCTCAGTACATACCCGGCCCTTCTGGGTGCTGAGGGGGTGTGTGACCTCCCCCCATGATTCAGTGCTTGCCCAACTGCAATGTCCTAACATTGTTGGGCGGAGCAGCTATTGGCCAGGTCTTAAGATGGGCACAGGGTGAGCCATAAGAAGTTAGCCCTGTGTAAACTCTGATATGGAACTCACAGAGGGTTAGGAATTGGTGCTCTGTAGGTAAGGGCAGGTTCACACCATTTTCCGGGCCAGGTCTGGGCCCGAAAATGGTGTGAACCTGCCCGCAGTTCCAGTGCATTCCAGACCAGACAAAATGAGACGTGCAGTATTTTTCTGGTCTGGAACGGACTGCTCTGGTGAGAACAGAGTCCAGAAATAGCAGAGGGACACATTAGGATGCATTTTGGGTTCGGAAACAGTCTGGTCTGGAGATTATCTGGATGTGGTGTGAATGGGCCCTTAGGGAGAGTGTGGGGAAGGTATCAAAGTGGGTGTCCTTCTTCCACGACATGTCACTTTGCCCTGGTTGTCACTTTTCATAAGCTACAGCCCTCCTTTTATTTAGCTGAAACCTTAGCATTTGCTTCCTGCACCCCTTTGTGCGAGCCTACATAGTTCCATTGCTGTGTCCTCTGGATGCCAAGCTCCGATGCCTGTTCCACAATCTAATTTTAACCGGTGAAAGAACTGAATTTGGAACATCTCGCGCTCTGCAAAAAAAGGAATTTGCATTAAAAATGTGCACATATGCTGTGTTATATGGGACAGCTTGCCGTTATGTCACCTGGATTTGTCAGATCCTGTTAGCTGGTCTCATGCAGCGTCCTGGGCACACTCAGTAAATGGACTTGCTATAGATTCCCTATTAGAAAAAATAGAACCTAATTCTTAATGTAGTGGTCACCTTCATTTCTGTATATTCTTTAAAATCTGTGGTTGGTGGGAGGTTGATGGTTTGAAGGTGGCGCTTAGCAGGAATTATGTGCTACCCCCTCTTGTATCACATGCCCCTCCCTTTTAGATTGTAAGCTCTTATGGTCAGGACCATCCTTACCAATCTTGGCTTGATTCGTATTGTAACTGTAATGTCTTCCTTATATTGCAAAGCGCTGCGAAAACTGTTGTCAATATATAAATCCTGTATAATAATAATTGCTTGTCTAGCCCACCCATCACCCTCTCTTGTCCATCAGAGCCGTCTCACTTCACAGCTGCAGTAAAGTAATAGTGGTTAGACAACCTTGCCTATCGGGATGACTTTCTTCATCAATAGCAATGCGCTTGTATGCATTCTAATTTCTATCGGATATCTTGAACCTTCTCGCATACCAGCACGTTCTATATAGCTTTCTCTCTGTTGTGTTCCCCGCTGTTTCGTTTAGCATTTATGTTCAGCCGTGAGATTTACATAGACCCGCCAGACAGCACCGCCAGATGACAACACTTGCTTTTGTGACCGGTGAGGAATGCAGTGATGTCCTCTCCACCCTCTGCTGATTGGACAATGTAGGAGCAGCAGAGGTGAGGTCATCCCTCTGCTCACTCTGCTTTCTCTTCCCATCAGCATGTTCCTTGCAAGCAGATTTGCATGCAGCTCACCTGATTGGCGTCATCTCCCCGTGCTGCTGTATGAGGCACTGCAAAGTCAAATTCAGGTGCATAAAAATATGCATTTAATGATTTATTAATGAATATATACTTGCTTTAATCCGTGTTATATCTGAGTTCTGCATCAACATAGGGATTTTTAGATGTCAAATGCAAAATTGTAACATTGGTTCAAGAACCCGTTCATTGCCAGATGGACGGTAAACAATGAAGCACAATGAGCCAAGATCACGCTGCTGATCAAAGGGTTTAAATGCGGTCACACATGAAGGTCAGGAGCAATGTGTGCCCTATACAAGCCATCATTCACTGAGACCAAAACAACTAACCCCCCCCATTCTCCATCTGAATGAAATTGCTGCTCAGGCCGTCCCCCTGTCAGAGATCACCAAAGTCAGGGGGCTGCTTAAACTTGGCTTGACCCTGCAGAGAAAGTGGTCAGAGTTCCCCAGGGAAGGATCATCCAGCGACCCCCCCTCCAACTAAAGGCAACTTGTATTGGAATGACTGAGAAAGAAAATCAGATTTAAAGGCACGTCCATCTAAAGAATTCTGATTCTCGGCCTTCAAAGGGACATATGGCTTCACAGTTTCCTCATGACAGTTCATTTGGAATTTGAGGATAAATATTAGACCCCCTCAGCTGTGCATGAGCTGAGAATGTGAAGGTTCACTTATATCTATCCTGCTGTTTTGTTCCACAATGAAGTGAACCTGTCTCCTGTGGGTAATATCTACAGATCTACAGTCACAATCTGAAATAATCAAATGACAAACTGATCTTGGTATCCAAAAAAATGGAGGTTACCTTAGGAAATGTGTTTTTAGATGAACTTGAATAAAGTGTTATTAAACCCTTTTAAAAACCTTGAATGATTCTTCTTTAAAATCTTTCCTTTCTTCTTCATTGAGCTTGTAAAAAGATCGCTGCCCCAGGTTCCCATTTTGCAGGTTCCTCTGTTCCCTCCCGGTGTCCCATGGAGCCCCCCTTTGGTGTGTGCCCAGGGGAGATGGACCTCAAGTCTACAAAGGGGTTCTACCTGCATCAACATGAACAGGCAGCCAGAGAGGACTGGATGGGGTTCACAATCACGGAGGCAGCCACCTTCAGCTGGGAGGGGCACGGTGGTGGCAGACAGTGGATTGGAAGGGGCACGGTGGTAGCAGCCAGAGTGGACTGTAATGGGCACGGTGGCAGCCAGGGTGGACTGTAATGGGCACGGTGGCAGCCAGAGTGGACTGTAATGGGCACGGTGGCAGCCAGAGTGGACTGTAATGGGCACGGTGGCAGCCAGAGTGGACTGTAATGGGCACGGTGGCAGCCAGAGTGGACTGTAATGGGCACGGTGGCAGCCAGAGTGGACTGTAATGGGCACGGTGGCAGCCAGAGTGGACTGTAATGGGCACGGTGGCAGCCAGAGTGGACTGTAATGGGCACGGTGGCAGCCAGAGTGGACTGTAATGGGCACGGTGGCAGCCAGAGTGGACTGTAATGGGCACGGTGGCAGCCAGAGTGGACTGTAATGGGCACGGTGGCAGCCAGAGTGGACTGTAATGGGCACGGTGGCAGCCAGAGTGGACTGTAATGGGCACGGTGGCAGCCAGAGTGGACTGTAATGGGCACGGTGGCAGCCAGAGTGGACTGTAATGGGCACGGTGGCAGCCAGAGTGGACTGTAATGGGCACGGTGGCAGCCAGAGTGGACTGTAATGGGCACGGTGGCAGCCAGAGTGGACTGTAATGGGCACGGTGGCAGCCAGAGTGGACTACAATGGGCTTGGTGGTAGCAGCCAGAATGGACTAGAATGGGCATGGTGGTAGCAGCCAGAATGGACTGCAAGGGGCAGGGTGGTGGCAGCCCTGCTGGACTATAAAGGGCATGCATGCTTTGTGGCGGCAGCCAGATGACTGGATGGGTCATATATGCACAGTGCCCCTTGGCATCACAGGACATGTCATCTTGAAGAGGGGGAATCGGAAGACTTTCTATGAAGTTAGAACCACCATATAATATGTCAGGCTTTACTACTATTTTTTTTGTATAGCTAAAGCAAAACTTTTTTTTTTTTTTAGTCTTGGCTAGACTAGGCAAGGGTTAAACCTGTCCGTTCATTTTACTGTCTTGAGTCCCATTGGGAATAATGTTTTCACTTGTCCCGTAGACACATCAGGAAGTAAAAGATAATCTCTCTAAAGTGCGGGGAAATCCTCTTAGTTGTCACTGAAGCGAGTGTCCTCATTGGAAGATTTCCCCCTTTTATTCCTGTTCCAGCGACAGCTCAGAATAGTAGATTTTCCCATCACTTTCAGTCCCGGTGACAGTCACCAAGACAGAGGAAAACATGATAACGCTAAGTGTACCCAAACCAAATACGCTACAATGGAAACAGCTCATCATTTCATGTTAAGTGTCTATATCTTCTGAGGTTTGGACAGTTATTTGTAGTCCCCGTCGGGGAGATTATCCTCACTTCCTGTCTCGATTACAGCTGTCACTGGGACAGATGGTTTTTCTTAATAGTTCAGTCCTGCTCGGCTATTAAATGAGGGAAAGGAATGGCTACAAGCATTTGCAAAACCTAATAGTGTTTGCTGCCACTTGCATCCCAAGCATGGCATTTCACAGGGGTGCTTAGTTAGGAACGTTATTACCCTTTAACGGGAAGTGCCCCAACAAGAACCTTCATGGCAGGATCACAGGAAATCGTAATGAAAAGCTGGAGATTTTAGTGACTGGCTTTATATATACTTTAAAGGCAACTGTCCAAAACTTTTATTTTTAGGCATAATTTACACTTGATGGTCATAAGGACTTGAGTTTCTGAGTCAGTTCTTGACTCTTGGTGTAAGCTGTGACTCCAAATCTGTTCATTTCTTTTGCTTTTCGGTTCCGTTATCACATGTGTTAGGCTGAGGTTTCCCCGAGGCCTACGAGGCACCTTCTGTGTGGAACTAAGCTGAATGCCTTCCTTATAAATTGTCCAATAAAAGAAAAAATCTGTTTGAGGCATCCCCCGTGACCTGTTTATGGGAAGACTCACATCTGGCCTTTATGGCGGCCTGCTAGGCTTGTAAAACGTCTACAACAGTTCCAGCTGTTAACCTCCCTGTCAACTCTGCATGTCCCTATTGTGTCCGGACAGGGACCGCATCTGTGGGAAGGGTCTCTGCGAAGGTTATAAGTGAAGTTTAAAGGTCGTTTATCGTGTAGCCCATAAAGAGGCCGCTCTTGTCTGTCCCTGCCTTTTCACCGGACAAGGCCAGGCTGAACTCTGGGGAGAGTCAAACTTTGCCTGACCCCTCTCAAGACTAAAACTTAAATTTAGCTTAATCTCTGGCCCTGGCTACCGGGTGTAAAGATGACCAGTCGTGGTTACAGTGGATGGATGTGCATGTACAATATGGCCCCTCATTGTATTGTCCAGCTATCTCTGTTTTTGGAAATTGGACTCTTGGTTTGCCACCATGTCCCAGCATGTGTGTCTAATTCCTAAGGTCTGCTTATCAGAGGGAACATTGGCCATTTCACCAACCTTGCTTATCTTTTTATCACCCTCAAAGAAAGAACAGAATGTCGGTAGCTGCAGTAGGTCATGGTCTGATCAGATGAGATCTGGAGTAAGTGATACTTTTATTTTAAGTAATCGGTTTGTCATTTTCTTTTTCTACCTTTTTAAATATATCATATACTTCGTCATATAATGTCGTCATTTTCTAGTGAATGGATAGGCTGCATTCTCAGTGATGTCACCGGTCTCAAGAGGAAGGGATAGGTTGCATTCTCAGTGATGTCACCGGTCTCTAGTGCATGGATAGGCTGCATTCTCAGTGATGTCACCGGTCTCAAGAGGAAGGGATAGGTTGCATTCTCAGTGATGTCACCGGTCTCTAGTGCATGGATAGGCTGCATTCTCAGTGATGTCACCGGTCTCAAGAGGAAGGGATAGGTTGCATTCTCAGTGATGTCACCGGTCTCTAGTGCATGGATAGGCTGCATTCTCAGTGATGTCACCGGTCTCAAGAGGAAGGGATAGGTTGCATTCTCAGTGATGTCACCGGTCTCTAGTGAATGGATGGGCTGCATTCTCAGTGATGTCACTGGTCTCTCGCGAAGGGATAGGCTATCGTGCCATCTTTAATTACTGCTATGCCTGGCTGCTGTATTTGTAGTAAACACTACGTTAATTCTGGCTGTGTTGCTTGCCCAGGACCTAGGTGCCAATGCCTAGTAATGCCCATGGGCAGGCCAGTTGGCAACATGGGGACTTTTTCTGGACTGAATTAGTTTTAAGGGGTCCTCCAGGATTTTGAACTGATGCATTGTGTAGATGAAAAGAAGAGGATAAACCGTCTGCATCTCCCTTAGCAACCAGTCAGATTACAGCAGAGTTGCCTGTGCCATGGCCCTTCCTCCTGTGCGTCTGGCTTGAGGTGTAGACTGGATACAGTAACAGCTGTACTGCGTTACTCATCCTGAGTTCACTTCTACATGACTTTGTACAAACACGTCTGGCTGGCTCGTCTCTCTAATTGATGTCTGTGAAAGCCCAAAGCTTTATTCTTGCGGAAAGCATGATTCATGCTATCGCTGTCTACACTGGCCGCTGCTTTATTACTGTAATTCCAGAACACTGATCCCAGCCAAAAGTGAGTCACTGACGGTACAGGGCACAGGCTGGTGGGGTCAGCGCCTTCTCCAGACGCCCTTCTCTGATCTATTTCAGGGACGGGAATAAGATGTAGCTGCGTTGGTGATAAACAGCCCCCACAATTAGCATCGGGTCCCCTTGGCCTTTGTGTTTGTTTGGCTGGGTTTCCCAGGCAAGGGTCATTGCCCTGCCGCCAGCCCTTAAAGAGATAATACAGTTACTTATGAAGCATTTTCCATTTATACTTGAACAAATTGTCCTCTGGATTGGTTACATTTTTATTTTTGCATTCATATGGTCTCGTCAGAACGCTCTAAACCCAAGTCTTTTAAAGAAATGAGCCATTTTTGTTCTTTGGTTCTGGAATCAGCCTTTCTCAGAGGCCGGTAAAGTGTTGACGTTGAGTGCTGAAGTTTGTACAGCACATACACAACTCTATCTGTTCTCTATGTACTGTATTTGTATGGGTGTCTACCCTAACAGTCATCCGTCCTATATTCACGAAACGTTCCCATCGCCTGAAGCACTGACTGGAATTCAAATTGGGCCTAGAATGCAAGTGACAAGATGTAGCAGCGTTATCCCATCACCCATGCGTTATTGTTGGCAAGTTTAAAATTGTCTGGAGGCGGACTTGAGATCCTCTAGGGACATAGTTGTAAACTTAGAATATGGTGTCTTGTTGGGTTTACAGGTAGGTAGTAGATGGAAAGAGCTCTCGAGTTTTTAAGATGCTCACAAATATGTATCTCTACATACACGTTGAAGCTGAACACGCTTGAACTATCCTTGCAGTTGTGCTCCCCACGCACTGCAAGGGTTAAATGCTCGTTTTTGTCTAGGGTATCAGTAAAAAGCTCCTGTGGCAGCTGATGCCCTCCTCTTCCCTCCAACATTCCGTGTTGTGGTTGTGCCCTCAGCTTCGTCACTTACATTACAGGATTGATGGTCCTGCAGTGTATGTGATGACATCACAGCTGTGACCGCTGGCAGACACTCCAAAGAGAATGTGCTTCGGGGACCATTCACATGGAAGGAGGAGTCTACGGGAACAAGACTCCTCCTTCCTCGTGAATTATCCCCCAAAGCCCTTTCGCTTTGGAGTGTCGGCGAGCGGTCACAGCTGTGATGTCATAAAGCAAAAGTGCTTTTTTACTGGTACCTTTTAGGCAAAAACATTCATGTAAGCCTGGCAGTGCAGGAGGGGCCCCACTGGAAAGGTAGTTTGTCATACTCCCAGGAGCTTTAGGTTTTGGATAGAGCTGGGAATGGTTATCCTTTTGTTTTATATTGCTGTCTGTTGCACCATTGGTGAGATAATTTGTTTTGTGACCGCTCTCACCAAGAAAGAAAGTGGAGAAAACTGAAAATTTGAGTTGTCCCCAGAGCAAGAGGTGAGGGGAATTCTTCCAATAGGAACACCTGTTCCAAAAACAACTCACTTCCCCTTCCTGTTGAGTCTCTGTGAGGGGAAGTGAAAGATAATTTCCCCCCAAAAAATACCTTAGAGGGGTTTTATCCCTTTTATTATTCAGTCAGGTTTGTCTGACCACGCTGAGTGTTTCCTGCTTTCCCTGTACCCTTTGGGGGCCAGGCACAACCAATGACACTTTTTAAAGTGGAGACAGGTTCCTGTGCATTGTGTTATGGTGTTGTATCGATTTGTGGGCTTGGTAAAAGTTGGGTGTTCTTAAGGACATGAATTATTTTCAGAAGCTCCTTAAGTTGATAAAAAGTCTTAGCAACACTACCTGTTGAATAAAAGTAAGTACTTGGTGTGTGACATAAAACATAGCAAAACTTTGCCCAGCAGACAATCCGGAACACCATTAGGACATCAGCGGCAATGCCCACTGACAACAGACCTGCTCCACTTTTGATAAATTCCCCCCATTGTCTATGTTTAATGTCATACAATAATAAACTTATCATTGTAATTCAACTGCTGGATGTTTCCCACATTTTCACGTACAATGCTCCTCACCCCCTGCCACCATGTTCACATGCTTGAAGGGATCCACTTCGAGAAGCCACAGTCCTACCCACCACTGACCAGGTCTACTTCTCACACATACCGCATGGATTATTATCGCGTCTTCCTAGAGATCTAATAATGTATAAGGAAAGTCCAGTTGTAAGGGTGTATGTCCGATTTCTTCGAGGAGTATATCGGTTTGGAAAATTCGTCTCCACAAATAAAGTTGGAAACCGATTGTTGTCCAATGACACTCCGAGGTTCTCCTCAATGTTAAGGAGGAAATGAACCGACCTTTAGACAGGCAGCCGTAGATTTTATTTCAAATATCTTTGGGGTTCTTTTTTTCAAAAAGTGAAGGGTTTGAGGTAAGAGATCCGTCTAAAGGATGATGTCCGTTTGTCTGATCACCATCTGTCGACGCGTTTCGCCCCTCCCATATTACGGGGCTTCGTCAGGACATGGGTAAACAGTGCACAATACAGGGTTGTCCTACCGGGAACCCAGTTGGAAGACAACAGGCAGAAATACCTAACATTATCTCTTTGTATCAGAGGGTCTTTAGGGTAAATTGTTTGAGGATCGATCCGCAATTATTTATGTCTGTAACCTAAGAGTTTTTTAATGGTGAGAGATGGTCTGAAGGTGTTATCTTTATTGTATGTTGTTTCTATGAATTTTTCCAATAAATTTTAAATGTTTTTTTGCATATTAGCTGCTTGTCCGGATCCCTCAGTTGACCTCTACTGACTTGTTACCTTTTAACGAGTTAACCCCCTTCGTTTCCTTGCACATGATTGTTTGGTCACGGATCGGTCTAAATTAGCCAATATGCAAACCTGAATTAGGGCGTACAATTAGTGGGATCTCCAGGTAGGAACACCAATCCCTTTTTTCTCATCTAATAATGTATCTCCGAAACCAAATAGGAAGTTCCACAAGAATCGGTCTGAAAGTTAATCTGGCTGACCTGATCACCTCTCTCTCTTGCACATGCCACCCTCACGAACTACCTGCTTCCTCTATGTTTTACTTGGTGACCGCTCATGCAGCAGCACAGCAGAAAAAAAGGGTCCTATGGCATCCTATCAGCGGATTAGGTTATGGCTGTAGATCGGTTCTTCCCATCAAAGTCTGAGCGCCCCAAATTCGAACTTTCTGTACCTGTTAGGCAGTTAATGGGGGAGCTCTGTAGGAGGTTGGGTGTATGGTGAGTTATATATGGATAAAAACATCTTTTGGTTGCTGCTGGCTTCCATTACAAATAGCTTTCCCAGGCCTGTGCTTTTCAGTGCCTCGGAAAATATTCGTGCGCTTGAAAATACATGAGAATTTTTTAGTGGAACAGAGAGCCATCTGTTTAATGCATCATCTCTCCAGAATCCCAAATTATATCTGGGTCAGGAGCCAAAAATTCTTAAATCCTCAGTACACCTCAGCTGCGCTGAATCCTCCCCCCCCCACCCGCCTTCGGCTCCCCTGCAGTCTGCAGTCCAGGCGTCAAAACACAGCCTTGTCCATTCAGAAGTACGCAAGGGACATCAACGGGGCATCAGGTGCCTCGTGAGTCTGATGCCCGGTGGACCCGACAACGAGTGGACGTTTTGAATGCTGTATAGCTCGCCCACCTCGGAAAGATTCATGCCTTGTTATTTGCAGTTTTATATATCTATGTAATGTAAACAATGTAGTTTAACACCCAAAGCCACCATTGGTGCAAAGCTATCAATGTTAAAGTGAATTAAAATAAAATCTGTCTCCAGCCATCTGTCTTTCGCTTCCACGCACCCTCCTCTCCCTTCTTCCTTCTTTCTCCCGTCTCTACTTTTTTTTTCCTATTCTGTTTATCGGCCTTTAGTTCTCGTAGGATATAAATCCCGATCGCAGTTTCTGGAACAAGCTTTTACTCTCCGTAGGATATGTATCTGATTGCTTTAACAGAAACACTTTATCCACGCGGGCCTGAGAAGATCGTCAATTCCTTTAGCAGTCATTGCTAGTAAACTCCTTTTTCCCCTCGTATATTTTGGAAGCGGCGTGATAAAGAATCCCGTGATTGGATGGAAAGTTTGGGACTTTCTTCCAGTATGCCTTGCCAGCAAGACCTTTTAGAGCAGGCACAAGATGGCTGTCCGACTGGCACCTTGTAAACCGGTCTGTCACGTCATTGTCTCCCAGCAAAGTCACCTTCCCTTTTCCATGACCGTCACTGATTGCTGTGAGAGGGGTGACTGTCACCCTCCTGCCGTGGGACACTTCCCATTAAATTATCATGTGTTCACCCCCCACCCCCATTGTTTACATCTGACTCAGGCGCTGGCTTGATCATGGGATCTGGGAATGTTACGGAGCGTCTGCAGGCGGGTACTCTGGAGAATGTGGCTCGTTCAGGCTGCAGTCATGCAATACACACAGGACCAAGCCTTGTTCTTTCTTGTTCTCGTGAACTTTTTTTTTACATCCCTCGCTGATTTGCAAAGGCACTTTTTTTTTTGCCTCTTTAAAAAGAACTGGTCAGCCTTTCAGTAGGTTAAAGTAAAATACAACTGGTTAAGGTTTGCTTCACTATTGTATTACCTTATCAAATAGGTTTGCAAACCGTAATCTAACTTAAAGTGACACTGAACTCAGGGGTTAAATCTTAAAAATGCCTTTTAACTATTAACGCAAATGTGCCTTTATTGTATCTTATCACTCGGCTGTAGATCCTCCAATCATCTCTGAATTGGTGCTGACACTGTCCTTTCTTCTGGAGGGTGGCTACTTTTGTTCCCCGTGGTCCCAGTGTGTGTTGTAAAGTAGTCACCTGGCTCTGATGTTGCTTGAGCTTTCATAGTAGGGGAGGCACTGGGTTGTCACCCAAACAGGAAGTTATCAGCTCACTGGATTCTCTGCAGGGTCATTAACAGGGCCGTAACTAAAAAAACAAAAAATTGTAATGGGGGTGGGGGCCTCGATGACCTTTCTCTGAGCTGTGAATAATTATGCCAAAGACTTCTCTTGTGCATCTGAAGTCATCTTTACACTGTAGACTTGACAGGGGATTAGAGTTGTCAACAACTACAACCTCTCCAACCATTAATGATGCAGTACTGTATTATCTTCACATGTTCTATGTTTAATTTGCCTCAACAACCGAATGGGCCCCCCCATCCACCCCTGGGCCCCATAGTAGCTGCCTGGGCTGCTATGGTTATAGTTACGCCACTGGTCATCAATATTTTGTTTTTTGTTGCACTTATCAATCAAAATGCTTCCATTGGTGCATTTAACAGACTAAAAGGAAGCAAAGCTAAGAGAAGTTCATTGTTAGGTTTAACATGGGAGGTGGCCCAATGGTTCATTCCCCCGCCAAGTACTGATAGCCGCATAACTTCCATATAATAGAAGGGAGGGGGTTGAAATCTTGTTCTGTGTTTTTTCATGCCAGAAAATTGGAAGTTTACATATTTGCAGACTATCATTTTCAGCAGGCCCAAAGAAGGAGAAAAGCCGCTCAGACCCCATTTCCCCAGCATTTCCTTGTTCTGCTGCTACATAAATAGGGCTGTCGGTAAGCTTGGTTTGGGGCGGATGCAGAAACGTGGAGTGGATAGGTCTACAATAGACCTCATAGTTTGTGAAGGTGTTAACTACTAGGGTCACGTTTGCTGCTCTGCTATTACCAGGAGAGTAGGTGAAAGTATAACAGGTAATGATTTCAAAACCTTATCCCGCCGTATCCAGAACAGAATTCTTTAGTGCAAAAAATTCCATGTGCAGTAGCGCAGACATCCTCCTGTTTGGTTTCGCACGGCTGCCTTCCAGCTCAAAGACGAGGACTCGTGTTGCGGCACGCCTAATTCGTGCTCTTGATGAGCTGTTGCTGGTTCACCTGAATCTACAATCTTCTGTTTCCTGACTGTTTGTTTACTTTTTCAGTGAGGGAATTCTAAGGGACGGTGTCTTCTTTCACCTGTCCGGTTTCTCCTGCGGTTTGGCTTCGACAAGGTCTGTATTGTTCGCCGAGACCTTTTCCGAAGGAGTCCGCCGCTTAATCCCTTCCAGCTTTGAGGTGTGACAGACGTGCTGAGGAACCTTTACCCCAGATGATTAAGAGACGCAGATAACGCTGTTTATTAAACAGAGTCTTTGATGTCTACTTTTCGCCAAGAGGAAGTGAAAGGGAAGAGCAGGTGCTGCCCTGTCTGTACTCTAGCGCAGGCTTGAGGCCTGCCAGATTGACTTTTTCAGATTCAAAATGTTGTGCAGCAATTGCAAAATAGAGTTCAATGTGGTACATTTTTTGGGAAGGTAAAGTTGTAGGCCATTGTTCACAACTGTAGCCATGTCGTCAGCGTTGGCCCCCCCTCACAGCATTTTTGCAATAAGTTGTCCTTACCTGAAATACAACCCCGGCCCTGTACCCCATGCATGCTTAGCCCATTGTGTGAACCTCATAGACTAAACTAAAAAGTCATCTGCTGCCCATCAGATGCAAGGTTAAATACCAACCATAATGTGGGCCTTCCTTTCCCCATGAAGAGCAAAGTAAAAGGTTGACTTGGCTTCCCCCACCTTTCCCTGTTCACTTGCAATGACGGGAAGAAGAAAAGTCTGAGCTTACACAGGACCATGGATTCCTTCCCTACCATGTGACAGCACAGAGCCTATCACAAGGCACTAGCACCTCCACATTCTCACCCATACCAGAAATGCCGGCTATTTCACTTTGCTGAAGCTAGGGGAGCAGGGATGAAGGTAGGACAGGGGCAAAGTGATCAGTACAGAAATGCCGGCTATTTCACTTTGCTGAAGCTAGGGGAGCAGGGATGAAGGTAGGACAGGGGCAAAGTGATCAGTACAGAAATGCCGGCTATTTCACTTTGCTGAAGCTAGGGGAGCAGGGATGAAGGTAGGACAGGGGCAAAGTGATCAGTTTAATTTGCCCAACACTGGCAAAGGCAAGGTACACTTTAAAATGGCACTAAACTCCGGAGTTAAGTCTTAAAAATCCTTTTAAGAACCTTAACTATTAACAACAATGTATCGTATTTGTGTATCACTCGGCGGTAGATCCTCCAATCATCTCTGAATTGGTGCCGACACTGTCCTTCCTTCTGGAGGGAGGCTACTTGTGTTCCCCATGGTCCCTGTGTATTGTGAAGTGACCACCGGCTCCATGCTCACTCCTGCGATGGACTACAATCTCAATACAAATTGGTAAACTAAACGTGAGATTGTAGTCCATTCCGGGAACGAGCTTGGAACAGTGACTACTTTACAACACATGCAGGGACCATGGGGAACAAAGTAGCCCCCCTCCAGAAGGAAGGACAGTGTAGGCAACCAATTCAGAGATGATTGGAGGATCTACAGCCAAGTGATACACAAATAACATACATTGTTGGTACTAGTTAACGGACTTGAATGTATTTTTAAGGTTTAGTGTCACCAAAGTTATTTTATAGGAAGGAAGTCCAATTTTCACCATACAGGTGGTAACCATGCAGCCAGGTAATGAACGTTTTCAGGTCAGCAATGCAAGTCTGTGTATTATCGTTGAGTTTAGGAGTCCCCTATCTCCTTCCTTTGCGTTTTCCATCTGATGGAAATTAGCAGTTGATAAAACACAGTTGTTGAACATCAATATTAATGGCTATTTATTCCATGTGAACATTTGTTTCCCCATCCCATGTAGTTACCATATGCGATGGCTACCAGGGGAAATACAAATCACTGCTTGCCTAGATCACACCATAACCAATAGCGGCATGCTGGGTCTTGTAGTTGGAAAGACTCGAAATGCGATCTGTCATCTGTACCTAAAGCCGCTGTGGCAGGCATAGTTGTCAGTCCTCTTTGGTTTCCAAGGACTCTGAAGCTTTGTCCCTGGATATGTCCCCGATTTACATGCCTTTGACGCAACTTGGCTTTTTCTGCATATATGAATAATCTCTTTATCAGGAAAATGCTGCTTTTTGGGTGTTTTTTTAAAGGCTTCCGTGAGACGTTGCCAGGAGCGCCAAAGAATTCGGAAATAAAGGCTCTCGTATCTCTATAAAGAGGGTTTATTTCTGCCCCGTAGTCTGAGCCAGGCTTTTGTCCGAACATTAGGACATATTCATTGCACGGCACACAATTCTGCAAAATAAACCCCAGTCCTGTTTAATGCATTCCACCCAGTGTTCCGGATACAAAAGAGCGCGTATTAAAAATAACTTGCCTATTACTCACCATTTCAAAGGCTTTGTAATGGGCCGATGAAAGCCGCCTCAGTTACACTCTCAACCCACCTCCGAATTTTTGTTGTTCTTCGTTGGGAATGCGTCAGTGATTTTGAAAAGCCTCCCTGCGGTCTGTCTTCTGTCCCCTGATCCCCGCTCGGCAGTACCGTCTGCCTGCCAGAGACTGCAGTGAACACGGCGGCTCG
This sequence comes from Nanorana parkeri, assembly GCF_000935625.1. Lineage (NCBI taxonomy): Eukaryota > Metazoa > Chordata > Amphibia > Anura > Dicroglossidae > Nanorana > Nanorana parkeri. The sequence goes on along the minus strand of NW_017306505.1, from coordinate 109,702 downwards.
TCCTATTTTTTTATTTTTTTTATACCGCAGACGCTCGGTACCCAGTAACCTGTTCTTTACCTGATGGAAGAATAAAAACCGTCCTTAATGAAACCCAAAGCTGCCCTTGAAAACATATAGGATTTGTTTTAGCCACCATAAGAATTGTAAAGTGGCGCGGACTTTTGTGAGACCCCTCGTTCCCCGTGCGGAG
>NW_017306505.1:102927-109431 GCF_000935625.1 Nanorana parkeri | reverse complement strand
ACATGTGCCTCCCTCTTCTGCCCATTAGCAGAAACCGCGGACGCTCCACAGCAAGCCTGATTTCAGCTTCCAGCAGCTGTATGGCAACTAGGTATTAAGAAAGATTTCCTGTCATTAGACATGCCGAAATAAAATGTGATTTAATGACCTTTTGAAAGAAAATGTCGAACGGAGGAGCATTTTTCATGGGGTAACTAGATTGCTTTGATGTTCTTGTATAGTAGTAGTAACAAATGCTGCAGCTATTCAGAGAACCATTCATAACTGTCTGTGCACCAGAGCTGACACTCTAATGTCCCCATGGCAGTCACACACTGTTATTGTTATACATTTATATAGTTTTGACATATACCACAGTGCTGTACAGAGATCACTGAGCCAGTCACATCTGTCTCTGTACAGAGGAGCTTACACTCTAATGTCCCCCCACAGTCACACACTATTAGTATACATTTATATAGCTCTGACCTATACCACAGTGCTGTACAGAGGACACTGAGCCAGTCACATCAGTCTCTGCATCAGAAGAGCTTGCTGGGACCACTCTAGATGTACTACCCGCTGGGTATGGCTGTTGCGGATGGCACTGGTCTACATTTTATCGCTGATTAATGATGCTCATGCGTAGTAGGGACACAATTATATTGTTGGTTTTTGCACCATTTTGGCTTATTCTGAAGACTCTATACTACCCCCAGAGTAGGCTTGGCATTTGTTGTCAGTGCTGCTGATCTCCTTTTTAAAGGAGAACTATGGGGTTAAGGCTTTTCCCCATAGTTCTCCTTAGTGCAACGGGAGGACACAAACTAGCGTCCTCCCGTCACCCTAAGCTCAGTATATCGCGAGCTACAGCTCGCGGTATACCGAGACGCCACAGTATACCACAAGCTGCTGCTCGCGGTATACTGAGACACCGCAGCTGAAGCGAATCCCGACAATTATGTCTGGATCCGTCCAGCTGCGTGAGTGACAGCTGGCTCTGCCTATCTAGAGGCAGAGCCAGCTGTACCCGCCCCCTCCCCCGTCCGATCCGCCAGTCAGCGCTGGCGGATCGGCGCGGGGAGGGGGGGAATCCAGCCCCTCCCTGTCAAGGCAGAGAGCCGTGACAGGATCGAGAGGTGAGCGAACGCCGGTATGTGTCGCTCACCTCCCGATCTACTGAGCCGACCTGTGACAGTCTCATTGTCACAGGTCGGCTAGAACTATGAGGTGAGTGAAAAGCACTCACCTCATAGTTCTCCTTTTTTAACCTGCAGCGATTATTGCAGATATCGGCAATCGGCTCCCAGCACAGGAAGTCTCCCATCACTAATTACTTATTTGTGGCCTCTACATGATCTGCTGAAGAGAGCTTTTGATTTAAAATCCTTTATCTGCAATTATCCGTTTCCCGTGCTGTGAAGGCAGAGCTTAGAAAGTTTTTAAACTTTTGTCTGTGCTGTTTTGAGGCTTTTGTGAGCTGCACAGTGCATAACATATTTATGGTTGGGCTAGGGAAACTTTAGCAACAGTTTTGGCTCTTTGTGCACAGGACTGGTGTATCATTGATGACATCCATTAACCGTTTCTTAAGGTCGACATTATTGCAAGCCACTTTCCCTGCAAGATATCTGAGCACATTCTGGCAACCATTCAGAACAATATCCTAACATACAAGCATTCTCTGCTCTTGTGCAGAAGTGAATGACGCCATTGTTTTCAAAATGGCTGCATGCTGGTTTTCCGGAAAGTCTTATTTCCAGACTTCCAGCTTTCTGGGATGTTGCCTGTTCACGTCTGCAGAATGTAAATCGAGAGGATGTGAGTCAGTCGGCGGCTGATGAGACGGGGCGCGGGGCAATGGCATCTGACAGTGGCAGTCCCAGACGCCGCCCATGACAGGACACCAAACACGGCTTTTGATGGCCCTTGAAGGTGATTAATTGGAAATTGCCTCATCTGTCTTCTCGGGTCTGAAATATGAGGATGCAGGCCCTGAACGCTGAAGACCTCTCTGTGAAAGGCGGCGTCTTGTCATCCATTTTGTTATGGGAATACGGCCCTGTCAAGAATGCTGTAACCTGAACGTAGATCCCTGGGATGAGGCAGATCATATGAGGCTCATTGTCTCTAAAGTAAATGGGGAGAAAGATTGTATTGGTGCAAATTAGATAAATAGACACTGGTTTTGAAACTTTTTTTATCTTTGTTCCTGATGCTGCAAATGGACCATTTTTTTCTACTTAAAAGCCGATTGCCCTGGTTGGATGCGGTGGTTTGAGTACTGCTCGTTATGGCCAGCCAGTGAGGCAATCTTTTATGCTTACTGCCGGCATGCTATTGTTTAGGTTGATGTTAAAGCAGTATATATCTGCAAGGCTTGTTTTGTGTTTAGGCAATTCAATGGCAGCTATTGTCTGGGATGTTCCTGAAAGCACCAAGTGTGCGACTCTGATCCAGCAGTCTTCTATTATGTTAGCTTTTTTTTTTTTTCTCTTATATCTATGGGTACCTTTTATAAACAGAGTGGGACTTCATATGAAGTAAAGGAATTGGCCTTGTTGCCTGTAGGAACCCGTTCCACTTGGCTTCCAGTGCAGTGAGATATAGTACGGGAACTGGTCGCTTTTGGTCAGCTTGAATTTCTTATTTCAGACTTTAATGAGTAACGCCCAGCATACTTTGGGACTGTTTTTTGACAACTGGGCTAAGCCGTCCTACCCATACAGCAAGATAGCCTTGCTGTCCAGGGAAGTAGTCTCATTGGATGAGCAGCTGACTTTTTTGCCTGGGCTTAGCCCTGAAGTTGGATGATCCCTAGAAGCTAAGGTCAACTCAATCAAAGAGGTGCTTATAGGAAGATTTTCTGGCCAATAAAGGAAGGGGAGCCATTCTCAGTTGGGTTAACGACTGTTTAATTTCACTAACTGCTCAACATTTGGCTAGTGGGCAAACTAGCACCAAGCTAGGGATGATGGTAGAGATCTTCAACACGCTGGACAATGTCTATTGTCATGAATTTTTGCTTTTGAATTTAGCATACATGGCAAGGCAACATTACACGGAATCTGATATGAAAGTTTGTATCAGTGACCTGCTCCTCGGCCTCAGAATGATGCCGGAGGCTTGAACTAAGAGCACATGGTAAAAAGTCTGTCAATCATTTGTCACTTATTCTTTTTTTTTTTTTCTTGCCACGTGCATAGTCCGTGTAGTGGATATTGCACTTCGTTTCCACGTCCGATCAGTTTTTTTTTTTTAACCGTCGGAAGATGCAGAGCGTCAAAATGGAAACCAGATGTTTGCGCATCTGTCTAGAAGATGCTCCCTGTCACTGCACATATAGCTTTGACACCGATAACCGTATGGAAAGGCATAGAGAGCAGCACGATTCTGGACTGCATGAGAGGCATTACTTTCTGGAAAGGGTCTGTAGACTGGTGTTTGGGGTAGATGCCAGTTGGCTGACTTGCCCAGTGGTAAGCCTTGAAATTGCAGGAGATCAGCGACAACATTAGTCTAAACAGGACACTGGCATCCACCCATAACAAAAATTAGCCAGTGGGCAAATCCTTAAAGTGTATGGGGTAGCTCAACCTTTTTAAGTTTTGGATGTATTAATTGAGGGTTGGACCTCTCGTCATTATTGCCGTCTTTGCCTCGGTCACCATTGTCATTGACAAAAAGTAATGGGAAATCCAACATTTTATCTACTAGAAAATTAGGATACATTTTCCAGTGGGGGATAAAATGAGGATGAGTTTCTCCGAATTTGTGAAGATTTCCTGACTTGCTATTGTTTCTCTGGGAACGGAAGTGAAAGGAAATCTCCCCAACTGGACATAGACATCAAAGAATACAGACAAACAATTGCTCACTTATATTCTACTTTCCATGTAACTTTTTCCACTGGGCGCTGATACATTTCCACCACACTGAGATGTTTCAGGTTTCTTAATGTCAATTATAGCCAAAATCCTTTTCTGCACAATGGGGACTGGTTTAGTTTCAGCTTTTTATTGCCATGTCCCTACTGGGGAATTATTGGAGTCCCCAGTAGGGTCATCTCCTGACTTAGAGATTTCCTACAGTCCATCATCACTGGATTGTAAGAAATCCAGTAAGGAATCTACTGTAAGGAATTGAGGGGTTATTTCTCTAACAGGAAGACAGCAATACAATAGTTGGATGGAGTTTTATTATAATTAGTGTTCCATATGCTCCGATCTCAGTATTGATGTCAAACCAGCGACTAGAGCAGCTCTAGTCTCCAATCTTCTAGGACAAGCGTAGGCAAACTCTGGCCCTCCAGCTGTGATGCAACTACATATCCCATTATGCATTGCTCTGATAGCCACAGGCATGACTGCCGTGGTTTTTAGTTTCACCACAGCTGGAGGGCTGGAATTTGCCTATCTCTGTTCTAGGATATCATTGATCCTGTTATGTACCAAGCCCTGATGAAGAGGGCCTCTGGTCCCCCTGAAACATGCTGGCTTTCTGTTTTTATGACTCCAAATAAAATACATTTCTTCGTATACCTTTTTAGTCTCCCATCTTAATATTGCAGTGTTAGTTTTTTAACAGGATGGCTTATAACTCGACTTGCATTGTCAGTCTGCTCTGTGACCTGAATGTGATAATTTCCTTTACCGGATAGAGGAAAACAATATAAAATATTTTTTTTTAAAACATTCCATTACTTTTTCACTGCTGAGTTTCCCTCTTATGCTACGACACAGTGATAGCTAATCATTTTCACTTTAACTCTGCCTGACACAGCGTTCCGGGGAGACCAGCAGCTAGCCGCATCCTTAAATGCCCATCATCTCTCTCTCTCTGCTTCAGACAGCCTTTATCTGATGTCTAGACACAACGCAGACGGCTGCGGAACACAGAGGGTTTTTTTTTTCTCTCCTCCATAGTTCAGCTATTCTTCAAGCCTATTAAAAATGGAATTTCATATTTCCTAACAGATTTCACTTTGTATATCGCCTTTTAGCTCCTTATGCACGGGAGGAGGTTTGGAGGTGCCGCAGAGCGTTGAACGCTCGCTGCTCGGATCTGAGTGTCTAGACGGCTTTCAGATGTGATTGCAGCATGGGAATAGACGCGCACTGCGCTGTCTGCTTCGTGCCGAAATACCCCCGTCTGATTTTCATTTCAGGTTCCGCTCTACGTAAATTGTGAGGTTGTGCAGGCTTAAAGGATCAGTCTGCCCAGAGAATGTATTTCCCAGTTTTTTTATGGACACTGGAAAATTAAATTGCGCAATTTTTTTACATTTTTTTCTTTACTGATGGTGGTCTCCGATTGTGAGATCTCTGCGCTTGTTTGCCGGTTTACTTGCCACAGCTATTACAAAGGGGGTCCCACTTCCCTAGCCAGCGTTGTAATTTTGTAGGGTACACAAAGTGAAACTGGGATGACTTGCCCAGTCAATTGTTCTCACTGGGACAAATTGTCTGCCTGACATGTACAGTGGTCATAGACTTGTGATGATTTTCCAGTCCAGCCAAAACCTGTTATAACATGTAGTTGGCTTTTGCCCAATAGACCCTAACAATAAATGTCTTCTTTGCATGGACTGACCCTTCAAAAGTGCAGCTTTAACCAAAACATAATTGGTTAGAGTAGGAAGACTAAAAAGTATGAACACCTTTTGAAGTCTCTATAATTCTTTATATTCAGTAAAAGGATATGTAGGGACATTCCTAAACAACCCATTCAATTGTATCCAATCAGACGGGCCCTTGCACTACATAGTTTGAACTGTAAAGTGGTCAGCTTTAGAACATCGTAGGGTTTTGTTGCCATCTAAGTCCCTGTGTGCATTTCCTCCTCTGTACCTGTCTGGTCAGAACAAGAAGTGAGTAGGTAAGCGAACCGGTTGGTATTTCTGCATGCTGCTATTGCGTACCTATATTTTCAGGTCCAGGTTCCAGGGGAATCTTCCTTATCCAGTGCTCCATGGTGATCGTCGTCCTAATCCTCTAACCTTCCTGCAGGTCAATCACAACAAGGTGCTTTATCCTCCTATGACTTGAAAAACCTCCATAGCTCTTGGTACCCACAGAATGAGCAGCATCGGTCTATTCTTGGCTCGAAAGACCTTTAACAATAAATGGTTCGCTAATGCTGACAAAATGTGCCCTGTGGATTCTTGTCGTATGAATTTTATTGATCTTTCCACTTTAAGGCACCGTGCTGTTGCCCGATTGCTGTTTCGCTCACATAAACGGTTGGAACATCGATAGACGTCGTCAGTGTGGAAGAGGTTGACGGATGAGATGAGTAAACAGTAGCGTGCTTATTAGGTCAGACTGCTTATGTAGTGTTCTTGCCTGGGGGCATTGTTATAAATTTATTATAATTCTCGTGTTGTCTGCTTTCACACCAAAGAATGTAACTACAGAATGATGTGAAGCATTTTTTATTTTCAGAATGGCCTATGTACCATATAGTTGTTAACTGAGGGGAAACCCCCCCCCCCCCCCAGTATTTGTTTCTACCCCCCTTTTCTCC
>NW_017306505.1:100544-102714 GCF_000935625.1 Nanorana parkeri | reverse complement strand
TTACTGACCCCATTTCCTCCTAATGAATTCCTGGAACATGTGCCTAAAATTTCCACTTCCTTACCTCAGCTTGTCTTGGCATAGTTGAGCAGCTCTAAAATAGGAGACGAAACTTAAGCTGGCCGTACATTTTCGCACCAACGTCAATATGAAAGATCTCATCTCAGAACATTCAATAATGCCATCGGAGACTTGATGAATGTCGTTGGAAATCTAGTTTGGGTTTAACATACGGTTTTGGAAATGAATGGAGTTTTTTGTACAAGTATCACATTCACTGTTAGAATTTTGTTCCTTTTACAAGATTTTCCATCTTGGCCCTTCTTCTGCGGTTAAAAACGATCAACAATTTGACCCCGTTCATTGTTAAAGAATCGAACGAACGTTCCGAAGAGGAATTTTTTCAAAAAGAGTTCTACTTTCAACTTTAGCTTACATAATACCATTGCAACTTTCCGTTCACTGTTCCTGCATGAGTGGGTAGCAAAGGAATGCACAAGCCATGTGGTTGTGGAACCCTGGGATACACCTGGTTCACTTTAATGCCTCCGTACCCATCAGCAGCATGTGCTTTCGCTCCCCTCCCGTTCTGACCAACCCTCAGGAGCAAAGAATAGCAGCCCTGTGTAGTCTACGAGTTGCTTCAGTTTAAGCTCACACAGGTCTGTGAGCTCCCTTGACATTGCTGATTGGCCAGCACTGTCACATGTTCCTGCATACCCATAGATATTGGTGTTTCCTTTTGGCTCCCAACCGATCCTCTGGTTTTGTCTTTTATTGAGTTTGATTTGGAGCAAGTATGTCAGGAAAGTAAACCCTTACCTGTTATGGGTCAATGACTCCTACCATTGTAAGCCGAAGAGTCAGTATGACTTTTTACTTGTGTGTTTTAAATACCGTATCCTGCTTTGGAGTTTGACGGAGCATCCGTTTGCTATCTCCCCCCCTCGCTTTCCTCAATCACAGAAGGCCTACGATAATCCTCATGTCGGCGTCACGCATTACGAGAGGTGACCCTGCGTGGGAGGACATGAATAAATGAGCATAATATTAACAGATTACACTGCTCCTTTTATTTGGTTATGCAAATTCTCTGCACCAATTACCATCTTAATGCATGTTACCAAGCAGACTCGGAGGAAGGGCTTCGGCGATATCTTGCTGATTTCTGACACCCACGCCGGGGCACGGGACAGCTGTCACGAGCACAATGAATATGGCCGACTGCCCAGAGAGCCTTAACGCACTGTTGGCTGCAAGACCAGTTGACATATCGACAACACTTTAGGAGCAATGAAGCTTTAGAGTCTGAGCAGTTATTTCCCCCCCACCCCCAATGTATGGCAGCCCACGGGCAAATCGAGTGATTTCTTGGTTTGGTTGATGAGATTTCGGACCCACTGTAGGTAACAGTGAGGGGTTAGTTCCTCATGGGAATTTTGTAGGAGATATTTTTCAGCATGCTGTGAGATCTGCATGTAGTTAGTTCTCACAAGTCCTGACTGAGTGGACGTTAAACCCCTATGCTGTGAGGACTTGGCCAAGCATTGTTCTTAGTTTGCATTGCTTCCAAATATAAAGGGGTCTTAAAGAGCTTTTCCACTCACTGGATTGGGTGAGGAAAGGGGCAGTGCTCAGGATGCCGGCCACATTTTACAGCTTTCCAAAGGGTTTCAGAGGCACCAAAACTTTCTTTGTGTCAGAATTTTTCTATGAAGTAAAAGAATGTGTGTGCACGTTTTTTTTCGTGGCTTTCCTCTGAGCCACAATTGCTAAAATTGCAGTGTTGATCTTGGTATACTTTTTCTCCAAACTCGCTTATGCCTATGGACACACAAAGTGGATGTATGTATCAGTGATATACCTGCCAAGAGAATTAATATTTGTCTATACTCCCATATCCTAATGGGAGCCAAATGATGGGGGGTATGGGACTTGATCTCTGAGTAATTAAAAAAGACAATGAAACAGTATTATCTACATTATTGAACTTGAAATCAAAGAGGGCAAATCTTCTTGGTGTGTCAGATGGTCAGAAAAATCAGCAAAATCTTACAAATTGTGGTTAGCTTGTATATGTGTGACTAGCTATATACCGGTGTGTGTGTGTGTGTGTGTGTGTGTGTGTGTGTGTGTGTGTGTGTTTTAAAAAACCTTTTTTTTGAAAAAA
>NW_017306505.1:84149-100448 GCF_000935625.1 Nanorana parkeri | reverse complement strand
GTGTGTGTGTGTGTGTGTGTGTGTGTGTGTGTGTGTGTGTGTGTGTTATAAAATCCTTATGATTAGTAAAATAATACCAAGCTATTGACATCTTTTGACGTCATACTGGTACTTAATAAGACTGGTGGGGATTTTAATAGTCTAGTATAGGTTGCAATCCATTGGCGGGTCTGTAGTCTTAAAGGTTTAAGAACCCCTAAACTAGAACAAAGGTTTTGCATTTGACTCGGAATCTCCAACTTTAGGTTCCCAACTCTGCCCTCCCACCCTGTCCTGAGGAGGTCTTGTTCATTTTTTCCTGCAAGAGAAGTAAAACTTCATAGGAAAAGTGGAGGGGTGAGGTGGGGGAGCAGAACTAGGAAGCTAGTCCATAATGGTATTGTCGGGTTTAGGCGCAAGTGACCTTCCTTCAAGTGTTTTAAATCTATTTAGATATTGTGCGTTGTTGTTGTTGTTTAGGGGTCATTGTCCCGTGCTGACAGCTGTAAATTTTCAGCCAGCCCGTCAATCCGTCTTTATTTAAATACGCCGGGAGTCTTCGGACCACGGATAACAAATATACAAATTTATGGAAATCTTATGTGAAATACTGTAAACTTGCCGCACACATTAAAAGACTCTGATTGCATGGAATTGTCCAGAAGCGACATGTTTGATTAGATCTGAAGTACCTTTTCTAATCATGTGCCGCCATAATTTATTAAATTCTCATCCAGTTGTATTTAATCTTTTGTGACCGCACACACCAAGATTTCTATACAATCCATCCTAAGTCTAGTAGACAATGCCGGTGCAAACCTATACTGTGTTTTGAAAGCGGACACCATAGTGCTTGTGATGGCTTTTGTTAACCAGAAATGCCTTTTCTTTGCCACCCTCTAATTTAGTTTCACTTCCCTGGTGCCTGACTTTCCTTGACTTTGTCGTGCATTCCTGCCGACTGCCATTCCGCTGTCCAATGAGATTGACTTGGTGACCAGTAAGGGCACATTAGCAGACAGGATTGGTTACATGCATTGTGGCAACGCACCTGTTACTGCTACATGGGAGCCCGGCCTTGGGGCCCATTTACACTTGCATGTAAACACCTTTCACAATGAGCTTTACTGCTAACCGAACCTGCATTTTACTTGAAGAATATACCACAGCAAATTGCAGATATTCTGTTAGGTCACTGACAAAAAAAAAGGCAACTGAAGATACTTTGGAAGCTCACCAATACGATTTGTCTTCAAGAGTTGGGAAGGGTTAGAAGAAGCTATATCCGGTTATTGTTTCCTAACATACATGGGATTACACAAGGAATTAGGCAAATCTCCGCCGCAGGGTACGCTCAGCAAAGTAACTCAAGGGTGTTCTAACCCTTGCCCATACCATCCAAATCTAGAAAGATTTTGGATGGCATTCCCCTTTTAATGCCATTAGTATAAAAATGTTGGCGCAGTCTACTTTCACCCATAAGGCCTTGCTTGTTCTAAAGCTAGCCATACATGGATCGCATTGCAACCATTTCCTGCTAAATTGTCCAAAATTCGATCCACGGCTGACCCTATTTCTATTTAAGTGTAATACTACATGAATCTAAAAATATAACATTTTAATAAAGTTACTTTAAAGTGACAAACTCATATCTATTCAGCTATGGCAGGTCTCAGGCAATGAGTGAGGAAGTGGTAGGTGACACGTCAGTACTTCAGTCCCCTCTGATCTGGGATATCAGGACAGTCTGTTTGTCCTCCTCGCTCCCTCCCACCCTTTTTTTTTTTTTTTCTTTTTTTGTAGTAGGCCCTCCCCCCCTTTGGAAATGTTTGGCTTCGTGTGGCAGAAACAGATGAAATATTTGCATTTTGTCTGGAATTTAAAATATAGACTGTCTGATAGCACAGAGCTCAGAATGTTCTGTGAAACAAAACCGCTCCAGGGAGGGAAAAACAATACCTGGAATGTGTTTTCCCGTCCAAATTTTCAGATGCCCTTTAAATCTTATATCTGTCTGGAACATTGTGAGGCTTATATCGGGGTCATTGCCAGGGGGTCTGGCGGGCGATGGGTGACCGGGTCATTGTAACCTAGAAACGCGTCCTGAGATAATCTTATCAACAATGAAAGAACTCTTCTGTTGAAGACAAGAAATCACGTTATTAGAATCAGTCACAGTCAATGAAGATAGTAATAAGTTTACTCTTCTTCACGATGGAAACCTAAGTCAGCTGAAAGGTAGGGCTGTAGACTTCTTGAGCACGCCTAGTGCTTGGCATCTGTAAGCCAAGCCATAAACTGGTAGATTTCCGTAAGAACATTTATATAAAAAACATTCCATGATGCCATTAGAGACTTGTTGGACTTCGCTAGAAATTTTCTTTAGTTTTAAAGTTTGATTTTGGAAGGGATGGAGTTCCCCGAACCAAAACCACGCTAACTGTTCACTGTAAATTTTGTTTCTTCGAGAAATTACCATCCTGCTCCTTCCATTTGGAAAACAATTGTCCATTTGACCCCATTAACTATTTGAAAATAGAATACATTTTTCCAGCAAAATTTTACTGGTGCATGGCCAGCTTACGTTTTACGTGTGCCCTACGCCATTGATGGTGTTTACCATTTCAACGCAAAGTGAAAGTTAGGCCAACATTTTCTTAATCTTTATGGGTGTCTCTGCTGAACCTCACTCACCTATGAGGCCACTAAACTCCGACCAGAATCTGCAGCGGGATCATTACTACCTTTTTAAATGTAAGTTAAGGTAGCAATACACTAGTAGATTTTTTTTTCTTCATTCAGCCTTAACAGATTTCTCCTTCCACACTGAACGGCTTGGATGGATGAATCTCCTGCTGTGGCTATTGTAATATAACAGCAGGCAGAATACCAGAATAGATACTACAGCTGATTGGCTGCAGAAATGTTTGGCCGATAATTTTCCACCTGGCTTCTTTTGATTTTCCAATCGAAGGATGCTGGGTGGGAGGCTGCCAACAGGCCCACACATGGTGTAAATTTCAGACCGACCATCAAGAGCCAGGCAAAATTCGCTCCTTGTATGGTCTGCAGCAGCCTGGTCTATCTCAACCAACATTGAGAGGGACCTGCAAAGGACCAAAAGGCCTTCATGGAGACCAACATATTGTGCACCACTGGATCGAATTTCAGTTGGAACATCAAAACCTGGACAAAATTTGTGCCCTTGTGTGGCCAGCTTCAGCCTGGTCTATCTCAACCAACATTGAGAGGAACCTGCCAGGGACACAAAGGTCTCCATAGAGACCCAACATATTGTTCACCACTGGAGGGCATTTTGGTTGGAATATCAAGACCTGGCCAAAACTCTTGCCCTTGTGTGGCCAGCTTCAGCCTGGTCTATCGCAACCAACACTTAGAGGGACCTGCCACAGACCAAAAGGTCTTCATGGATACCGACGTATTGTCCAATACCCAAATCAATGGTTGCCTTTTCCCCTAGGGCTCTTCCCCTAGGGCAGGGGACTAGGCATTGCAAGATTCTCACAGCCACAGACATGACTCCCGGAGAGAGATGTATCATGGGATTTGTAGTTTCACCATAGCTGGAGGGCCGGAGTTTGGCTACCCCTGCCCTAAGACAACCAATATACATTTGTAAACATCACAGCTTCTTTCCTAAAATACTGCAGTTAAAGCGTATCCAAAACCCCAAAACAAAAATGTCATATTGCAGCTTTCCAGTCCTCAGATGTGGTGGCCACATTCGTTTTCTTTCTTTTACCTCTGCTGTGGTTTCTTTTTCTTCACCTTTCCTTTGTTTGCAATCAACAGTTACCAGATAAATGTGCCGTGTTCAGGTTTTCATGCCGTCCTTTACTGTAACTTGGCCGCGTTCCCAATGTGTGACCGGGTTCTACGTAACAGAGTGGCTTGTTTGTTCATTGCTAAAGAAAAATGCTTTACTGATGATTCTTATGCCGGCAGTACCTTTTTTAGTACTGTTCATTGGAGTGATCTAATTTTAGAATGGTTCCTGCCAGGCCCCGTAGTTCTTCCCCTTTAACAGTGTTAATAGCAACAATCTGGCATTCCCCTTTAAGTCCTCGAATGGGACGTCTGCTTAATAATTGCGAAGGTCCTTCACAAGGCCAAATTTAAGTTCTGCCCTCTCAAGCCTATAACCGGTTTAGAGGTATCCGTGTTCTGTTTCCTTCTTGTTGATCATTAATCTTATATTGTCTGGCAAAGGCGGACACCCAGACATAAAAGAATCCTGCGTGACCACTTTTTTTAACCCCTCTCCTGCCGGTGGTAAGTTAACGGGTTACAAGGACAGGTGAAGGGCAGTGCCCCGTACCCCCTCCTCCCCTGGCTCTGTCTGGCACCTTCGGTGTGATATCAGCCTGTGGGAATCCCAGTTATCGCAGGTTACTAGTCTTGTGACAGACCTGCATACCTGCGTATTATACTGTCTGGAGGCGTCTCTATAGAAACCGGCGACAACATAAACAGCGCGCCGTCTGCCCTCTAGCCTATATACGACACAGTACATTGAAATCCTCACCTCTTCTTATCGGCTACCACCTCGGCTGAGGCGCTGACCTGCCTCCCACTGTGCTGCTGCACAAAAATAAAATCTCATTATCAGTCATACTCTGTGCCCAGATATTGTATATGTTTTTAATGTTCTGAAATTTAACTGAATTGATGCCTTTTCATTTTGTCCAGGCTTTATCAAAGTATTAAAAATAAACCCAAATCTGTTATTTAATGTTTGGCATCATCCCACCGTGTAGAGTTTTTCTTAAGCAAATCTTTTTTGTGTACCTATTGCTGAGTTTCTTAACCGGAGATCCTGCCAGTAACAGCGCTCACTGTTGCAGGCTGGCCACGCTAATCGGCTGCCTTGTGATTGCAAGCAGCGTTGTCAGCCTGCCGTAGAAGGTCCTTCCGTTGTCTTTGGGGCTACCTTTCTGACAGACCAACGATAGGCAGCTTTGGTACACCGGTTGTTGTGCAGCTACATGTCCCGTGGGGCATTGCAAGACTCTGACAGCCACAAGCATGGCTCCCAGAGGCAGAGGCATTATGGGATTTGTAATTATACCACAGCTGGACCTCTTTAATAGCCCTTATAGGCAGTCCAAATGCCAACTGAAGGAGAACACAGGGCAGGCTGACAATGCTGTTGCTTTCTCAGTGGCTTAGCTTTGTCAGCTTGCAAGAGGAAGTGCGGTTACTAGCAGGATCTTTGGGCAATACATTCAAGAAAAATGATTTGCTAAAAGCTAAACAGATATTGTCTACGTACAAGAGGCATGTGTATTATTTCTTGAATCTTGGTGAGTGTTGTGTATTTCTTCCAGATCTGTGCTGTAATCCAGTGTGCAATAAAGACTGGTCACTGCTCCTCTCTCTCCTTGTGCAGGGTGACTGGTCTTGTCTCCGCCCTCTCCTGTAATAAAGACCGCTCACTGCTGCTCTCTCTCTCCTTGTGCAGGGTGCCCCTAAAGTGACTTGCAAACAGTGGCTTCTATCACATTTGCGATTTATAGTCCTCGCCTTTCTCCAATAACTTTCTTTGCAATAACTACTAAAGTTTAAACACGCGTACAATCATGGCGCTAAACAATTGTAACAGTACAGAAAGTTACAAAGTAACAAGTGTCATGGACCATCATGTGACTGAACATTTGTCAGTCCACATAGCAGCGTCTAGAACGGGAGGCGGGTCTGCTTTCCGGAGTGAGATATTCTTCCTATAGACCACAGATCTCATAACTTTATTAGATATTACGTTGGAGGACAACCTTGAATCCATCACCTGCTTGTGTCCGATTTAATACTTCTTATAGCACCACAAGTACTTTCCAGCCCACAGAACCCGGCAGCCATTCTCCCAGCGTGGCTTTGAGCTTGAAACGTTTGGCTTCTCTGCCTACAATGCCACTTTGTTTTAGCGTGCTGCGTTTTTGAAGAAGTAACAAAAAAAAAAAGAAATGGTATTTCCTATCTGTGTGTGGTGCCAGAGGTCAAATGGTTAAAAGGAAAAAGTAAAGATAACGAAACGAGAAACCTTTTTTATTGTTTAGCCGCCTGTATCGCGCTCACCTGGTGGGCGTCGCCTTCAGGTGCTCGAGCGCTCGGAGATGCTGTTTATTTTCCAAGCTGCAGCTGTTCCGCCGGTCTAGACATTATGCAAATAGGTCTCCTCCGCTTGTCTGGAAGGGACTGGCTCTTGCCTGCGCCTGGCTGCCACAGTCACACTTCAGCTTGTCTTGCCGGCAGAATACGTACATCTGCTTCTTGCAGCCTACGAGCTGCAGAAGGCAGATCGGTGACCATGCAGGCCTTCCGCGGTTCATAGCGACACCCTTGTGCTGATATTTCAGTCCTTTTTAAATTGTCATATGATTTTAATCTTGAAAATATCCCATGCTTGCATATCAATTGGCTCTTCATTTAGGCTCGTGGTGCAGACACAGGACGATCTGGTTTGATGAACGGAGATTTGCAGATAGGGGGTTGAATTATTTAGGTCACTTCAATTTTAAACTTTCCCACGCAATTCAAGTGTCGTATTTCTCTTGACGCAGAATGAATGTTCACATTTAAAATTGGATTTTTCTTTGTCGGTAGAATGCCATTTTCTTTATAGTCTCCAACATATGACAGTGTTAAATTGGTGTCCGTTACGAGCGCCAAATGATTTGCATGGCTTTAGACTAGCGTTCCTCAACTTCTTTTCAGTCATTGCACCTTTGTAAAAGTATGCACCGCAGTCTGAAATGTGAAAAATCTAAACAAAAATGTGGTTTCCCCCGAAAACAAAATCTATACCAAACCCTTATCCTAGACAGGTGCTTTGTATAGATTTTAAGGGCGTGCCCCAGCCGGAAAGGCAAACAAAAAAGACGTGGAGTTTTCCCCTTTTTATCACATCAGGTGTCCCGCCTCTTATAATAACCCCTCCCTTCACATCAGAGTGCACCCCTTCACATCAGGAGCCCCGCCTCTCATAAGAACCCCTTTCACATCAGAAGCCCCTCTCTTCACATCAGGAGCCCTGCCTCTCATAGGATCCCCCCTCACATCAGAGTCCCCCTTTTAGCAAAAATTTGGAGGCACCCGAGAGGCTGCTTTAGACGCTGTTCTAAAATGAGGAATAAAACATTGTTTTCTGGATTTGTGGGGGGTTGACACCAGCAGTTGGCTCTAACCCTTCTCCCCTCTGCTCCGTCTTGTGGACTGTCCCTCTCTGCCCTCACGTATAATGTAGGGCTTACGGGCCTTGCATTGAATGTGATGACGTTAGTCGGCCTCTGGCAGTCAGAGGAGGTAGAAAGACACTGCGGGCACCAGCCTTGGAGCCTGCAGGGATCAGGTAAGTAATAGTCCTTTTACAGAATACCCTTTCAGGGGTAGCCCCACTGCAAGGGTATTTATTTTTTCCCCTGCAGCTAGATCCATGAACAGTGGAAGTCCAAACAGAAAGTAGAAGAAGAAGCAGCAGTTTGAGCTAGTCCAGCTCGGTTGCACTGCACATGTTGCATTTCTGTGCTGTTTTCAGGAGGGGAGATGGGCACAGAGATGACCTAACCAGTAGGGCAATGCTCATCCATACATTGAGATGACTGGAGACAGGGAGGTGATACAGGAAGCTGCGGTAATGGTGTCACCCTTTGGTTATATTGTGTGTGCATCACGTGCTGTCGGGCAGAATTACTAATCTTTTGGCAGATGAAAGAGGAAAAAATTAGCTGCTCCAGATCTTTTGCATGGCAGATCCGATTCATTTCCTGTAGCTTTTTTCTAAACGAGGACCAAACTTTTATTTTTAAAAGGCCTCTAGAAGTGGAGTGACGGGATCACCGTCTGTTGCAAGCACGGGCTGACCAGAATCCCAATGATTTCCCCTCCATCTCTCCTCACAGACAGCCAGAGCTAACGAGATTAGATTCTGACTCCAGTCTCTCTGATGCCCACGCTTCACTGAGTAGCGATATACAAATGTCTACACTCTCCTGCCGCAGGGCGATGGGCTGGCATGAGATGGCATATTTCACCAAGCGTCTATCTGTCCAACAGTCTCTGTCTGCTTATTGTTAAATGATGATTTGATAAGATTTAGCCATCTTAACAGAACGTTGGTTGAGCTGTGGCTGTCCAAAGGTCGGTATACTGACTACGTCAGTGTAAGCGTAAGTTGTTAAAGATGTCACCAGCACACCGTGTTGAAGTTCAGAACACGTCTGTTTATTGACGCTTCATGTCAAAACAAATATAAAAATTTCGGGGCCACACAGGGTCCCCTTCATCAGGCTTGAAATGGCAATACAGCTAACCTTCTTATATAGCTAAACCAACAGTGCAAATGAACAGAAAACCACTTCCACCAACCCCCTGACATCACTGTGACGGCATACCCCCGCCAAAAACAAGTTTCAGTATTGGCGGCGCCATCCGCGTCCACTTAATGCACTCACGCTGAAAGGGATAACGTGTGAGGAGTTTAGCAGGATTATGGAATACATCTTCAAGCGTAAGGTCGCTGGACAAGAGAAAATGAGTCGATCACCTCATCAATGCCAACAGCATGGATGGAGGAATCCCTACTTGTGGCTGTTTTATCCAGGCAGCCGCAGCACCCAGCACTGGTATCTGAGAGGATGCAGTCACTGTTTTGGGTGATGATCTTCCAGGGCCACCCACGGCTCCAATTTCAGCCAATTTGGCAGGAATTGGCCAGAATTCTATCCAACAATGGGAGACTTAACTTGGCCACACCTGTCCATCCTATTTAATGTAATTGGGGGATTCTTCCTCCAGTAGACAGACTCGGCTGGGGAAAAGTTAGAAGTTGCTGAAGGTAACCTTCTTATGTCTGTGAAGGTTCTCATTCATCCAGGTCATGGTATATCTGTAAAAAATGAGTCAAGACAACTAGACTCACTGTATTTTTCTTGAAAACGTTTCACTGGTCATCCAACCAGCTTTCTCAATTCTGAATTGAGAAAGCTGGTTGGATGACCAGTGAAACGTCTTCAAGAAAAATACAGCAAGTCCAGTTGCCTTGACTTATTTTTTTTACAGGTAACCTTCTTATGTGTTTTGTACATCAGTCCTTTGATGCATTGTCCCGAAACAAGCCTTCTGATCAGGAAAGTCAATGGCAAGTCTTTATCTGCATACCTTTTCTAGATCAGTGACTCAGAGTATAAACAAGAGAGTTGACATGAAAGCCAGGCAATTGGTATTTGCAGAATAGGAATTTGGCTGTGGCAACCATACATATTTCTCTGTCAATGGTTTCCTTAACCGTCAGAAGTGCATTGACATATTGAGGTTTCTGCTAATCTGTGTTCTTGATGCTTTATAGAAGAGGACAGCATCAAACTCCTGACCCTTAGAAGTAGAACATCCCCCGTACACCTTTTTAGATCTGTGTCTTGTCTTGCTTGTAGCTGACGTATGTTTATCACCATTTGGGACTGCAGGGAGGAACGGCATGGAGCAGTACTTGTAAGTGATGAGCAATTAAAATAATTTAAGCTGGTCATGTTGACATCTACTAGTGCTCCTTTTTACTCGGTATGAATTATAATTTAGAGCAGAGCAGTTTTCTGCGGCTAAGCATGGATGAGCGCCTGTCGTCAGTCTGGATGCTGGTAGTTTGTGCAGTTATTTGCCAGGGCTGAGGGGGCGAGCTGTACTGAACTTGTAGTGTCTGCTCCCAGGCTGTCTCGGCTATAGGGGAGGAGGGGAGCGCACTCCCAAGGGCTGGATCCGACATTAAAGGACTCTTTATATCGCTGCCAGCTCAGAGTCTGTGAATCACTGGTCGGCCTGACAAGGGCAGGGCAATTACATGTGAAATGTACTCTGAGAGAGTAGCAAACCACAGCCACTGCCAACATATAAGAGGCCTTAATCACTGCCGCACTGTGCAACTGCAGCGCCAGCCAGGCCAGATAAAGGTCCCTGGTTTTTATGGAAATGGAAGGGTTTTGTTTTAAAAGCTTGAGCTGCTGAAATCGCTCAATACAACCTGTTTTCACATAGCTTGGGTGATGGCCATATCGTATCCATGGGCAGGCCTCAGCTTTACATGCACATTAGTGGTAGTCTAAGTTTAGGCCAAGTGGCACAAAATTTGACGAGATCTTGTAGCGCGTGGTCTGTCTTACTACTTAGATGTAATGGAAAAGAAATCAAAGCCAAGCCAGGCCTGGAAAAGATCTTACCATTTAACAATGTCAACCTTCCCGACAAAAGATTGTTGCTTTGCCAAACATGCGACTCTACTAGATGATGAAGGGCATGGTCTGCAACTGTTCAATTATCTTCAGACGAGAGATAAAGGGACTTAATCCCATGTGTGTGTTCAGATCTTTCATGCAAATGATCTTCCTGTGACTTATTTGAAGAGCAAGCAATTCTACACAAAATGTCCCATTTTGCCTTGCGTCAGTTGTTTTCATACAACCTTTAGTTTTTATGTATTGGGTCTATCTTTAACATTTCTGCAGAATTTTAGAGTGTAATTTGTATGTGGGCTGAACACTTTTCTTCCGGGAAACAGTTGTTTTTATGGCTTGTCCCCCATTGGGGTTTCAGTTCCCGTAATTGCAGTGTAGAGGGTGCCAGTAAGATCTTGCTGGGCTTGCTTCTTAGAAGCCCAGCAAACTGAGCGCCATGGGTACATTTGTAGAATAGTGCGTTTATACGTATGAAAGGCAGCTGTAACACTTGATGGACTTGCAGGGTATCAAATAAAGACGATTACGAGCCCCATTGCTTTTTCTTTTAAACGTGTAATCTTTGACTGGAGCATCTTTAAAGAAATGGATTAAAATTGAGCTGCTGTTATAGCCAGAGTTACAACTTCAAGAGCCTTTAAATGTCCCGTCTTTACGGTTTGGCAACAAACACTGTTTTTCTTTATTGGTTAATGATTAGACGGGTTATCACCATCTCTCCTAGACGCCTGTGTTTATAGTGTTGGAGTTGGCAGGCTTTCAGTGTCTGGATATTGTAACAATGCACCTTTTTAAAGGTCAGCGTAGCCCACTGGCTTCAGGCAGGCAATCTAGTTGGCCATTGACTTGGGATGGTGGTTGGACGTGAACATTATCTGTTTGAACTGATGTGTGCAATTTTACCAATACACAATCCTTTATCTGTGGAAGGTTAAAGGGCTGTCGGACCCCTCAACATCCGCCTAATGTGTAGTCCAACCCCGCCATGGTTCCCCCATGTCAGTCTGCGCCAACTGTACAACTGTACAACTGTCTACTTGTGTTGCCAAGTACCTTAGCTAGAGGAAGGAGCAGAGAACTCCAGCAGAGCAGAATATTTCAGGAGAGGAGAGTTATAGAGGAAGGAGCAGAGTATTTCAGGAGAGGAGAGTTATAGAGGAAGGAGCAGAGTCCTCCAGCAGAGCAGAGTATTTCAGGAGAGGAGAGTTATATAGGAGGGAGCAGAGTCCTCCAGCAGAGCAGAGTATTTCAGGAGGGGAGAGTTATAGAGGAAGGAGTAGAGTCCTTCAGCAGAGCAGAGTATTTCAGGAGGGGAGAGTTATAGAGGAAGGAGCAGAGTCCTCCAGCAGTGCAGAGTATATCAGGAGACGAGAGTTATAGAGGAAGGAGCAGAGTCCTCCAGCAGAGCAGAGTATTTCAGGAGAGGAGAGTTATAGAGGAAGGAGCAGAGTCCTCTAGCAGAGCAGAGTATTTCAGGAGAGGAGAGTTATAGAGGAAGGAGCAGAGTCCTCTAGCAGAGCAGAGTATTTCAGGAGAGGAGAGTTATAGAGGAAGGAGCAGAGTCCTCTAGCAGAGCAGAGTATTTCAGGAGAGGAGAGTTATAGAGGAAGGAGCAGAGTCCTCTAGCAGAGCAGAGTATTTCAGGAGAGGAGAGTTATAGAGGAAGGAGCAGAGTCCTCTAGCAGAGCAGAGTATTTCAGGAGAGGAGAGTTATAGAGGAAGGAGCAGAGTCCTCTAGCAGAGCAGAGTATTTCAGGAGAGGAGAGTTATAGAGGAAGGAGCAGAGTCCTCTAGCAGAGCAGAGTATTTCAGGAGAGGAGAGTTATAGAGGAAGGAGCAGAGTCCTCTAGCAGAGCAGAGTATTTCAGGAGAGGAGAGTTATAGAGGAAGGAGCAGAGTCCTCTAGCAGAGCAGAGTATTTCAGGAGAGGAGAGTTATAGAGGAAGGAGCAGAGTCCTCTAGCAGAGCAGAGTATTTCAGGAGAGGAGAGTTATAGAGGAAGGAGCAGAGTCCTCTAGCAGAGCAGAGTATTTCAGGAGAGGAGAGTTATAGAGGAAGGAGCAGAGTCCTCTAGCAGAGCAGAGTATTTCAGGAGAGGAGAGTTATAGAGGAAGGAGCAGAGTCCTCTAGCAGAGCAGAGTATTTCAGGAGAGGAGAGTTATAGAGGAAGGAGCAGAGTCCTCTAGCAGAGCAGAGTATTTCAGGAGAGGAGAGTTATAGAGGAAGGAGCAGAGTCCTCTAGCAGAGCAGAGTATTTCAGGAGAGGAGAGTTATAGAGGAAGGAGCAGAGTCCTCTAGCAGAGCAGAGTATTTCAGGAGAGGAGAGTTATAGAGGAAGGAGCAGAGTCCTCTAGCAGAGCAGAGTATTTCAGGAGAGGAGAGTTATAGAGGAAGGAGCAGAGTCCTCTAGCAGAGCAGAGTATTTCAGGAGAGGAGAGTTATAGAGGAAGGAGCAGAGTCCTCTAGCAGAGCAGAGTATTTCAGGAGAGGAGAGTTATAGAGGAAGGAGCAGAGTCCTCTAGCAGAGCAGAGTATTTCAGGAGAGGAGAGTTATAGAGGAAGGAGCAGAGTCCTCTAGCAGAGCAGAGTATTTCAGGAGAGGAGAGTTATAGAGGAAGGAGCAGAGTCCTCTAGCAGAGCAGAGTATTTCAGGAGAGGAGAGTTATAGAGGAAGGAGCAGAGTCCTCTAGCAGAGCAGAGTATTTCAGGAGAGGAGAGTTATAGAGGAAGGAGCAGAGTCCTCTAGCAGAGCAGAGTATTTCAGGAGAGGAGAGTTATAGAGGAAGGAGCAGAGTCCTCTAGCAGAGCAGAGTATTTCAGGAGAGGAGAGTTATAGAGGAAGGAGCAGAGTCCTCTAGCAGAGCAGAGTATTTCAGGAGAGGAGAGTTATAGAGGAAGGAGCAGAGTCCTCTAGCAGAGCAGAGTATTTCAGGAGAGGAGAGTTATAGAGGAAGGAGCAGAGTCCTCTAGCAGAGCAGAGTATTTCAGGAGAGGAGAGTTATAGAGGAAGGAGCAGAGTCCTCTAGCAGAGCAGAGTATTTCAGGAGAGGAGAGTTATAGAGGAAGGAGCAGTCATCCAGCAGAGCAGAGTATTCCAGTAGATGGCGAGTTGATGGGTAAGAACAACATAAAGAGATGTCTTGCTACAAGTAAAATATAACGAATTGGTGAACTTGCCCTTTACAATAGGCCTCTGTATTGAATCCTATATTAATCCATGATGCTTGATGTCTGTAAATGAAACAGTTGAGTAATTTCCTATTTTCTTTTTGCAGCGGAGCTGGAGTTCGTTCAGATAATCATCATTGTGGTGGTCATGATGGTTATGGTCGTGGTAATAACATGTCTCCTAAACCACTACAAGCTTTCAGCACGATCGTTCATTCACCGACACAGCCAAGGGAGGAGGCGAGAAGAGAACCTGTCTTCGGTAAGGAAGCTGTTTGCATCCCGTTGGCTTCAGCCAATCAATTCATCATGGCCCAATTACGTAGATTTTTTTTGTATGGTAAATTAATTATTGAATTACAGTTCTAGAACATCAGATTTACATTTGGGTTAGTCCAAAAATATTATAAAAAAACCTACGTATAAAATGACGCATCTAGCGTGGTTTTAAGAGGAGGAAAGTGATTCCCTACATTTTGTGTACAGATGTCCATTATAGTTTTCTCCTTGTGTAATGGGTGTGTAACTGGTCATTCTGTTTCCTGAGTAGGGAAGAATCAGAGATTCACAAAATGCTCATGGATTGTTTTTTTTTTTCTGTCGCAGGAAGGAAGCCTGTGGCCTTCGGACAGCACAGTTTCGGGAAACGGTGTAGCAGAGGTAAGATGGCTAACTGAATGCTTTGCTCTTTAAATGACCATAAAATGTTATTGACATGAATCCAATTTAAAGTGACCCTAAACTCAGGAACGTAATCATAAAAATCCATTCAAGTACCTGTACTATGAACAACAATGTATCTTCTGATCCTCCAATCATCTCTGAATTGGTGCTGACACTGTCCTTCCTTCTGGAGGGGGCTACTTTTATTCCCCATGGTCCCTGTGTGTGTTGTAAAGTAGTCACCGCTCCAAGCTCACTCCCGGGATGGACTACAATCTCAGTACAAATGAGTAAACTAAACGTGAGATTGTAGTCCATCACGGATGTGAGCTTGGAGCGGTGACTACATTACAACACACACAGGGATCATGGGGAACAAAAGTAGCCCCCCTCCAGAAGGAAGGACAGTGTCGGCACCAATTCAGAGATGATTGGAGGATCTACAGCCGAGTGAGACAAACATTGTTGTTCATAGTTAAGGTTCTTTAATGTATTTTTTAGAGATTCAACGCCTGAGTTTAGTGTCACTTTAATTTGTTCATTTGATTTTTTTAAAGCCTGTCATAAATTAAGGAATTGAGTTGGCATTAGCTGGGGAATGGTTATCTATTATGTGTTGGGTATGTGTGAAGGGAGCTTATCAGTGTAAATGTTTATAATGGTATTATAAAGGGGACATCATTACCTCTACACATGCAGGCTCTGCTTGTTCCTTGACTATCCCATTATCTGATCTCCAGTCTATCGCACAATGAATGTTGAATAGAAATAGACTGCACACTCTTCATTTACAAGAAGCGGCCTCCATGCTATTGGTAACCAGACACAGATCATGTGATCTGGGCTGCCTAGGCCTTTGGGTAGCTCCTAACTTTGGATGATGCCTGAAGAAGGATGGCTCCTTCCTTCTGGATAGAAAATCAGATGAAGGCATTGTCGGGGAATACTGTGATTTCTGTCAGAGGTAATGAATACCTTCAAGTGTTCCATTAGCATGCATGGAACATGCTAATGGAACACTAGCATGTGTTAGGAGACTATTAGATCTCCTTTAATGGAGTCATTAAATACATGTATCCCTTGAGAATGCCAAGATGGTTTTCCAATTTGTCAGTGTGTAGGAAGTGACTCTATTTGCCTTTTCTGTGACGTCTGTATTGACTTTTTTTATTTTTGTAAGACCTCCTAACTGACATGGATTGTCTTCTTGTAACCCAACAGCACATTTACACCCCCAGACCCTCGGACAGACTCAGCATCCCGCCCTTCCTCCAGCGAGATCGCTTCAGCCGTTTCCAGCCCACCTACCCGTACATCCAGCACGAGATTGACCTCCCGCCTACCATCTCCCTATCGGATGGCGAGGAGCCACCGCCTTACCAGGGGCCCTGCACGTTACAGCTCCGCGACCCCGAGCAGCAGATGGAACTAAACCGAGAATCCGTGCGGGCGCCTCCCAACCGAACAATCTTCGACAGTGACTTAATCGACAGCTCCGTCTACGGGGGCCCCTGTCCGCCCAGCAGCAACTCTGGAGTGAGCGCCACTTCCTACGGCAGCAACGGCAGGATGGAAGGCCCTCCCCCTACATACAACGAGGTCATAGGTCATTACCCAGGATCCTCTTTCTACCAGCACCAGCAGCAAAACATGGGCACGCCCTCCATATTGGAACACAACAGACTACATTTGCAAAGCAATGGTCA
This sequence comes from Nanorana parkeri, assembly GCF_000935625.1. NCBI lineage: Eukaryota > Metazoa > Chordata > Amphibia > Anura > Dicroglossidae > Nanorana > Nanorana parkeri. The sequence goes on along the minus strand of NW_017306505.1, from coordinate 84,691 downwards.
CGACAGCACAGCAACAAGGAGCAAAGATAAGGACAAACAGAAAGGACAGCCGTTTTAGAAAAAAATTAAAGACCGAACGTAGAAAAGGAAAAAAAAAAATTCAATAAACACTGCACTTCTAGCTGGTCCGTTTCGTTGTCAGTTCGGTCCTCAATACCACTTCGTTGTGCGTATGTCTGGCAACTTTTTGGGCACCAGAAAAAAAAAAAAAACTTTGAAGGGGAAGTTGGGGTGAAAGGGGAAAGGCCTTTTTTTCCCCCTTTTTGTTCTCCTTCTTGCTGTATAAATATTTACTTGTTATGTCTGGTTTGAATGCACAAGCGAAAGAAGCTTGAAAATGTTTATATGTTTAGCTAATGTCTTGAAATTCTTCAACTCCGTTGCTCCTTTTTGTTTTTTTGTTCTTTCAAGCAGAGCAGCGTATGCTTATTCCTATATACCCCACCCGACTTATATATATTTTATTTTTATTTTTTTTAATTATTTCCTGATAGCTCACTTAACAATTAAGGAAAACAAATCCTGAAATATTTGCAAAAAAA
>NW_017306505.1:74219-83967 GCF_000935625.1 Nanorana parkeri | reverse complement strand
TTAGGTGGGGGGTGGGGGGGGTTGTTTGAGTGCCAACTCGAAAAGTGTGTTGTATAATGGTGTGAAAGGAAACAAAAAACAGCAGTTTTAGTATTATTTATATAAATATTTAAATTTTGCACTATTTTTTGATATGACTATACCAGTGCTTGTGTTAGAAACAATGTATCGAGTCTACCACAAAAAAAAACAACAACCCAGAATAGAAACCGATTAAAAAGGGATATGTGCAGCGCTGATCAATTTTTTTTTTTTTTTTAAATATGGTTTGGCTGTCATTGTCTTGGGTCATGACGATGCATTCAGAATCTTTGATCGGGTTTTGGAACTACAGCCTATTGACTTTTTTTTTTTTTTTAACTTTTCAGCAAATTTTAATTTTTGTTGTCTTGCTCTGCCTTGATAAAATGTTTTTTCACTGTGCATTTAAATTAACAGGCCATACACTGTGCGATTTTGACGAACCGGCCGAAATTCGCACAGCGGATGCTGCTGTCCGGCACCCTTTCGGCCGCCATCCCCTCGATCAGCCGATCGAAGGAGCAAACAATGAGCTGCCGGTTCAGATCTGGTATTCTGAAAGTGGCCGCCACCGAAGACGGCGGGAGGTTCCTCGATCGGCGCTCGTAAGCTTTGATAATCTGTTGCATTTTGTTCCCTCAACCCGCGGGTTGAACGGAGAAAACATTACAGTGTATGGCCAGCTTTAGGGAAGCCGTTTTATTGGATATCATAAGAAAATAACATGCCAAATTTAAAGTGATGTGGTCACTTATGCGTTGATCATTACCCCCCAGGTAAGGTGGCTACCTCCACTGTCCACAGGTGACTGAAATCTATAAAGGGAACAACTACTTTTGCTAAGTCTTTGATATGAAAGTTGAATCTTGGGGCAATTGGAAGCAAGAATAAAAAAAAATTGCATGAAAAATATCCCTTTTTGCAGGCGACCCATACTGTACTGTTCAAACATTCCCTATGAGACCAGAAACAGTGTTCAGGCCAATTATGAATTTAATTGGAGATATAATAAATTACTTTGAGATTATTATTCCGTTGTTTATTTTTATTTTATATTCCGTTTAATTTTTTTTTGGTTGCATGTTTCCCCCACGACCCCCCCCCCCCCCCCCCAATGGGTGCTACGGATTTGACAGGAAGAGTGTCGTCGTTACGTTATGTTTATGAAGGGCTTTGCAATGTTACAGGTTTGGACAACCTAAAAAGCTGTCTTTTGACAGGTGTTGATGTCTGGCTATGCATAACTTGTATGCCATTTTGTTTCCTGAGCTGACTATTGTTTTGATGCTTGGCCAGTTCATGCGTTCATTGTGTGGAGGATTATTCATGGAACATTGATAGTTGTGGAACTCTGAGACCTGGAATGCTTGGAGTAAGCTGTGCACCAAGAATTCTGTATTTTGTACTGTTAGCACCCTGTCCTTATAGAGCAGAGTGGGCAAATTACGGCCCTCCAGCTGTTGTGGAACTTCAAGTCCCACGACTAGGCATTGCTAGATTCTCGCAGCCACAGGCATGACTCCCGGAGACAGATGCATGATGGGATTCGCAGTCTCGCCACAGCTGGTGGGCCAGAGTTTGCCCACCCCATGTTGGCCCAGTTTGACCACACGCTATTTAAAACGTCTTTTTTACTGGAAAATACTTGAAATCCAGTCTTGAAAATCACATGATCCCTTGTGTTACCTGCTATAAAAGTTGCAGAAAAACCTGTTTTCTAAGTTTTCACTATAATTAGCAGTACTTATTATAATTTTATGATTTATTGAAAGGTTGGTACCTGAGTTAAATCACCGGGAGACTCCTTAACCATCAATTAACTTAAAAGAAGGGGGATCTACACATCAACATTCACACATCAACATTCACACACTTTCTTGTGCACCTTAAACACTAGCTAGACATGTACCCAACTGATTGTGAACCTTCCCACAAGGAGAACATGCTGTTTGCAGGGTCATCCCTATAATGAGGCAGCCTGAGCCATCTCATTGGGGGGCAGACGGGTAGTGGTGCTGGGAAGGTATGTCGGGGGTGTAGCCCCAGCGTCCCAGGTTGCTAAGAGCTCTTGGCAACCTGGGAGCTCTGTGCGGCTTCCTGCCCAGCTCACTGATGTCACCAGTTGCCAGGACCTGAGCTAGACACTCTGGCTGGTGTCCCGTCAAGCTCCTGCCAACCAGTGACATCATTGAGCAGGGCAGCACGCCAGCCAATGACAGCATGGTCCACCGTCTGCACCAAAAGCCCGGCTTCCCATCGCCTCAGGCAGCGAATACCTCAGGGACAGCCCTGCCCCTTGGTATTAACAAATTAAATTTTTTTGGGCACTGTGGCATCCTTGACGGCTTTATTTTTAACTTTTCCAAGTTAAAACCAAAGCACCATATTGACTCAAAAGAACGACGTTCAAATGCAAGCACGCTAAAACACACACAGGCTTCCACTATGGGAATCTTAATAGTGTTTAATGTAGTGAATGATTGCTTATGGTTGCATTCAGAAGATATAGTCAAGTGACGGTGAACCTTTTTATGGTTCCGTTGGTAAAAAAAAGAATCAGTAATGTAACAAATTAAGAAAAAGATTTAAGTATTCTGTTTATATTTCTATTATGCTCATAGAAGAGAATCCACTGCCAACTTTTGGGCCTCTCTCTGCCTACAATTGCACCTCTGTTGTTCCAACAGGCTCTTTGTAATTTGGCTTAATATAGAGTTCCAGACCACCAACCAAGCATTCAGCTTTAGCACTAGGGTGAACAAGTCCTTAAAGGCCCATTCAAGCTGTTGTGCTGTCCTAATGTACCATTTCAAACCTCCAACGTACCTGCACTGCAGCAAACCACAACGCTCATGCCGTACCATTTTTTTTTTTTGGAATTAAGAAAGGGTCATGTCGATGTGTTGGCAGCCACATATTGAATCAGCTGCCCTAATGCAATACATGTTAATGTGCTACAGACGCATGTGCATAACTGCAGTGACCTAGGGAAATATGAATGGGACCTAAAGGCAGATAAATGTGGAAAACATATATGATGGCATGCCTTGAACTATACAAAGTGATCTGAACAGATCAAGTTAGAATCGGGCATTTGCAATTTTTTCCCATTATAATCGCAAACTCAAAAATACCGGATTGAAGAACGTGGTGGAGTTTGTCATATCATGCCAGCATACAAGATGTTATCTGCTTCTAACAAGATGGAACACGTTTCAGAGATTGTCTTTTTGTTTTTCTTACCAATATAGCATTACCAACGCCGTTATGAACCACCTTTTTTTTTTAACCCCTGAAGTATTTTTGCCTCTCACTACCACAGCGTAAAATGATTTTGTTTTCTTCGAATGTTCAAACCTACTATAGTCGAATCATGTTTTGGGTTGGTCCAGAAACGACCGACCCACAACATCATTTTATTTTAGATCTTGGTTGTAGGATGCATCATATAAATTTCCGTTCTGTGACTGGACTGGTATGGTCCATACTTTTACATATTTAGGGTAATCTGTCCATAACAATTTTATTACATTGGCCATAAATTGTCACCAAATTTGTATGAATCATCATGCGCTTATTGTATTAGGAAACGTACATAAAGTTAAACTCCGAAGTTAAATCTTAAAAATACATTCAAGTACCTTAACTATTAACAACAATGTATCTTATTTGTGTATCACTCGGCTGTAGATCCTCCAATCATCTCTGAATTGGTGCTGACACTGTCCTTCCTTCTGGAGGGGGGCTACGTCTGTTCCCCATGGTCCCTGTGTGTGTTGTAAAGTAGTCACCGCTCCAAGCTCGTTCCCGGAATGGACTACAATCTCATGTTTAGTTTACTCATTTGTACTGAGATTGTAGTCCATCGCAGGAGTGAGCTTGGAGAGGTTACTATTTTACAACACACCCAGGGACCATGGGGAATAAAAGTACCCCCCTCCAGAAGGAAGGACAGTGTCAGCACCAATTCAGAGATAATTGAAGGACCTACAGCCGAGTGATACACAAATAAGATACATTGCAGGGAATTCATCCAAACTGGAGAAGACAAAATCTGGAGCAGCTGTGCATGGCAACCAATCAGCTTCTATCTTTCATTTTCAAGTCTTAACTGAACAAACTGAAGAGAGAGTCAGATTGGTTGCCATGCACATCTGTTCCAGATTTAGTCTGCTCCAGTTTTGATAAATTCCCACCATTGTTGTTAATACTTAAGGTACTTGGATGCGTTTTATAAGATTTAACTCCTGAGTTAAGTGTCACTTGAAGTCACAGTTCGAGCCCTTGGCCTTCTGGATCAGCAAATGTAAGTAGAGATGGAAACAAATGGAAAACGTAGCTCTTCCGATGAGGTGGAGGGTTTACAATGAGCATAAAGTACTCCGATCGTAGCTATTGAACCTCAAGAATCTTTTGCCCAGTACATAATACTAGGACGAGGACTGTCCCGGTTTCATGGGTCAGAACCTATGGGGATAATACACTTAGATTTGATTCTAAATGCAAAAAGAAAAAAAAATATTAATCAAATAACCACGATCCCTAGTGAGTGGTTAGATCTAATATTCACTCCCCTTCTAATTACTGTTTAACATCCTCTGATGGTCCCGAGCTTCAAATGCGTTACCTATATCATATATTCTATTAAGTCTCTTATAAACTGCACCGCAACAGCCGTTAAAGCGTTCTGAAACAGACTGTCTGTGTCACCGGGTCAACCGCAGCATCAATTAATGCCTCCAACTGCTAATTATAGTGATTAACCGACCTCTCTGACTGCACTGTGCAAAGGGATTCATCCGAAATCCATATCTTCGTTCGAAATTGACAAGATATCTCTTTACCCTGCACTAAATGACACTTTAGTCAGTTTAATTAAAGTAAAGACCTATCTTGAGTCGCACATTCCTGAAATTAAAAAAAAAAGTGAATTTACATATTTTGTATGCTTTTTATTTTTACAACCATTCCATTTCCAAAATTCCCTTTTTGGTACTTTGTTTTTGGTTTTTTAAGGGGGTATATAATTGAGAACAAAAATATTTTACTTAAAAAGGTCAAAGTGAAAAACCTTTTGTTGACCATTTTTAGCAGCAAAATCATGTGTATAAGTTTGTACTCGGCGCTGGAGAAGGTGGCTACTGCGATCGTATTTGTCGCTACGGACTTCGCAGGGTTTTCGTGTTGGTTTATTTTATTTTTTTGTTGTGCCGTTATTGATAGGTCATCCTACAAACTTTCCTTCTTTTTTTAAAGTATATTTAACAAAAACAAAAAAAGTTTACAGCGAAGGGGTTGTTACCCCTCCGTTTTGTGATGTTAAGGTATCAGCAAAGGATTGTGGGAAAGAGTTCTTCCTGTACCGCACCCTCTATTTGCACAAATGCGTCAACTTGCAGCCGCGACCTCTGCTTGGTTGACTGACAAAACGCTAACACAAAATAGGCAATAAGCATCGTTTTTAATGAAACGTTTTTTGTAACGCATCCAAAAACTCTGGAGACCCGGGATCGTTTTTCACCAGATCCGGCTCCTGTTGGAATGAACGCAGCTGTGTGTAAATGTATACTTGTGACGTATAAAGATAGATGATTTTTGAAACTTTTTTAATAGGTTGCTTGATTCCCATGGGAGGGAAGAATTCAATTTTAAGACGACCATGAAATCCAAGACGGGGCATCCGAGCGTGACACAAGCATGTTGGTTAGTTTTTGTTTTTTTTCTCTTTGTTTTTGTTTTGCGTCCTGTCAGTTTAGTGCCTTAAAAATCTCCTTCTGTGATACGAGTGGTGGGACAGGGTTAGGATGATACTCTCTTCGTCAAGGGCTTTTCAATCCTGTAAACCCTGAGGAGCAGGGGTATCATCTGTTAAGACCCCGCCCCCCCACCCCCCTCTTGTCATCACGCTAAATACTAGAATTATGAAGATGTGCCTCGTTGTGTATGGTGCTCCTTATGCTAAGCATTGGACTGTTGGCAAGGTTCTACGTACGTAAGCCTTGTTTTCTGAGCTAGACACTCTGGCTGGTGTCCCGTCAAGCTCCTGCCAACCAGTGACATCATTGAGCAGGGCAGCACGCCAGCCAATGACAGCATGGTCCACCGTCTGCACCAAAAGCCCGGCTTCCCATCGCCTCAGGCAGCGAATACCTCAGGGACAGCCCTGCCCCTTGGTATTAACAAATTAAATTTTTTTGGGCACTGTGGCATCCTTGACGGCTTTATTTTTAACTTTTCCAAGTTAAAACCAAAGCACCATATTGACTCAAAAGAACGACGTTCAAATGCAAGCACGCTAAAACACACACAGGCTTCCACTATGGGAATCTTAATAGTGTTTAATGTAGTGAATGATTGCTTATGGTTGCATTCAGAAGATATAGTCAAGTGACGGTGAACCTTTTTATGGTTCCGTTGGTAAAAAAAAGAATCAGTAATGTAACAAATTAAGAAAAAGATTTAAGTATTCTGTTTATATTTCTATTATGCTCATAGAAGAGAATCCACTGCCAACTTTTGGGCCTCTCTCTGCCTACAATTGCACCTCTGTTGTTCCAACAGGCTCTTTGTAATTTGGCTTAATATAGAGTTCCAGACCACCAACCAAGCATTCAGCTTTAGCACTAGGGTGAACAAGTCCTTAAAGGCCCATTCAAGCTGTTGTGCTGTCCTAATGTACCATTTCAAACCTCCAACGTACCTGCACTGCAGCAAACCACAACGCTCATGCCGTACCATTTTTTTTTTTTGGAATTAAGAAAGGGTCATGTCGATGTGTTGGCAGCCACATATTGAATCAGCTGCCCTAATGCAATACATGTTAATGTGCTACAGACGCATGTGCATAACTGCAGTGACCTAGGGAAATATGAATGGGACCTAAAGGCAGATAAATGTGGAAAACATATATGATGGCATGCCTTGAACTATACAAAGTGATCTGAACAGATCAAGTTAGAATCGGGCATTTGCAATTTTTTCCCATTATAATCGCAAACTCAAAAATACCGGATTGAAGAACGTGGTGGAGTTTGTCATATCATGCCAGCATACAAGATGTTATCTGCTTCTAACAAGATGGAACACGTTTCAGAGATTGTCTTTTTGTTTTTCTTACCAATATAGCATTACCAACGCCGTTATGAACCACCTTTTTTTTTTAACCCCTGAAGTATTTTTGCCTCTCACTACCACAGCGTAAAATGATTTTGTTTTCTTCGAATGTTCAAACCTACTATAGTCGAATCATGTTTTGGGTTGGTCCAGAAACGACCGACCCACAACATCATTTTATTTTAGATCTTGGTTGTAGGATGCATCATATAAATTTCCGTTCTGTGACTGGACTGGTATGGTCCATACTTTTACATATTTAGGGTAATCTGTCCATAACAATTTTATTACATTGGCCATAAATTGTCACCAAATTTGTATGAATCATCATGCGCTTATTGTATTAGGAAACGTACATAAAGTTAAACTCCGAAGTTAAATCTTAAAAATACATTCAAGTACCTTAACTATTAACAACAATGTATCTTATTTGTGTATCACTCGGCTGTAGATCCTCCAATCATCTCTGAATTGGTGCTGACACTGTCCTTCCTTCTGGAGGGGGGCTACGTCTGTTCCCCATGGTCCCTGTGTGTGTTGTAAAGTAGTCACCGCTCCAAGCTCGTTCCCGGAATGGACTACAATCTCATGTTTAGTTTACTCATTTGTACTGAGATTGTAGTCCATCGCAGGAGTGAGCTTGGAGAGGTTACTATTTTACAACACACCCAGGGACCATGGGGAATAAAAGTACCCCCCTCCAGAAGGAAGGACAGTGTCAGCACCAATTCAGAGATAATTGAAGGACCTACAGCCGAGTGATACACAAATAAGATACATTGCAGGGAATTCATCCAAACTGGAGAAGACAAAATCTGGAGCAGCTGTGCATGGCAACCAATCAGCTTCTATCTTTCATTTTCAAGTCTTAACTGAACAAACTGAAGAGAGAGTCAGATTGGTTGCCATGCACATCTGTTCCAGATTTAGTCTGCTCCAGTTTTGATAAATTCCCACCATTGTTGTTAATACTTAAGGTACTTGGATGCGTTTTATAAGATTTAACTCCTGAGTTAAGTGTCACTTGAAGTCACAGTTCGAGCCCTTGGCCTTCTGGATCAGCAAATGTAAGTAGAGATGGAAACAAATGGAAAACGTAGCTCTTCCGATGAGGTGGAGGGTTTACAATGAGCATAAAGTACTCCGATCGTAGCTATTGAACCTCAAGAATCTTTTGCCCAGTACATAATACTAGGACGAGGACTGTCCCGGTTTCATGGGTCAGAACCTATGGGGATAATACACTTAGATTTGATTCTAAATGCAAAAAGAAAAAAAAATATTAATCAAATAACCACGATCCCTAGTGAGTGGTTAGATCTAATATTCACTCCCCTTCTAATTACTGTTTAACATCCTCTGATGGTCCCGAGCTTCAAATGCGTTACCTATATCATATATTCTATTAAGTCTCTTATAAACTGCACCGCAACAGCCGTTAAAGCGTTCTGAAACAGACTGTCTGTGTCACCGGGTCAACCGCAGCATCAATTAATGCCTCCAACTGCTAATTATAGTGATTAACCGACCTCTCTGACTGCACTGTGCAAAGGGATTCATCCGAAATCCATATCTTCGTTCGAAATTGACAAGATATCTCTTTACCCTGCACTAAATGACACTTTAGTCAGTTTAATTAAAGTAAAGACCTATCTTGAGTCGCACATTCCTGAAATTAAAAAAAAAAGTGAATTTACATATTTTGTATGCTTTTTATTTTTACAACCATTCCATTTCCAAAATTCCCTTTTTGGTACTTTGTTTTTGGTTTTTTAAGGGGGTATATAATTGAGAACAAAAATATTTTACTTAAAAAGGTCAAAGTGAAAAACCTTTTGTTGACCATTTTTAGCAGCAAAATCATGTGTATAAGTTTGTACTCGGCGCTGGAGAAGGTGGCTACTGCGATCGTATTTGTCGCTACGGACTTCGCAGGGTTTTCGTGTTGGTTTATTTTATTTTTTTGTTGTGCCGTTATTGATAGGTCATCCTACAAACTTTCCTTCTTTTTTTAAAGTATATTTAACAAAAACAAAAAAAGTTTACAGCGAAGGGGTTGTTACCCCTCCGTTTTGTGATGTTAAGGTATCAGCAAAGGATTGTGGGAAAGAGTTCTTCCTGTACCGCACCCTCTATTTGCACAAATGCGTCAACTTGCAGCCGCGACCTCTGCTTGGTTGACTGACAAAACGCTAACACAAAATAGGCAATAAGCATCGTTTTTAATGAAACGTTTTTTGTAACGCATCCAAAAACTCTGGAGACCCGGGATCGTTTTTCACCAGATCCGGCTCCTGTTGGAATGGACGCAGCTGTGTGTAAATGTATACTTGTGACGTATAAAGATAGATGATTTTTGAAACTTTTTTAATAGGTTGCTTGATTCCCATGGGAGGGAAGAATTCAATTTTAAGACGACCATGAAATCCAAGACGGGGCATCCGAGCGTGACACAAGCATGTTGGTTAGTTTTTGTTTTTTTTCTCTTTGTTTTTGTTTTGCGTCCTGTCAGTTTAGTGCCTTAAAAATCTCCTTCTGTGATACGAGTGGTGGGACAGGGTTAGGATGATACTCTCTTCGTCAAGGGCTTTTCAATCCTGTAAACCCTGAGGAG
>NW_017306505.1:71715-74178 GCF_000935625.1 Nanorana parkeri | reverse complement strand
ACCCCCCTCTTGTCATCACGCTAAATACTAGAATTATGAAGATGTGCCTCGTTGTGTATGGTGCTCCTTATGCTAAGCATTGGACTGTTGGCAAGGTTCTACGTACGTAAGCCTTGTTTTTAATGCACATATCCTTCTGTTAGACAGGCTGAAAAAACTGTGGTAGATTTTTGTGTGAAAAGCAGACCACCAAAACTGGAAAACGTCGGACTGCCCTTTTTTGTTGAGCCAAAAATGATATTGAAAAAGAAATAAAATATGCTGTGTATTAAATCTTTTTCCTGTGCTTTTAGTATATTTTCTGTTTAGGGAAAAAAAACTGTGTCAAAATCCTGTAAATGCAATGTAGAAAAAACAAAAAAGGAACCGAAGTGGATCTTTTTTCATTATAAACAAACGCTGCAGTTTCTGTGGCAGATTCCTTTATTTTTGTGACGGTTCTGACCCATCCAGGTCATGGCATATCTGTCAAACGCAAATCAAGGCAACTAGACTTGCAGTCCAGTTTTCCTTCAAGAAGGTTCTCCTTCAACCAGGTCATGGTATATCTGTAAAAAGTAAATCAAGGCAACTGGATTTGCAGTCCAGTTCTCCTTCATGAAGGTTCTCTTTCAACCACCAGGTCATGGTATATCTGTAACAAATAAATCAAGGCAACTAGACTTGCTGTGTTTTTTGTTTTCTTGAAGACGTTTCACTTGTCATCCGACTAACTTTCTCAATTCAGAATTGATGCCTAGAAGTTTCTCAGTTCAGAATTGAGAAAGCTAGTCAGATGGCCAGCGAAACGTCAAGAAAAAATACAGCAAGTCCATTTATTTATTATTATACAGGATTTGTATAGCACCAACAGTTTGCACAGCGCTTTACAATATAAGGAAGGCATTACAATTACTAGGGGTGCACCAATACCAGCTCAAATACGAGTGCCGATACTTGCCATTTTCATGAGAACTACTAGGGGTGCAGCTGGGACCGGGCTCTGGCGCTCCACCACTGTCCTTAAGTCATTAGTCCGTATTGTTTTAGAAAAACTGTCACATGTCAATAAACAAAAATGTATCAGTACTTGTATCGGTGACGACTTGGGCAAGTATCAGTACTTGTTCTTGCATAAATGGTATCGGTGCATCCCTTTATTTTATATTTATAAAAACAAAATCGTACATTAAAACAGAGATGTACAAATCCCGGGAGCTCCGCGTGATCCTTACAAATGACAGCGGCCTCCTAACTTTTTTATTTTTCTCTAGTCTAGTCTTGGAGCTGGAAAAGTATCTGTACTTGTACCGAGCACTGTACTTGGTATCGGTGCAACGTTAACAATTAGAAATACAATTCAAGACAAGGTGGTAAGGATGGCCCTGCCCGTGAGAGCTTACAATCTAAAAGGGAGGGGGGAAGTGATACATGAGGGATGTAGCTGTGTGGGGATGAATTGTTTGAGAACGCGATGGTTCAGTTGCCATGACCTGGATGAAGGATAACCTTCATGAAGGAGAACTGGACTGCAAGTCCACTTGTGTCGTTTTTGACTTTTTACAGAGATTCCTTTATTGCCAAACTTTACGTATAACAGTTGAAGACAGACACCCAATCCTCTAAATAATATACTGTATTAAAATGCTTTGTAAAAAGGGTTTATATTTCTTCCATACCACTTCCAATTATTTGACATTTTTTCATCTTGGATCCTGTAGAACAAGATGGCTCAATTTTGTTTATTTTAGGGCATGACCATAACAAGTACAGGTATACAAATAAAATCTTACAGATTCCTTTTTTTACCAGATTCAATCCTTCCAGTGTTCAGAAGCCTAACGTTACCTGTTTGTTTTATGTCTGCATAGAAATATTTTAAAGGGCTTTAATATGTGGAAGTTGGGGCAGCTTGTTGAATAAAAGAACAATGCCGCTTGCACCGAACAGAAAAAATCTTTCCTATAAAAGGTGGCGCTGTTGTACAGGGCATGTCAATGTTATAATCCCATTCCATTGTAAGTGGCACTCCCAAGCATTTGGTGGAAAATCCATTACATTTTTTTTTTTATTTTGGAAGTGAAGATGCATGTCTGGTTAAATCAGCTTCACTTCGGATTACCTGTTGTATATGGGTGACCATAAACCATGTTGACCTCATAAATATTTTGTACATATCTCCTAAGTATATACTAATGATTAAATACATAAGTCTTATCTAATATACGTGGATGATAACTTTGTTTGAATAACTATTTTCCCAGGAGGGAAAAAAAAAATATTTCAAACAAAGGAAGTGAAAATACAATTTGTATCTTTTTAAGGTCCACACGTATAACCAAATTAAAATCAAAGGTAAATATTTTCCTTTCAGGATGAATATAAATTGTTTTACTGTACATAGAATTTGTAATGTGTATACCGTTGTGATGGTTCACAGCTAATACCATCGGTAAAATAAAAATGTCATGACCCAATTTCTCA
>NW_017306505.1:55778-71194 GCF_000935625.1 Nanorana parkeri | reverse complement strand
AAGAATAGCTGCAAATTTTGTGTGTTGCACAAAGTTACGGGCTCGAATATGAAGCATTTTGTGTGTATTTTTTATTTGTTAATACATATTTTAATATATAAATGTTGCAATGTCCCATAAACTACACTACAAATATTGCTATAAAACTTATGTTTTATGAGGATCCTAATGATGTACTTTAATTTTTTTCCTGATACTTCCGTGAACTATGTGTATGGCGTATGTATTTTTAGCAGTTTTTTTTATTTTATCACAGGTTCTGTTTTCAGTCTACTTCTGTAAAAGACAGCACATTCAATGCAGTAATTGATAATTATTATTCTGAATACTATTATAATGTTATTTTATGCCGCAGTTTACAGTATATTCAGATTTACTCTGCCAGTTTTCAAACTGTTCTTGCTTACTGTGTATTGGTAGAAATGTCATAAATCATGGCTGCAATACTTAACTCGACAATAAAATTTACTTATATGTTCCAACAAAGTCTAATTATTTTTTTTTTTTATCCCCCCCCTACAGTATATTTTTTCTAGCAGTTCCTCCAAGTTTGTCATTAGATTCTTCTCAAAGATTCTCGATTTTGGGATTTACCCCATGAGAATGCAACTAATATGTATGCTAAGGGTCATGAAATCACTGAGAATGCAGACTATCCATTCACTAGAGACCGGTGACATCACTGGTAATGCAACCTATCCATTCACTAGAGACCGGTGACATCACTGAGAATGCAGCCTATCCATTCACTGGAGACCGGTGACATCACTGAGAATGCAGCCTATCCATTCACTAGAGACCGGTGACATCACTGAGAATGCAACCTATCCATTCACTAGAGACCGGTGACATCACTGAGAATGCAGCCTATCCATTCACTGGAGACCGGTGACATCACTGAGAATGCAGCCTATCCAATCACTAGAGACCGGTGACATCACTGAGAATGCAGCCTATCCATTCACTAGAGACCGGTGACATCACTGAGAATGCAGCCTATCCATTCACTAGAGACCGGTGACATCACTGAGAATGCAGCCTATCCATTCACTAGAGACCGGTGACATCACTGAGAATGCAGCCTATCCATTCACTGGAGACCGGTGACATCACTGAGAATGCAGCCTATCCATTCACTAGGGACCGGTGACATCACTGAGAATGCAACCTATCCATTCACTAGAGACCGGTGACATCACTGAGAATGCAGCCTATCCATTCACTGGAGACCGGTGACATCACTGAGAATGCAGCCTATCCATTCACTAGAGACCGGTGACATCACTGAGAATGCAGCCTATCCATTCACTAGAGACCGGTGACATCACTGAGAATGCAGCCTATCCATTCACTAGAGACCGGTGACATCACTGAGAATGCAGCCTATCCATTCACTATAGACCGGTGACATCACTGACAATCCAGCCTATCCATTGGCTAGAGAGGTGACATCACTGAGTATGAAGCCTATACATTGGCTTCATCATGAGTGTAGTCTGAGACTGGTGACATCAATAGGAGAGTGTTAATTACCAAATAAACCCCATTTAAGATCAAAAATAAGCCTGTAAGAAAATAATTTTATTTGCATTTGATGAAAGAGAAGAAAATACAATGTTATAAAATAAATCTCTAGTCTTTATGACTGCCTCATGTGATCAATCATAACATTAAGTCATCCAGTAAAGCCTGTTGTTACTTTAACGACTCGATTGTTTGACATTGTCTGTTTATGGGATTAAAGCGAGTAAAAACAAGGCTGTGATAAATACCCCCATCGTCGCCAGGTCAGCCGGGCAGCTCTGCTAAGCAATGGCTTGCTCTTCACGGTAATATGGCAGGTATCTGTCACACGCCACGCTGCACTGATAACTCAGTCAAAACAATTCCATGCTCCAGCCGGCAGTTCAAAAGGCCCCGCACCCATCAGCTGGAATTGCAGGTTTTTCAGCTCTTTACGCTGTGAAATGTCCCACATCTCTGTAATGCACCACGTGGGAAAAAAGAACAATCCTCTTTAATCAATAATTCGCTTCAAAGGGGTTAGTGATGTACAGAACATTTTTTTGTTATCCTTTATTTCGACATTTCCGAATGGTATATTGGAATCTAATGGGACCGTGAAAAGCACAGATGAGTTGTTTTACCTTGATTTTATTTTTATTTGAATAAATTAATATATATATTTTGTAAATTAGCCAATTATACATTTTTGATAAATTTTCTTTGTCATATGGTGATCCATGATCACCAAATATAACAGGATCTGGTCTAATAAATTTCCAGAGTAAATTTGCTCTGTCAAGTAGTTATTTCCAGTCCTCGCAGTGCAGTGGCGTATACCGGGTATGGCACATGCCTTGGGCGCCAATTGAAATTGGGATGCTCCGTGGGTCAGTAAAAGTTGACTTTTTGTCTCTCCTTACCCCTCTCCCATGCACATCTCCCCATCTGGCTCTTAACAACTAGGGAAGCTCTGGCTGGCGTCCTGTCCAGCTCCTGGCAACCGATGATGTCACTGGTTGCCAGGAGCTTGGCTGGATGGCGGCTAGAGCTTCCCAAGTTGCTAAGAGCTGAGTGGTGAGATGCGTAAAGGCCATACACATCTCCCTGCCTGGCCCTTAGCAACCAGACAGGGTGGGGAGATGTGTATGTGGGCAGATCACCAGCCAGAGCATCCCTGGTTGCTAAGAGCCGGGAAGGGAGATGCGTATGGCCCTTACATGTTTCCCCGCCCAGCTCCTAGCAACCAATGACGCTCTGGCTGGTGTCCCACTCAGCTCATTGATGTCACTGGTTGCCAGGAGCTGGGCGGGATGCCAGGGGCACAATTTGCTGTAGATACGCCTCTCTCGTTGCATAGTAAAGCATGGGGCCTGCAGATCCCTCTCGGATTACAATTCCTTAGCTCAAGTATTAGAACTCCTCCCTTCTGTTCATCTCCATAACACAGGATGGAGATACCCTGTAGTCCAGCAGAGGCGCATCATACAGGGCTTGACAACACTGCTTGAGATTCCAGCGCAGCAGAGGCAGCATTGTCAGCTGACTACAAGAATTTGGAAGTTCAAAAGGAATTTTTCTGTACTTGCAGCATTTTCTAAGAGACTAGGAACTAGGAAAACGTGAGGGTTTTGCCCAGATGTTCTTCATATTTTATTTTATTTTATTTTTATACCGCCCAGAGATGGTCGAAAGGCTCTGGTGTGCGCTTGTGGCTTACGGGCCATTTTCCTCAGCCGCCCCAAACACTGCCAGAGCCTTTATAGAACAATTTATCTAAGGACGATCGCATACTTATTACAGCCCTCAAGCTGCTTTCACAAAACTTAATTGATATTGATCTTGGTAATAGATGTCTTCTGTTATTAGACCCCAACAAGATAAAATATGATCCAGCGGCAATAAACAAAGCAAGATTTGTTCATTGGACGGGTGACAAACCCCAGCGGTGGTGTTTAAGGGGAGCTCCAACCAGACGCCTAAATGCACCATTGAAGGAAGCTACATATTACCCGCTAATAGATTTGTATTGTGTTTTTGAGTGACTTTGACAAATTGTGATGGCTAGACGGCGAGTCAGAGCAACGTCAAAACTGCAGCACTTGTGGGATGTTCCCGGTCTGCAGTGGTCAGGACCTACCAAAAGTGGTCCAAGGAAGGAAAACCCGTGAACCAGTGAAGATGTTATGGGTGGCCAAGGCTCATTGATGCACGTGGGAAGCAAAGACTGGCCCATGTAGTCCGATCCAATAGAAAAGCTACTGTAGATCAAATTGATGAAAAAGTTAATGCTGGTTCCGATAGAAAGGTATCTGAACACACAGTTTGTTGTGTATGGGGCAGCATAGCCGCAAACTGGTCAGGGTGCCCATGCTGACCCGTGTCCACCGTCAAAAGTGCCACAATGGACATATGAATGTCAGAACTCGACCACGGAGCAATGGAAGAAGGTGGCCTGGTCTGATAATTACATTTTCATCATTTCATCATGTAGATGGCTGGGTGGGTGTGTATCACTAACTTGGGGAAGAGATGGCATTAGGATGCACTATGGGAAGAAGGCAAGCCGGCAGAGGCCTTGTGATGCTTTGGATAATGTTCTGCTGGGAAACCTCGGGTCCTGCCATTCATGTGGATGTTACCTTGACATGTACCACCGACCTGAACATTGTGCCTAACCCTTCATGGAAATGTTTCAAGAATGGTTTGAGGAACACGACAATGAGTTTAAGGTGTTGCCTTGGCCTCCAAATTCTCCAGATCTCAATCCAATTGATCATCTGTGCGATGTGCTGGAGAAACAAGTCCGATTCATGGAGGCCGATCACCTCACAACGTACAGGACTTAAAGGATCTGCTACTGACGGCTTGGTGCCAGATACCACAGCACACCTTCAGAGGTCCAGTGAGTCCATGCCTGGATGGGTCAGGAAAAGGGAGACCTACTCAATATTAGGCAGATGGTCATAATGGTCATGATTAGTAGTATATAAATATACTGTATATATATATATATATATATTTGTGCTAATACCAGTCCTGAATGATTTAGAAGCACAGCACCCCTCCCTGTGTGCCTGGTTTACAAGCAGGAAATACTATATTTATTAAACAATCCAGCGAGCTCAGCATCATGGATGCATCAAGTATTAAAGATTTTAGACAAATCATTTAAAACAATAATACAACATGTCTGTTTATATTTTTGTAAACCTTTAAAAAGAAAAAAAAAAAGGAAAATAAAAATGATCAAAAAGCCCTCCTATCAGCAGCAGCTGCTTCCTATGAGCATGTAAAATGACATTTTAAAGGAAGCGCTTCATTAATGGTGCAAAATGAGTCTGAATTCAGGACGCCTTCCATAAAAAAAAGTACATTTTTGTTTTACTTTGCTAAAAAAGAAAGATAAAAATATCTTGATGTTTCTGAAAAAAAAAAGAAAGCTGTTCTAAAAGTAGGAAGGTCACACGAGGAGAGGAGACGGCGACAAAATTAGCCACTGATCGTGAAAGAGGTGCCGGGGTTTTATTTTTTTTTGTGCTTGATAAAAATCCACCATGAAGAAAAAAAAAGAAAGGTGAAGTTTTTCTGTAGAACAGAGAGGCCTGGCTGAATAATTTAGGAGCGTCTTCTGCGGCAACTGTACAGGCCAAAAATAGAGATAGATAGATAGATAGATAGATAGATAGATAGATACATAGAGAGAGATAGATATGAGATAGATAGTATATAGATAGATAGATAGTATATAGATAGATAGTATATAGATAGATAGTATATAGATAGATTGATAATATATAGATAGATAGTATATAGATAGATAGTATATAGATAGATAGATAAATAGATGATAGATCTTAACTGACATTGATCATGTACACTCTTGACAGGTAATGAAGCAATGCGTCATTGGAACTTGAAGATCATTGGAAGAAGACAGAGGCAGCATGGGACAAAAGGTAGGGAAGTCATTATAGTAGTAAGGTCCCAGCATCTCCTCTCCTGTTATAACATCAGCATTGTAATAGGAATACATAGTAGAGTTGTTTCTGATAATACAATCAAAGCTTACCTGATAAATGCATTGCTTCCAGCCAGCAATGATGATGTTACATTGTTCAGAGGTTGAGTTGTCATTGAGAAGGCGGGCTCTGTGAGAATGGTGACACAAGGAATTGTTTATCATACTCATAGGGTTGCCCCCTTTTCTTCAAGGGAAACCATGAACACTCTAGCGCCACGCTCAGCAATTTTTTGGGGGAGAATATAGCGGAGAGAGCGAGGAGAGGCAGCCAGGAGATAGAGTGTCTCATCAGGGGTCCGGATGCGGGCAGCCTGACAGAGGAGGAGATGTGTGGGCTGGCCTGCATCTATTTACAGGCGCCCGTGGCTCACAGGAAGATGAAGCTTCAGACAGATGTAGCTGCCTGAGGTCCCGGCACTTAGTGTCTTGCGTCCGGGTGTCAGCTGACTGGAAACCCAGACACAAGACTCAAAAACTGGACTGTCCGGGGTGGCAACCCTAGATACACTTTAGTGTAGTGCTTTAGAATACTAGACCTTCATTTATTTAGGGGGTTTATTCATTCTTCAATGCGGGGGGGGGGAGCAGTGACCATCTGAGCCGGACGACTGTTCCATGATGGCGCCGCCGCCAGCTAAGAGCACATCCCCACAACCGCCAAGCCCCGGCCAGCCCATTCACAGCTTCCTTCCTGATCTTCCCAGCAAGTGAGCTTTCATCTCGTCCTCCACCCCCGTCCAAACCAAACACACTCCGCTGGTTCCATCCATCGCCTTTGGCTTGGCTGTAGAAATCTATTTCTTACATTGTTTTGGAAGTACAAAGCTGAACCGCGGGAGGGATGACAATAACAGGAAGCTGGGACGTAACAAAAAAGCCAAAACCTTATTTAAAGGTAACCAGCAGTCTGGCAGAATATGATTCTGAGGTTGAGGATGCTCTTGTTTGGATCCTAGCGATCATTATGTGCATGCGGGTGGCCTACTCTAGAGGTAGGCAGACTCCGGCCCCCCAGCCGTGGTGCAACTACAAATCCCATAAGGCATTGCAAGACTCTGAGAGCCACAGACATGACTCCCAGAGGCAGATCCTTGATGGGATTTGTAGTATCACCACAGCTGGAGGGACAGAGTTTGCCTACCCTTGCCTAAAGTCTTGTGATTGCCGACATCCTTATCTTCTCAGTGGCCCTGAACCTGTGAGAATGACGCCATTGTGTTTCCTGGTTTCTTTTTTTCCCTTCTTTCTGAATCCATTCCAGCCTCTCCTATCCAATGGTGCAATGCAGGAAGGCTTCATAGTCCTGAGGCTGGTCTATAAACCAGAGGCTGCAGTCCTGTCTCAGAATCACTATGAAAATACAGATTCAGGCTGCAGCCCTTAACATTGGCTTGAGACCTTTAGCGCTGTGACCTTGTAGCACTAACTCCACCTATGCACTGGGTGAACACGCATGTTCCCGCAACGCACATAATCACCTGTCTAGTTTGCGGGCACGCTGCGCTGCCATTCATTCTCAATGGCACCCATGGCCATCCCTATAATGAGGCAGCCTGAGGCATATAGTGAATACTTTCATTGTCGCACTCCTTACTGAATAGAGTCCCTTGAGGGGGAGGGGGTAAACGAATGTGCTGCCCAAACGTACTACACCTTAATGCATGTAAAATGTGCATACGTGCATGGACGATGATGCACATGTGCACCAGGGCTTAAACCTTGGTTTCATTGCTTACATCTGCATGCCATTTATATGGGTTTCAGGTACAGGAAGTGGCCATTTGGAAGGCTTGGAGAGAGTTTTGCGTCCATTCGGAATATGGAATGGTAAAAGACGAAGCACACAGCGCAGATGTGACACGGAGGGGCTCAGATTTGTTATTTGAGACAGCGCTGTTGCTGAGGTCAACTGATTTTCCCTTCTACGCCGACTGCCGATGACAGCTTTCTGGAAGCAGCTTGCCGGCAAGACCGCCACTTCCTGCAGCTGCAGCCGTCGCCGCTGCCAAAAGCAGACAATGAGTGCGTCTGCGTGCCAAGGACTTTGAACGTTGAGAAAGCACGATCATGATTGCCCTGGCAACTACCCTTAACTCTTCAACGACTGCAGCGCAACCGATCCGTGGCGGCTAACGTTCCCTGATTTTTAAGGAACGGCTTTGCGTCTTTTTAGGATTTGTCCCTGGAAATGTTTTGCGTCTCTGCGGGCGACGCCCCCGTGACCTGAAATCGTGAATTTGCTGTTTTTTTTTGTATGCTAGATTTCATTCTCACGCTTGGAATGTAGTCAGGACTATTGCGGTCTGATGGAAGTATAGAGAATTGTTTTAAAACGGAACTCTGCTGCCTTGGCCATGTTTTTTTTAACTCCATAATGTGTAAGTTTGCCCGGCGTGTTTGCACACTACAGCAGACTTACCTGCCAAAGCACCCCACTTCAGCCGTGCAATGGCTGCTAATCTTTTTTTTAAAACACTCAAGCAACGCTTATATAAAAAAAGTAACAAAACATAATATTCACTGAACATAAATCAAAGCATTAATATTCAGTACACCTCAATGTTACATACATCTACACTGAGTGGCCAGATTATTATGACCACCCCATCAGTACTTCGTTGGGCCGCCTCGTGACTCCACGAGATGATGAAAGGTGATGCGAGGAATCTGACACGGCGCTGTTGCCCTTCTGTTGTCTTGTACCAGTCTTGCCCCTCCCCCGTTCTGCCCTAACATGACGGCTAACTGACGGCCACAATTTGCACGTTCAGACCCAGATTTTCGGCTGACAGTCCGGTCTTTAAACACTTTAACAACAGCCGCTCTTGAACATTTAACGAATTCTGCTGTTTTGCTGATACTCGCTCCATGGCTCCGAGCGCCAACAATCATCCCAGGTTCAAAGGCTGTTACATCGCGTTGTTTCCCCGTATCTTCAGAAATCACTTCTACTGTCGTGGTAACCAACCTGCTTCCCTATTTATAATGGTCTGGCCCTCTAGCAACTTCAGCGCCAAATTATAGCTAATTTGCCTACAAACGTCAGGTGGTCATAATAATCTGGCCACTCAGTGTACACAGACAGGCAAAGCCTCATTGCTGTATAAACAGCCTCACGCTTAAAGATCCACCAACGTTCCCTGTTGCTGCCACCGGCATCTTCGCCCAGTCTTCTTCCAGATTCATCATCTTCATACATCCTGATTGGCTGGCCCGGGGTGACGTGACGTAACACCCGCACATGCCCATGGCATTTACATCATCTCAGCACCCGACAGATGCTGGGGGTTGTACACTGAGCTGCACATGTGCGGGTCAATGTATGTTCACAAAAACATTTCGCCGGGCCGGTAAGAGAAATGCAAAGTTTTCAGTTTAGTTCAACTTTAAAGGAAAAACCCAATTTGTGATTAAAGCTTTCATGGAATGGCCACAAAGGATTTAAATCCACTCTGTGTGTACCAAATGCCTTGTAGACGTAGCTGTGACATCATCGCTGTGCTGTACAGTCTGTGCAGAGAGCAGAGCTGTGGGAGGGGCCCAGCAGTCTCAACCCACTACAGGCTGCCTGTTGTAAATACAGGAGGGGCAGAGACAAGACCAGTCACTCTGCACAAGGAGAGAGAGCAGCAGTGACCGGTCTTTATTACAGGAGGAGGCAGAGACAAGACCAGTCACCCTGCACAAGGAGAGAACAGCAGTGACCGGTCTTTATTACAGGAGGGGGTGGAGACAAGACCAGTCACCCTGCACAAGGAGAGAGAGCAGCAGTGAGCGGTCTTTATTACAGGAGGGGGCGGAGACAAGACCAGTCACCCTGCACGAAGAGAGAAAGCATTAGTGACCGATCTTTATTACAGGAGGGGGCGGAGACAAGACCAGTCACCCTGCACGAAGAGAGAAAGCAGCAGTGACCGATCTTTATTACAGGAGGGGGCGGAGACAAGACCAGTCACCCTGTACAAGGAGAGAAAGCAGCAGTGAGCGGTCTTTATTACAGGAGGGGGCGGAGACAAGATCAGTCACCCTGTACAAGGAGAGAAAGCATCAGTGACCAGTCTTTATTATAGGAAGGGTTGGAGACAAGACCAGTCACCCTGCACAAGGAGAGAGCAGCAGTGAGCGGTCTTTATTACAGGAGGGGGGCTGAGACAAGACCAGTCACCCTGCACAAGGAGAGAGCAGCAGTGACCGGTCTTTATTACAGGAAGCTCCAAGTCTCACACTGGATTACTGCAGAGATTTGGAAGAAATACACAAAGCTCACCAAGATTCAGGAAGAAGTCACATGCCTCTTGTAGAAGGACAATGTTTTCTTATCGTGGAGTTCAGCTTTAAATTTAAAATGATTACAAACTTCCGTTTCCTGAGGCCAGATAAGAGTCGCAGTAGCTGCCAAAATAATGACATTTCTTTTTCATTGAATGTGTGGAAATGGATTGTAGGTGAGAGTTTACAGAATTCTCATCCCCTCGCTTCTGTAGCTGACCCGAGCAGTCTGTCCAGAGGTCAAATCACAGGCATCCCCAGCAGCATCCTGCACAGGAGCTGCGTCCTTTTTAAAGGAACTGCCTTTCAATTCAAAGCAGGAGAGGGGGGCGTACCATTTATGCAGCTGCACAGGGGCCCCTTTGGGAGTTTTTTTTTTTGCTAGATGGGTGCTGGGACCTCTCCCACTCTTTGTATTATAAGTCTGTTGGGTTTTTCTTTTCCTTATTCAGACCTGCCACGCTGGAGGCTACATTTTTTTCACATTTGCCTGTTATGGGGAATCCCCCAAAATTTTGGTGGCGCGAAATTACAACAGAGAAATATTCTGCCAGATCGTCACTTAAAATTGGGACAATTGATCTATTATGTTGCAGCGACCGTCATGTATAAAGAGGCCTCTGCCGCTTCCTGCATGGCTCACTCATGTGTTTATCCTTTGCACCCAAAATATATCATTTTGCATATTGCGACAATTCACAAGTGTTTTCCTATTTCTGACGCACGTGTCGCATTTAAAGAACTCCAGGATTTATTAAAATGAACCCGTGCACTGGGGCTGCCCCTGCACTGCAAGGCCTAAGTACTCATTTTGGTCTAGGAATAAAGAAAAATATACTCCCCTGATCCTCAGTCCTGCAGTGGTGACTGCTCACCTCTCTTCTTCTACACTCTGGCTGTGGAATGTCCCTGGTCATCCTCACGTCTGATAGACCTGCATTAGACGAGATGACGTCACGGGTCCTTAGACCCCCCAGAGCCCAGGGAGAAGAGGGTGAGGGGTTCAATCTAGCAGCCAGACGGGACCGAGGTTAAGATAAGGTTCATCCCTAGACCAAAATGAGCACCTAACCCTTATAGAATGGGGGTAGCCCCACTGCAAGGGTTAATTTTAATAAATCCTGGAGTTCTTCTTTAACAGGAACATGCAGGGCCGCCATTAGGAACCGTGGGGGCCTTTCACACCCTACCTAACATGTCCCTCCCCTAACCCGTTTACATACTCATGCATGCCCTACACGCACATGTTCATTCAAATCACATAGTAGGGCCAGCAGGGTTGTTTCACATTTATTTTTTTATTAATTGTTTTACATTTTTATTCCTTTTTTAATTTTCACTTAACTTGTGCTATCACACGCCTGATAAGGAGCTAACAAGCCCCCTATGTGACAGCATTTGGATGTGACAGATTCTCTTTACGGAGACAGCAGGGGTCTATTAGATCCCTCATGTCTCCCCTGCCCTCCAATACAAAGCACACGATTGTCGTCTGTTTACCCGGCACTTCGGCCGGTCTTGTGACAACTCTGAAGTGCTGAGAGCAGCTGCTCATTTACCACAGAGCAGATTGGGGAACGGACGCTCCAGATCTGCTCCTCAGAGGAGCAGAGGACCCCCAAAACCACAGAGGGGGTGCGGCAGGATCACAGGCCAATACAAGTGATCTGGTTGTCTGTACAGCCACCTAGGTGACTTGTACTTGACAAGCTGCACAGGCATCACAGGGAGTTCTCATTGGGGGGAAGCTGTGTCCCTATAAGGACAGCAGGGGCTGCCTGCTGGGCCCCACTGCTGTCCTTATAGGGGCCTTGGGTCCAGTACAGAGCCCTATTGGCTGCCCTGGGAACATGCATTACCAATCATTGTTTATTAATCGCCCTAAATGTTCCGACCTGCGCTTTTTTTTAACCGTTGCGCCGATAGTTTACAGGGCCCGGCGTGTTTTTCAGGGATGGGTTGTTGCTCCTCAGATATGACATATTCATCAGTTTAGAATTGTAGCTTGTAATATTGTATAAATTGTAACAATTGTGTAGCGGGGACTCGCTGTAGGCGATCAGGGGAGATCCGTGTCACAGCCAATCAGCGTTTTTGTTTTTCTTGACGTTTGCGAGGACTGCTGACTGCGCTGCGTCTCCCCGGACACATCTAATGATCCTCAGACGGGTTCGTGTAAGGTCACCCCAGCATTTCTCTCTGGAAGGGGTTACACAACGAAAAAAAAATTGGAGCTCCCACCCAGAGACATCAGCGGAGACGGCACAGGATGTTTCGGGCCAGCCCAGCGAGTTCGTCTCAAGCTGATGAATTCTTATTTTTAGGATTCGCTCTGCAGAGGACACGGTACGCAGAGATTTTTTTTTTTCTCTTCAACAGATGCCTGCGTGTGCATATTGTTCCTGTGTCAGAAATACATCTCGAGCAGGGAACATTTTAGGCCACGGAGCGCTCGTCTCCGCCAATAAGAGCCGAGATGTTACATAAGAGGGGAAGAGGGGAAAAAAAATCTCCTTTTCAACTGGCACGCAAATTGGGTTAGGATGACCCTGTTATGGCACTGCAGCAAAATGCAGGCGGAAGAGACACCCGGGGAGGCGAAATTCTGAATCAGACAGGAGCAGGGTGGTAGAATCAATCCGGCCGGTGAATGGGGGTTTTTTTTTTTTTAGTGAAAGCACTAAATTAAAGCTGATATCAAAGACACAATAATGCTGCTTTGTATTCATTAATACATCATTAACCACTTCACTGCCAGCATACGTTTATAAACGTCCGGTACTGAAGTGGCTGTAGAGCCGCCCGATCACTTGTATGGAGCTGGAGTATATGCTGCCCCCCTAAGTGCTGCTGGCTGTCCTGGGCTCCGATTTTCCCTCGTGCAGGCTCAGGACTGGCACAGCGGTGTGTGCGTCTGGTTAGGAGGGAGATCTATGCAGCTCTGCTGTCCGACCTCCTATCAAGTAACTGAAACTGGATGCAACATGTATTTTGTCACTTCCGGATTCAGTCTGTGATTCCGGGGGGAAAAAAAAGCACGATTTCGGCATCTTCAGCTTCAATGGGGTCCACAATGGGGGGACATTAAGAGTCTAATAGATCCCTGATGTCTCCATAAAGAAGACCTGTCACCAGTGGTGTCACAAGGAAGGTGGCGGGTGACATAAGGGATCTAATGGTGACAAGTCCTCTTTAGGACACCTGTGACCGGTGTCACCATCAGAGGGGGTGACACCAAAATAATAGTCTTTTTGGTGTCACCTCCCCTTAAACGTCAGGCACTCGGTCATGGCCCGAGAGCCTGACAGTGGTACTAGAGAGAGGAGGGACCCGGCGGCATCAGGTGACCTGGGGACGCTGCTCTGTTGTTAAACAATAACAACTGGGCGGAGCTGGACGTGACATCATGGCCGGCTCTGCCCAGTTGTTATTCATTGGCCGCGACCTGCTAGAAGACTATAGCGGGTGCTGGCCAATAGGAAACAGTTGGGCGGAGCTGGCTGTCACTGCTAGCTCCACCCAATAGTTTTTTTTCTTTTTCTAAATATCTGAGGTACTGAGCAGAATAGCCGAGCCGAATATCGCTCGTGGCATTCGGTTATTCACTCACTGCCATTCGGCCCCTATAGGGGAGAACAGCAGCGAGTAACCTGCCAGAGTTTCAGCTAGTCACTTATTATTCACTCGGCTGCCTTCGGCAGCTTAGTGAATAACCCTGTGAATTTAAAACAAAATGAAAATGACAAAAATAATAACCAAGAATTTGTTTTTAAAGTCCTTTTGCTTTCGATGCCATTATCTTGGTGCCGTAATGAGGGGCGGTGCCAGGATTCTGCATTTCTTAATTTGGATTTTATTAATAAGTAAAAATGTAAGTGAACCTTGCAGTGAAATCAGAAATCTACCTGAATACATTCCTGACATGTCACTACACACAGCTATTGTCTATTTTATTAGAAAAAGCGCCCCTTTTAGCCGGACTTGAGCTTCAGTGTGGGAGTGCTGATCTCCGGGTCACCCCGCATGGTGCTTATTGGTTCCGTTCTCGACCTCAAGATCGCTACTGCGTCCTGCAGTGATATGGAGGTCTGCGGGAGGAACCAATGAGAGCCATGTCTGTGAAGGTTCTCATTCATATCTGTAAAATATAAATCATGGCAACTGGACTTGGTGTATTCTTCTGGATGACGTTTCACTGGTCACCTGACCAGCTTTCCGCATTCATAACGATAATCCTGAATTGAGAAAGCTGGTTGGATGACCAGTGAAACATTTTCAAAAAGAATACAGCAAGTCCAGTGGCCTTGATTTATTTTTTACAGATATACTATACAATGAGAGCCAAGGAGGACCAGGAAATCAAGTGTTCAAAGCATATTGACAGCCAGGAAATTGGCATCCTTGCCGGCCTGACGCCCTACAAATGAGTTAGGGGCTGTGCAACATAAACAATTTTTTTGCATTTCCCTGTTTTTTTACATCTCGGTGCTGCTGACCTCCTGCAGCTTCTTTCAGCCACTTCCTATCTAGCGTCAGCTGCACACCATTGCACTGAACCGGCTTCCTGACGGTGGGCCGCGCCTGCGCAATGGGCCTAAGTTGGCGTTGGCTTGGAGTCTGCAGATTTTGCTGCGTGGGTTTACACCTGCTTTTGTACATATTATTTAGGACTCCTACTCTTATGTGCTTGTGCAGACTCTTGAAGTTTCTTCCGGCATCAAAGATGCTCATTGCAGTCACCGAGCTCTTTTCTATAGCTTTTAGCCACTAGACGGCTCTCATCACAATGGTTTAAAGTCACAGCCTTCAACAGCAGACTGACATAACTGAACTTCACCAATAGAGGGCGCTCCTGGCTTAGATTTCACTTCACCAAGCTGTCTCTGCTCTGCCCATAGTCACAGTGTACTTTCACTGAGCACAACTTCTTGTCATTGTTTTCCTAGAAGTCATTCACCGCGTTCCATTATATTTTAATACTCGTACTGTAACATTGTTCCACTATGGCAGTATCAGAACATTTGTAGATTATCCGTCTGCTGGCAGCCTGCATTTCCCTCCAACCACTGCCTGCTCATCAACTGCTGAGGTCAAATCTCTGCCAGAGTGCATTGCTCATTGCATCAGCTGAGCCTGACTGGTAGACTGAGGGAGAGAAAGAAAAAGCAATTCACAATCACCGTCCTGCTGTATATTACAACATAAGGATTCTGCTATGTATGCAGTGTATATGTTATTACAACTAGTACAATTATCTATCTATCTATCTATCTATCTATCTATCTATCTATCTATCTATCTATATCTATCTATCTATCTATCTATCTATCTATCTATCTATCTATCTATCTATCTATCTATATCTATCTATCTATCTATCTATCTATCCCAAATCTATCTATCCCAAATCTATCTATCATCTATCTATCTATCTATATACTATCTATCTATCTATCTATCTATCCATCCATCCATCCATCCATCCATCTATCTATCTATCTATCTATCTATCTATCTATCTATCTATCTATCTATCTATCTATCTATCTATCTATCTATCTATCCCAAATCTATCTATCCCAAATCTATCTATCTATCTATCTATCTATCTATCTATCTA
>NW_017306505.1:51735-54446 GCF_000935625.1 Nanorana parkeri | reverse complement strand
TATAATCTATTGATTTGTCTATCATCTATCTGCCGGTTATAGGTATGCACCGATACCGGTTTTCGGTATCGAGTACGAGAACCGATATTTATATTTCGGTACTTGCCGATACTGATACGGGTACTTCCGGTAGCATAGAGCCGGCTTCCCAGGCAATCAGGGAGCCAGGCAGCATGTCATTACCCACCGCCCCGCTTCTTCATGGCCCGGGAAGCCGACTGCATTCTGTTTGGCCAGCTCGATGCTGATTGGCCGGGAAGCCAGCTTCCCAGCCAATCAGCATTGAGGTGGCCAAACAGCATGGAGCCAGCTTCCCGGCTCCATGTTCCCTCGCGGCACTGCTGGGCAGAGGAAATCTCCCTCTGACCAGAAGTTCCAGTATCGGGAAAGGTAATGGAGCATTTGGACGAGTACGAGTATTCACCCCAATACTCGGTATCGGCACCGATACCGATACTAGTATCGGTATCAGTGCACCCCTAACCATTATGATAGCTTCTAACTTTCCACAAGTATGCTGACACGAGGTGAGCCAGGAATATGGACAATTGTTATCCATACTTACCATATTTCCCTGGTGTCCCAGGTGAGTCTGGTTATTGAACATTGGGGGGAGTTGTGGCTTATTTATGGCTTTTTGAGGGGTGAGGAGGACATAGCTGACCCACATGTACGCTGACATCCGGGGAGCCAGGAAAGATACATTATGGGGTGAGGAGGACATAGCTGACCCACATGTTCGCTGACATCCGAGGAGCCAGGAAAGATACATTATGGGGTGAGGAGGACATAGCTGACCCACATGTTCGCTGACATCCGAGGAGCCAGGAAAGATACATTATGGGGTGAGGAGGACATAGCTGACCCACATGTTCGCTGACATCCGAGGAGCCAGGAAAGATACATTATGGGGTGAGGAGGACATAGCTGACCCACATGTTCGCTGACATCCGAGGAGCCAGGAAAGATACATTATGGGGTGAGGAGGACATAGCTGACCCACATGTTCGCTGACATCCGAGGAGCCAGGAAAGATACATTATGGGGTGAGGAGGACATAGCTGACCCACATGTTCGCTGACATCCGAGGAGCCAGGAAAGATACATTATGGGGTGAGGAGGACATAGCTGACCCACATGTTCGCTGACATCCGAGGAGCCAGGAAAGATACATTATGGGGTGAGGAGGACATAGCTGACCCACATGTTCGCTGACATCCGAGGAGCCAGGAAAGATACATTATGGGGTGAGGAGGACATAGCTGACCCACATGTTCGCTGACATCCGAGGAGCCAGGAAAGATACATTATGGGGTGAGGAGGACATAGCTGACCCACATGTTCGCTGACATCCGAGGAGCCAGGAAAGATACATTATGGGGTGAGGAGGACATAGCTGACCCACATGTTCGCTGACATCCGAGGAGCCAGGAAAGATACATTATGGGGTGAGGAGGACATAGCTGACCCACATGTTCGCTGACATCCGAGGAGCCAGGAAAGATACATTATGGGGTGAGGAGGACATAGCTGACCCACATGTTCGCTGACATCCGAGGAGCCAGGAAAGATACATTATGGGGTGAGGAGGACATAGCTGACCCACATGTTCGCTGACATCCGAGGAGCCAGGAAAGATACATTATGGGGTGAGGAGGACATAGCTGACCCACATGTTCGCTGACATCCGAGGAGCCAGGAAAGATACATTATGGGGTGAGGAGGACATAGCTGACCCACATGTTCGCTGACATCCGAGGAGCCAGGAAAGATACATTATGGGGTGAGGAGGACATAGCTGACCCACATGTTCGCTGACATCCGAGGAGCCAGGAAAGATACATTATGGGGTGAGGAGGACATAGCTGACCCACATGTTCGCTGACATCCGAGGAGCCAGGAAAGATACATTATGGGGTGAGGAGGACATAGCTGACCCACATGTTCGCTGACATCCGAGGAGCCAGGAAAGATACATTATGGGGTGAGGA
This sequence comes from Nanorana parkeri, assembly GCF_000935625.1. Taxonomy (NCBI): domain Eukaryota; kingdom Metazoa; phylum Chordata; class Amphibia; order Anura; family Dicroglossidae; genus Nanorana; species Nanorana parkeri. The sequence goes on along the minus strand of NW_017306505.1, from coordinate 52,455 downwards.
GGACATAGCTGACCCACATGTTCGCTGACATCCGAGGAGCCAGGAAAGATACATTATGGGGTGAGGAGGACATAGCTGACCCACATGTTCGCTGACATCCGAGGAGCCAGGAAAGATACATTATGGGGTGAGGAGGACATAGCTGACCCACATGTTCGCTGACATCCGAGGAGCCAGGAAAGATACATTATGGGGTGAGGAGGACATAGCTGACCCACATGTTCGCTGACATCCGAGGAGCCAGGAAAGATACATTATGGGGTGAGGAGGACATAGCTGACCCACATGTTCGCTGACATCCGAGGAGCCAGGAAAGATACATTATGGGGTGAGGAGGACATAGCTGACCCACATGTTCGCTGACATCCGAGGAGCCAGGAAAGATACATTATGGGGTGAGGAGGACATAGCTGACCCACATGTTCGCTGACATCCGAGGAGCCAGGAAAGATACATTATGGGGTGAGGAGGACATAGCTGACCCACATGTTCGCTGACATCCGAGGAGCCAGGAAAGATACATTATGGGGTGAGGAGGACATAGCTGACCCACATGTTCGCTGACATCCGAGGAGCCAGGAAAGATACATTATGGGGTGAGGGGGACATAGCTGACCCACATGTAAGCTGACATCCGTGGGGGGCCAGGAGAGACACATTATGGGGTGAGGGGGACATGGCTGACCCACATGTACGCTGACATCCGGGGAGCCAGGAGAG
>NW_017306505.1:44847-46524 GCF_000935625.1 Nanorana parkeri | reverse complement strand
TTATGGGGTGAGGAGGACATAGCTGACCCACATGTACGCTGTGAACCGGGGAGCCAGGAAAGACACATTATGGTAATCATGATTAACAGTTTTAATTGTAACAATAAACATTTGAACATTTTTCCTTTTTTCATGATTAACAATATTATTGGCCGCGCTGTGCAGTGCAGTGGATCCTGATTGGCTTGGATCAGAATCCCGCCCCCATTCTCAGTCTGAGTTCTGCTGTAGAGGGGATGTGGGTTGACAATATAAGGACAGGTTTCAGGTAGTCATACTGGAGGGTGTTTTCTTTTCCCGGTTCTATCTTAATCAGCAAAGACATTTCTGTCTTCAGTTTCTACACATCAGAAGGTGGAGCTGCTGCAGAATGAAGAATTGACTTTCAGTTTTGTTTGTGATGAAACAGAATAGAAACTGCAGTGATCACGTGAGCGGATCCCTGAATGCAATGAAGAGACTGACAGTCAGTTGGATGTCAGACGGATACGGGACGCAGCGGACTGACTACCTGCTCCAGGTAAATTCTTTCCTGATGCTTCTCCAGGGGTAGGGGACAGTTGGGCTCCCGGGATACAAAGTTGCTGAGCGCTCTCTTTTTTTAGGGACAGCGTGAGAATGAATGGGGTACTAATGGTTCAGATCGTGGGTCTCTCCAAAAGTTGTTTGGACACATTGATTCTTATTGGTTTTGTCATGGAACAATTCATTCTACAATCACTCGTATTCTTTATTTCAGGCACAATGGGAGAAGCATCCCGACAGAGCCCAGATACTGCGCTGAGACTTCCAGAGAAGGTTGAACTCACCGAACTACGTGAGTACATGCAGCTCCTTGCTGGTCTGTTAAAGCCGAAAAATTCCAATGATGTATTTATATGTATAGAAGACATGTAAGCTGCGGAAAAATTCTCTTCGGATATTCGTTATTTCGGGATTCAGGTCAATTCGGTTCGGGGTTTCGGATTCGGACAAAATCCGAATTCTCGTTAGTTTCGGATGAGTATAAAAATATTTGTTACGACTACCGCAGAAAACCATCTACAGATATTATTACTAAAGCTGAATCTCCCAGACCCAAATGGAATTCTGGGAGCTCCCGAATGCAATTTGGAAATTCGGATCCTGAATGCTATTTGACTCCAGGTTGACATGTTTTGTCATCAGGGCTGTTTACAGTTTTTTGTCTTTCACCACCTCTTGCATAGAGTGTGTAGGAAACGTCATTTCAGGTGAGCATGTGCACTGAGAGAGACACCCACAACTCTCAAATATGGAACAGAGTCGGGAATTATAGCAGGTAGATCTCATGATTGGAGCATCCAAGACCTATAAGAATCCAGGGGGGTGACTCAGGGTTGTTATAGTTATAGGGTTCCACCTATAGCTATAATATCACTTCTGGATTTTTTAGGCTATCGCGCACTAACATCAGACTCCTTCCTTACAGAAAAAGAAATATATACGTTTTTGCTGCGGGAAAAACCACAGAAAGCGTTACTTATCGCCAAGGCCATAGGAAAAATCTGTGCGCGTGATGTTAATCCTGATTTGTACAAGATGCAGGGCTGGAACTTGCTTGACTGTAATGAGGACAAGCTCTGGAGCATCAAGACGGCGAGCCATGCCTCAGGTAGGTAACACACACATATATATATATTTATATATTTATCTATT
>NW_017306505.1:0-44790 GCF_000935625.1 Nanorana parkeri | reverse complement strand
CCTCAGGTAGGTAACACACACATATATATATATATTTATTTATTGATCTATTTATATACATATTTATAGAAACAATTAGGTGGAGACATTCTCTTCTACCTCCTCTCTCTCTTCGAGGGTGACTCATTTTCATGGCTGAATTCCACATTTATTCTAGATTACAGAGAATGCTGTGACAGAAGTAATAAGGAGGAGTAACTATTGTTATTTCCTCCATTTTTTATTACAATCCCATAAGGAATCCCAGACACCATGAAGGTTTTTCTTTTTTTTTTACTTTGAGTTTTCCCTGCTGCAGTCCAGTAACACTTGCAGCTCTTGTCCCGCCCCCAGCCTGCGACTGGACAGTGAAAGGAGAAGCAGCAGACCGATGATCATCTCCCTGTCACTCTGCTCTACCATTAGCATGTCCCTTGTTAGCACTTGAGCACTGTGGAACAACTGGTCAGTGTCTTGTACTGCTTCTCGCTCTTTCATTCTGAATTCTGCTGTACAGGGGAATGCATGAGGTCCATACCATTTATTGATGAATGCAGATCTATATTAATGTGTGTCCTTTTTTTGTTGTCCAAAAGTAGAGCACCCAAAAAAGACTGGACCCACCAGCACCATTAAACCAACACCAGCACCAACAACCTGCCCATTAAAAGACCTACGTGAGTATTCCTACTGACCGGAAAGTTGTTAAAAACTGATGTCTTGGCCTTTGGGCATCACTGCCGATCAATAGTGAAGACAGTTTCTTTTGGGCCTCCTTTAGCCCAAGGTGGTGGATGAGATTCAAAAAAAGAAGCTGCCCTTAGTAGCTGTTGTAAGAACAGTGACAAATATCTCACATTTTTTACATGTTTAGGGAAAGTTTTCTAAAATATTTTTTTAACAAGATTTGTCTGTGTTTCTTGTTGAGTTTATTGATACGGGTGCAAGGGAGGTATGGCAAATCAGGAGACAGAAAATGAGTATACAGTACTTGTAATAATGTCTCCTTGTATTACAGAGAGAGAGATCCTTAAACTTCTGGAGAAAAACGGGCCAAAGAAAGCCACGGACATCGCTAAAGGAGTGGGGAAGACGACAGCTAAGGACGTCAATCCTGACCTGTACGCAATGAAAGCCATGGACCTCCTGACTCACAGCAAACAGGACAAGCTCTGGACAGTAAAATGTCAGAAAGATTCAAATTGTAAAGAGAAGGATGAAGGTAAGGCACCGTTTGAGAGACCTCCAGCAGAGCAGAGTATTTCAGGAGAGGAGAGTTATAGAGGAAGGAGCAGAGTCCTCCAGCAGAGCAGAGTATTTCAGGAGAGGAGAGTTATATAGAGGATGGAGCAGAGTCCTCCAGCAGTGCAGAGTATTTCAGGAGAGGAGAGTTATAGAGGAAGGAGCAGAGTCCTCCAGCAGTGCAGAGTATTTCAGGAGAGGAGAGTTATAGAGGAAGGAGCAGAGTCCTCCAGCAGAGCAGAGTATTTCAGGAGAGGAGAGTTATATAGAGGATGGAGCAGAGTCCTCCAGCAGTGCAGAGTATTTCAGGAGAGGAGCATTAGAAGGAGCAGAGTCCTCCAGCAAAGTATTTCAGGAGAGGAGCATTAGAAGGAGCAGAGTCCTCCAGCAAAGTATTTCAGGAGAGGAGCATTAGAAGGAGCAGAGACCTCCAGCAGAGTATTTCAGGAGAGGAGCATTAGAAGGAGCAGAGACCTCCAGCAGAGTATTTCAGGAGAGGAGCATTAGAAGGAGCAGAGTCCTCTAGGGGCACAGAGGATTTTATAGTATTTTGAAGCTCCTGTTACACTGGATTAAATCAATTCTAATTTGTATCCTTTTCTATCCTCAGACTCTGAAGATTCGATGAGAAGCAGTATCCCTTCAGACAGTAATACTGATGATTCCACTTCTCTAAATCAGTCAGAGATTGAAAACCAGGACAACCAACTCTGTAATGCCACACAATGTAACAATGACAGCGGTGAGTCTGGATGTATGGAAGGACCTGTGCGGGTGGGGGGGGGAGGGGAGAAATCATTCTATGTGACCAGTTTTCGGTTGGCTTAAACAATAACAGATTTTTTTAGACCATAATTACGCTATAAACAGTTTTTTGTATTGATGACCATCTACAGAAAATGACATTCCATCAGGTGATTCATACATTGTGTACACTACACCTAGAATATTGCTCTTGTTCTTGGGATGGTCCATCAGTCATTGAATCTTTGTGAAATCTTTTCTGTGTGTGGCCAGACTCATATTACTGGATGCTGAAACTGGTGATTGCCTGTTTGTGCCTACGCCGAACTCTTGATGATGTCCTGCAAAATGCTTTGATGTGACTCTAAATTAGGGATGAGGTTTGGCTTCACCACTACCGTGGCTTTGAGGTTTGCGGCCCCTGCAAATTGATGTACAGATTCACACAGGAGAATATTTTTTTTAATTATCATGCACTGCATGGCCTTTGAACTAGATTCCACAAGCTTTGAAAGGCCAATAAGGGGGCTTTTGGACAAGGCTTCCCTTTTAAAAAAGTGGGCTTTGTTTCAGGGGGTATTATTTGGGGGTTTTCATTCATTTTTATCATTTTTTAAAGTTTGGGGTGCTCAAAGCGCAGCATTTACTAAGTAAAACTAAGCTTACAAACAGTGTGCACCTAAAGCCCTACACATTATATTCCTCACATTAACCACACACCCCTATAGTTATTTATAAAAGTTGAGCATGCATCAGTTAGGCCTAGTAAACCTGGTTAACACTGTCCTGCTTCTGGTCTGTTTTACACTACTGTATCCTCTGTAGTATCTACATTCTTGTAGTGAAGCCCCAGCTTGAGCTCTTAGTCTGTAGATAATTTGGGCCTAGCCTTGCTTTTTAAAGTTGTGTCATACCCATAGTTACAATAAAAGTTGGGCATACATCATTTAGGCCTATTATACCTGATTAAAAAGATTCTGCATCTTGCCAATTAACACTGCTGTATCCTCTGTAGTATCTAAATTATTGTAGTGAACCCCCAGCTTGAGCTCTTAGTCTGTAGATAACTTAGGCCTAGCCTTGCTATTTAAAGTTGTCCTATACCCATAGTTACAATAAAAAGTTGGGCATACATCAGTTAGGCCTCTTATACCTGATTAAAACTGTTCTGCTTCTGGCCTGTTTTACACTGATGTATCCTGTGTAGTATCTTAATTCTTGTAGTAAATCCCCAGCCTGAGCTCTTAGTCACTACATAATTTGGTCCTAGCCTTGCTATTTAATGTTGTCCAAGATTTGCCTCCCGTAGACTTCAGTGGGATTCGGTGCTAAGATCGAGCTCCTCATACTTCAAAGAGGACTCCCTAAAGCCTCAGCAAATTGAACCCGGCAGATTCCCTTATCCAACTCTAAATTAAATATATTTTTAGGTATAAAAGTGTAAAGCTGTACTTGTAATGGTGTTATAATATGATGTTCCTAAACAGATTAATCACACATTAAATTGTTCACATTCTTCTGACAGGGACTGCATCGCCGGACCATCGAACCGTGAACTATCAAAATATAACCCAAACTACAACTGGCCCTAACGTTGTACAGGCCTGTGAGTTACATTCCTCAGTTTCTGCTGATTTTATGTACACTATTATGCTATTTTTTATTGCAATTCTGATCTTAAAGTATATTTATATATTTTGCAGGATATACAGTACTGCGCAAACGTTTTAGGCAGGTGTGCTGTAATGCTGTAAAATAAGAATATTTCAGAAATAAAAGTGTTAATAGTTTGTTTTTATCCATTAACAAAATGGAAAGTAAATGAACAGAAGAGAAATCCAAATTTAATAGATATTTGGGGTGACCCCCCTTTGCCTTCTTCTAGGTACACTTGCACACAGGTGTTGAAGAAACTCGGCAGGTAGGTTGTTCTAGGTACATCTTGGAGATCTAAGCACAGATCTTCTGTGGATGTCGGCTGCCTCAAATCCTTCTGTCTCTTCATGTCATCCTCGACAGACTCCGTGATGGTGAGATCCGGGCTCTGTGGAGACCAAACCTTCACTTCGAGGACTTCTTCTTCTTCTTTATGTTGAAGATAGTTCTTAATGACATTGGCTGTATGTTTGGGATGGTTGTCTTGCTGCAGAATACTTTTGGGGCCAATCAGACGCCTCCCTGATGGTATGGCATGATGGATAAGTATCTGCTTGTATTGCTCAGCACTGAGGACACCAATAATCCTGACTAAATCTCAACTCAATTGGAAGAAATGCAGCCCCAGACTTACAAGGAACCTCCACCATGCTTCACTCATTATTGTACCGCTCTCCAGCCCTTCCATGCTGGAGCTGCATTTCATCCAATGGAGTTGGAGATTTGGTCATGATCCTTGGTGTCCTCAATATGAGAAATACAAGCAGATACTTATCCATCCAACCATACCATTAGGGAGGTGTCTGATTGGCCCCAAATGTATTCTGCAGCAGGATAACCACCCCAAACATTCAGCCAATGTCATTAGGAAGAACAAGGAGTCCTTGAAGTGATGGTTTGGCCCCCACAGAGCCCAGATCTCACCATCATGGAGTCTGTCTGGGATAACATGAAGAGACAGAAGGATTTGAGGCAGCCAACATCCACAAAAGATCCGTGCTTAGTTTTACAAGATGTACCTAGCAAGGGCGTTCCGAGGCCGGGTGTGATCTGGCGTGGTTACCGTATGACACCCCCGCTGTGACATCATCGCACACATACGGTGACATCGTCGTGCCTGCGTTGCGATCTTATTGATAGAGAGGAGGGAGAGACAGTCATCCGGCGGGATAAGGTATGCCGCTGGGTCCCCTCCTGTCTCCGAAACTGTCGGGCGCTCGGTCCATGACCGAGTGCCCGACTTTTCAGAGGGGGGTGGCACCGGAATGACTTTCAGTCATTTTGGTGTCACCCCTCCAATGGTGTCACCCAGGTGCGGGCCGCACCAACGCACCCCCCTTGTGATGCCACTGGTACCTAGAACAACCTACCGGCCGAGTTCCTCCTAAAACTGTGTACAAGTGTACCTAGAAGAAGGCAAAGGGGGGTCAACCCAAATACTGATTGGAAGAAGGCAAAGGGTGCTTGCACCAGTAACTCAGTATACTGATACATAATCAGATTTATAATAATCATTATACTTCTGTTGTATTAGTCTATACAATTATTTTATACTGCTTTGTTGTATCTTTTGGAGCTCTGATGAAGATGGTGTTCTCTGGCTTTATAATAAAGTCTTCCTGTGTGGTCATGAAACAGGAAGCAAGGGCAGATGTTCTCAGTGGGGGCACGGACGCCCTGCTATCCGGAGCTATAATAAATTGCTAGCGTGCTGGTAGCCCTGAGTTCTGCATACAGAAGGTCGATCGTATTAGCTGCCAATTGTGATAATAATACTAATATTGATTTTTAATTTTTAATGACAGATGCCCAGACGACAATCCAACCCACTGTGGTTAATCATTACAACGTTTATATTCAAAACGGCCAAAATGTTTCAGTAGGTGAGGGAGTAATGAACATTGGATGCAGTCAGGCACTTGGTCCTGGAACAGGTACATCTAAAAAGAAACAGAACTCTCCCTGGAAGGGTATTAATAGCACTCTGTGTGTGTTACTTTGTGTTGTTAAAACTGAACTCCGGATAAAAGACACACGTGAATGCAGCTCTTTAAATACATGATTACATGTAATTCAAGCAGTATAAGTACTTGAATTTGACCTGATATCAATCTGTACAGCAGGGCTGGAGTGTGACAGAAAGAAGCAGCACAAGGCACCAATTATTACATGTGCTGACAAGAAGCATGCTGATAGGAAGAGAGATGAGCTAATCACCATGCTGCTTCTCCTATCACTGTGCATTCACAGTCTGGAACCAGGTCCAGGAAGTGGTTTGAATGATGCCGGTCACTAGAACATCTAGTGGCAGAAAAAACGCACTGCTGGGACTGCGAAATAGGAACATTTCCTTTAAGACGCAGCAGACACTTCAAGAGAGTTTTGTGTGTCACCCCCAATGAAAAGTCGGGCACTCGGTCATGGACCGAGAGCCTGACAATGTCAGGAGAGAGGAGGGGACCCGGCCGCATACCTCATCCTGCCAGGTGAACGTCCTCTCCTCTCTCTGGCGGCATCCATCACCAAGATGGCCCCCGGCAGGTGTCAATAAGATGACTGCTCATGCGCAATTACATCATCGTGCATATGTGCGGTGACGTCATGTGCATGTGTGATGACTTCACGGCGGGGTCACCTGCCTCTCCAAACCCCCATATCAATAAGCAGAATATAACACGTCTTAATGAGCACTATGGATACTGCAGCAGCCTGTACAGAATGGAACAACATGAGCAATAAATCCATCCAGCCCTGAGATTTACACAGCTCTTTCACACAGCACAGCCCTCTCTGGCAGGGCTAGAGACCTGATTTTGCTCTGCTGTAGTTAAGTAACACTTGCAGGTCTCCTACCCGCCCCTAGCCTGTGACTGGACAGTGTAAGAAGAAGCAGAAGACTGATGAGCTCATCTCTCTGCACTCTCTGCTTCACTCTGCGCTTTCCTCCTATGCATCTCCCTTGCTAGCACATGAGCCCCGCAGCACAACTGACTGGCTCCTTGTGCTGCTTCTTCCTACCTCAGTCCCCCAGTCTGAGCTCCGCTGTGCAAAGGAGAGCAAGAGCCTAATAGCAGATCAGATTTATGTACTTAAACTGCTTGCATTTCACAAAGTACATTTCATGACGTGCTCATGAATACAGAGCTTTCATTATTGTGTTAGTTTATATCTGCCCAGAGTTCAGGTTTAAACGTTGTTTTTAAATTTGGTGATTTTTAGTTTTTTCTTTGGCAAAAAGTTGCAGTTCTGACTTCCTTCCCTCCTTCTTGTCCCTAAAGGAGATTCATTTGCTCTGGCCGACACCTCTGGTGCACAGAATGCAATACTAGGGGAGGAGCAACAGTTTGACTCGGAGGTGGTCGACAACACCCAAACGTTCAGTTCATTGAATGTTTCCAATTACTCAGATCCTGAAGGTGAATAGTTATGATTTATTATTGGTTTTTACAGCTCCAGTCACGCTGTGATGTCATGGGTTAGATAAGCTCAACGTGGACGATGGAGAGAAAATGTAGCTACAGTATGTCAAAGAAAAGGGCTTTAGCTTAAAAGTGACATTAAACCCTCAGATTTTTTAACATAAACCAATACTGTAATGTGTGCCTTACTGTAATCCATGGTTGTTTCCCTTCTCTTTGCTGCTCTTTCTTTTAAATCCTCATATCTTCTCATGCTTGGGGAGAACTTCCATTTGCAGCAGAGTGCCTCTTCCTGTAGTGCTGGCTCAGGTTGCAAGCCTACACACAGACACCATGTATCCATTTCAGAGACAAGGCAGTCTGCTGCAAAACAGAAGTTCTGCCCAGCATGAGAAGAGATACAGATTTAAAATGAAGAGCAGCAAAGAGAAGGGAAACAACCTTGGATTACAGTAAGGCGCACATTACAGTATTGGTTTATGTTAAAAAATCTGAGGGTTTAATGTCACTTTAAGTTAATAATAAGCACTTCTGTGGAGCAGAGACCTAACTGCCCTCTGTCCTGTTTCTCCTCATCACTACTGTGTGTGGAAACATGGACCTCAAATCAGTCTTTGGCTTCTGGTGTTGCAACACATGCTACGTCATCATTTTTCTCCTGAGATTCACCATAATGCTCAAAACTGGCTCTTTTCCGTGGACATCAGGGAGACCCTCATCTTCCGCTAGACCTGCAAGGACCCCGGTCCTCAAATGATGTCAGTTTTAGTCTTTAAGAACACCTCTAAGCATTACTTGTATCTGCACTGACCACAAAATATGGCTCTAGTGTCTTCTGAGGGAATAAGCTTTCCAGGACAAAACACTTGTTGTTTAAAGGGTCCCCGGGCCTCTAAAAGTGGTCACAAACCTCTCGTTATGACCATTTGATATTCAGAGTTTACTTATAAAATATATCAGACCATGTGGTCATTTTTTAATCACTTTTCAATCCACGGGCATAACTACAAATTAGGGGGACCCCATAGCAAAATATTGTTATCACTTTCTGTAGCAGCTGCCAGTGTCATCTGTGACGATGAGAATCATCTTTTAGTGATATTAAATACAGCCTTTTCTCCCAGGGATAACACGTTATATATATACTTTCATGCTAGAAATGCTGCCTTCCCTCCAGTTTCACACGGTCCTCTGATCGCTGATCGCATGCCGGTTCCAGGGTGACTCCTTGGTTTGCAGGGTCCTAAGAAGCCCTGCTGTAGCAACCTTATTGTGTGTGCCTAGGGAGAGGACTACAAGCCAACATGATGATATTGCCTGTGTCACCACGCACAGGCAGACTGAGAACACTAGATACAGAAGACATGCCTCTGCCCCTCCTTCAAGGGTTAGTGATTGAAAAGCAGCTCACATGCCGCATGAATGATGGCACATGTAGTCCTGAGGAGGGGGCAGTTCTAGTCACATGACCAGCTCTCCATATTTAGAGATGAAACAGTGCAACCTGCAGGCAGTGCATGGCAACACATCTTCCAATGTGCACCATAGTAACAGGCATGCCAGTATTGTTGAAAGTTCAACGAGGCAAGTTTATTTCTTCATGCAAGTACAGGATAGACACCATACAGCTGCTAGAGCTACGACTAATGTGTCCGAGGCTGTATGGCCAAAGCCAGGTTTGCCTGAAATGCGTAAGAGGCTGTATGGCTAAAGCCAGGGTTTGTTGAAATGCATAATAAACTGTGTGGCTAAGGCCAGGATTGGCTGAAACGCATCAGCGGCTGTTTGGCTTGTTCCAGAGGAGGGAGCTCAGATGTATTTCTATGACATTATGAGTGCGCTGTCCCCGAGCTGGGGATTAAAGCTAGAGTATAGTAGCAATAATCATAATAACCATATTGATAACCATATTATTGACATGCGCAATCACTTGCAAATGGCCACCAGCACTGGCAGCTGCCAGTGGAGTGCTTCCAATCCACACCTGTTCTCGTAAGTCTAACTCATGCAATTGGGCCCATTCGCATGTGTAAATGGGGCCACATATCATATCAGTTTCAGATTTCTGACCTTTATTTCCTCTGATGACTCAAAGCTGCGCATACCCAGTTACTGCCTCATTCTCTGCATCCACACTGTGCTGGGATCTGCAGAGCACATCGTCGTGATGGCTTTAGGTGCTCTGCACCCACTCTGGCGATGGCTTTTACTGGGCATGTGTGAGATTTGTTGGTGAGTCAGTGGAAGGTGGAAGAGGGCATGTAGGAAGTAGTGTCGGGATGGATTTGATGGGAGTAATGGTTGTGTAAGGTGCAGTTTTGTGTATGGCTAGGTTATAGAACTTTGAGAATTAAGCATTTCATATTGACTTGGGGCACATGTGTGGTGTGGGACTTCATGTGCATTCTTTTTACCTGTAAACTGAGGAGTTTACTTCCACTTTAACCCTAATTGGCCCCCCTCCGACCCTAGGCCCCATAGCAGCCGCGTGGGCTGCATTGGCTGTTGTTATTCTACTGAAATCAATGTTTTCAAAGTCAGGTTGAAAAGGAAAGCATTGTACAGGTTACAAAATTTCCAAATGCTTTTGATTGACCCGCAGTGTGTGGAATATTGGATTTGAAAAAAAATCAATAGAACGGAGCAGCATCGAAACTGGTGGCAGTTTTAAGTGACAAAGAGTTAGCACTTCAGTTCTCAGACGTATATCAGCTCCGCTGCCGTGAAAAGGAGGAAGATATGTCAATTGCTTACAATTAGTGATTTCAGCATCTGCATTGAAATGAAATCTCGATTTCCACTCATATTTTCCTGTAGAAATCCAGGGGCGACCTCCGCGCACATCCTCCCCTGCCGACCCTGATCAATCCCAGCGAAGAATAAACATCTCCATCTGCGATGGGATCGAACAACTGGACCTGGAACAGCAAGAGGGCCATCTTTTGTGAACCGGTTGCGTCATTGTTTAAAGAGAAACTGTTTAGGTCGGAACTTTAAACAAACTTCTTTGGCAGCGCACATTGGCAGCACCAATATCCATTATTATATGTTTCTTGTCCAACGATGCTTGTGACGCTTCTTTGAGTGTTTAACGGCTGGAAATGTTCAACGTGATAGTAGTTCTGGGGAATATAGAGACATGAGGTGTTGTGTCTATGTCACAGTCACTTGGGCAGCGGTAAGCAGACCATTATTAGCAAACTGAAAGTACTTCAAGCAGAAGTAAAGCATTAAAAAAAAGTGGGGGGGCCCTGGAGCTTTTAGCCATAAGGTGCTAGTATGCACAGCATATGAGCACATGATGGCAGACTTACCTGCCAATCTTATCCCCTTATCCCGGCTTACATATTCCCTGATCGTCTTCCTGGTTTTGAGTCCTCTGACACTTGATTGCCCATGCCCCAAAGATGTAACTCCCATGTGCAAGCCGGGTATACATGCTTCGAATCTCCGCCGGTTCATCATGAACTCAAGAAATTCAATGTGTGGGTACTGTCGGAACCTTTCCAACCGGGATCCCTCGATCAGCTAATCAAAGGAGCATGCCAGAAAATTGTCGCCCGAGCAGAACTAGCTGCCAGCTCTGTTTGGGTATTTGGACAGTGGCTGGTGGCCGCTGTCAGAATACAAGGGAAACAGCAGGAGATTCCTCCATCAACACTCGTAAGCGTTGATGGAAGAATCTGTCCTATTTAGTTCGTTCAGCCAGCAGCACGTATAGCTGACTTAACTTCATTTTGTCATGCTGGTCTGTGCACTGTGCAGCGCACTGTACAAAACAAAAGCTGCTTAATGGCAGCTAGCTGCTTTTATGGCAGAAGAGACTTGCACAGTCTATATCGTCATTGAAAGCCTGCCGTTTCTTTTGTTTTACAACTTTACTTCCACGTTAACACTATGTCCAAGCAGGGCAGCCATAATGGAACACTTTTGGTGATGTCTTTGTGGTTCATCATCAACTGCCATGTGCAGCCACCTAGATGGAAGAGCGGTCACTATATACCTCAATGGATAAATAAATGGATTACCTATAGTTTTTGTAAAAACTGGATTTTTTTCATGATTATTGATTTTCTATTCTTCTCCGTGTTTAGTTATTATTTACAAAAATAAACACTTTTTATTTTTATTGACCTCAGTAGGACAAGTAGTAGAGTCATTGACCATACATTATTATAATACATTATGACCATATATTTCAGGAGTCTATGTAAATTCAACTTAAAAGTCAGAAGTGTGATAAGTTATCTGTTTGCTGCCACAAACACAGCAGTTTACAGCCACATCATCAGAATGGTAGAAGCAGGATCTCCAGAAACCATTGCACCGTCTGAATATCAACCGTTTCATTTATGTATAGTGTGTTTAGATTTTACTTTGGTAACACATAAAATTCCAGATTAATCCTCTGCACACTGATTTTATATAGATATATATATATACTCTGGCGGAACTACCAGGGTAACAGCGGTCGCATTTGTGACCGGGCCCTTGTGTTCCGCCAGTTCAGGGGGGCCCAGGGAGAAGAAGAGGGCCCGTCGCCTGCAGCTGCCTGATGCTGTTCACCGCCTGCAGTTTTTTTGACACTTGCGGACGGTGGACCACAGTAGTGGGGGGTGTGGCCTGTCAGGGAACTCCAATTCCCAGCAGGCAACAAGGCGAGCAGCAACGGAGCTGGCGGGATACCCGCTGTAGGACGTCCAGCGTGGCCGGTGAGAGGAGACTGAGTGCAGAAGCTGACAGCCTGGAGCTGGAGGCACAGAGATTGGGAGCCGTGAGTGAGGACATTCTGGAGGAGAGCTGAAGCTGGTCCAGGTAGGTACTGATTGTATATGTGCTTTGTGTCATTTGTGTCATTGTCTTGCATGGATAAAAAAACGTTTCCAAGCAAAAATTAATAAAATGCTTTAAGTGGCTGGAATGCACTGGATCACATTGCGGCCGGCTCAATTTGTTGTGGGGCGGGAACAAATTGCAATGCGATTGCCCGCACAGGAACGCAAGGCACATCAATGCCTGCGTTCCGCTGGGAAAAAATAGTGCTTGCAAAACAAACAAAAAAGGTATCAAAATTATGTTTTTTTGTGTGTGTGTGGGGAGGGGGGGGGGTTTCTTGCACCGGGGCCCTGATGTTTCTAGTTACGGCATATATATGTGTTGTGCTAGAGGGTTATGGCCATGCGTTAACATGCAGAATTCTTAATAACTCTCTACACACTGCCAGCACCCCACGTCTTATATATATGAAAGATATTAGGATTTGAGCACAGGCATTTTTTTAGTATGAGCACTATGTATTTGTGTGCTTTTGAATGTTGGGAAGAGTCTACCACCTTGTGGTTGTAAATGGTAATTCAAACAAGATAAATCATATTTTTGTAAATTCCATTATTTTAATATTACATAATATTTGTTATAAATACGTGGTATTTTCATCATTGTTTCCACTCTGCGTTACTTTCCTAAAATCACATTTTTAAAAAAGTACAATAACATAAAGACCTTTAAATGTCAACATAAAGCCGCACATACGACAGTTCATTTAAAAAAATTGGATTTATTGAACGTTCATACCTTCCAAGTACACAGTAAAATCATTCCACGCCGACCCATTAGCATTAGTCAAAAAGAACGATAACATAAGTGGCACAACAACAATATGGTTCGTTGAGATGCTAGAGAGGTGAAGTGGCTTGACCAGGGCCACAAAGCTTTCACTCAGATAGATTTGAACTCTTGGTATTTTTTTTCCATTTTTTTTCCATTTTTTTGGGTTGCCAGAGATCTAACCCTCTGAGCTATCACCTCCTCTTGGTCAATGAGAAGAAAAACCTGCAGAGCATTAAGACAAGTATGTTTATTGGGACACTTGAGCGTTTAGGTGGCTCCCTTTGGACAACAAGGTTTTTTTTAGACATGCCAGAGTTCTGACTCTCTGAGATATCACCTCCTCTCAGCTCTTCCACTTTTTATTATTCTTTTTCTGGAATAAAGGGCATTAGTCAAATAGAAAGATAACTTAAGTCGGACAAAAACAACTAAATTCATTGAGATACTTGAGAGGCGAAGAGGCCACAAGATAATCACTGAGATGGATTTGAACTCTCAGGTTTCTTTGTTAGTCAGAGATCTAAACCTCTGAGGTATCACCTCCTCTCAGGCAAGAGGTTCTCCATTCTTCTATTTGTGAAATAACAGTAATTGGTCTACTAGAAAGAAAACCTAAGGAGATTGAATTCAGCTGTGCTCATTAGGATACTTAAAGTGACATTAAACCCTCAGATTTTTTAACATAAACCAATACTGTAATGTGTGCCTTACTGTAATCCATGGTAGTTTCCCTTCTCTTTGCTGCTCTTCCTTTTAAATCCTCATATCTTCTCATGCTTGGGGAGAACTTCTCTTTGCAGCTGAGTGCCTCTTCCTGTAGTGCTGGCTCAGGTTGTGACCCTACACACAGACACCATGTATCCATTTCAGAGACAAGGCAGTCTGCTGCAAAACAGAAGTTCTGCCCAGCATGAGAAGAGATACGGTTTTAAAAGGAAGAGCAGCAAAGAGAAGGGAAACTACCATGGATTACAGTAAGGCGCACATTACAGTATTGTTTTATGTTAAAACATCTGAGGGTTTAATGTCACTTTAAGAGGTCATCTGGTTTCTCTTGGATAACAAGGTTTTGAGATATCACCTCCTCTCAGCCCCTGCAGTGTTTAATCTCCTTTTTCTGGAATAAAAGACATTAATCAAATAGAAAGATAATATAAGTTGTACAAAGACAACTAGGTTCAGTGGGACACTTGAGAGGTGAAGAGGCTTTTTTAGGGCCACAAGGTTTTCACTCAGATGGATTTGAACTCTTAGTCTTTTTCATTCATTTTTTTTTGGTTGCCAGAGTTCTAACCTAACCATCTGAGCTATCACCTCCTCTCGCTCTCTGGAGTGTTGATTCTCTTCTTTCTGCTTTTATATTTAGCGAACTAGAATGAAAACTTCAGTGAAAGGAGCACAAGTATATCTGTTGGGGTGCTTGAGACATAAAGTGGCTTGTCTAGCACTTCAAGGCTTTCACTCAGATGAAATAGGACACTTTTTTTTAATTTTACATACTGGCCAGACCTTCTTTCTTTTGAATTATCACCTCCTCTCAGACACCAGAGAATTCATCCTCCTCTTTCTGACTGTTATCAGGAAAAAAAGATCATGTAAGGTAATACATTTCCATGCACTGGGCACTTGACAAGTGAAGTGGTGTAGACGTAGTTTCTTTCTTTTTTGCGTTGCTTTATGGTGGCTGGTAAAGAAGCTTATAAGTGCATTTACCGCCACCTACTGGACTGGGATGTAAATCGAGAGAAGAGTCTCTGTTTGGTGCAGGCTTGAGCTGTTGCAGATATGTGTTCTAAATAGTTAAGATGCTCTGCATGCATGCTTCAATCCTTTCTTGCTTTATTAGAAGCAGGAACACAGAACAGGAACTTTTTGTTATTGCATCTATGTCTAAGAAACTAAAACAAGTAGAAAGAGAACTTAAACCAAAAGTACTCAATAACACCCATTCAGACAATGGAGAGGTGAAGCATCTTGTCTAGGTCCACAAGGTTATTACTCAGATGGATTTGAACTCTTGAGATTTATTCATTGCCAGAGATTTAACCCTCTAAGCTATCACCTTTTCTTGGGCAAAAGGGTCTCCATTCTCCAATTTGTGGAATAACAGCATTTGGTCAACTCGAAAGAAAACCTAAAGAGCAGGAACTCTACTAAGCTCATTATGACATTTGAGAGCTTATGTGGTTTCTATATGGCCACAATGCTTTCACTGAGATGGATATGAACTCTTGGTCTTCACTTTGGTTTGTTGCCAGAGATCCAACCCTCTGAGCTATCGCCTCCTCTGAGTCAATGCTGTCACCATTCTCCTATTTGTGGAATAAAGCCCTTGGTCAATGAGAAAGAAAACCTAAAGAGCATTAAGGCAAGTATGTTTATTGGGGCAATTGAGCGTTTTGGTGGTTCCCTTTGGACCACAGGGTTTTTACTCAGAAGGATTTGAACTCTTGGTCTTTATTCAACAGTACTTAAGCATGCCAGAGTTCTGACTCTCTGAGATGTCACCTCCTCTCAACCCTTCCACTTTTGAATCTCCTTTTTCTGGAATAAAGGGCATTAGTCAAATAGAAAGATAACTTAAATCACACAAAAACAACTAAATTCATTGAGACGCAAAGAGGCCACAAGATAATCACTAAGATGGATTTGAACTCTTGGTTTTCTTTGTTAGTCAGAGAGCTAAACCTCTGAGCTATCACCTCCACTCAGTCAAAAGTGTCTCCATTCTTCTATTTGTGGAATAACAGTAATTGGTCTACTAGAAAGAAAACCTAAGGAGATTGAATTCAGCTATGCTCATTAGGATACTTAAGAGGTCATGTGGTTTCTCTTGGACCACAAGGTTTTAATTCAGAAGGATTCAAACTGTTGGTCTTTTTTTAATTGTTGTTAGGCACACCAGAGCTCTAACCCGTTAAGATATCACCTCCTCTCAGCCCCTGCAGTGTTTAATCTCCTTTTTATGGAATAAAAGTCATTAATCAAATAGAAAGATAAATTAAGTCATACAAAGACAACTAGGTTCATTTGAATGCTTGAGAGGTGAAGTGGCTTGTCTAGGGTCACAAGGTTTTCACTCAGATGGATTTGAACTCTTGGTCTTTTCTCAATTTGTTTTGCCATAGATCTAACCCACTGAGTTATCACCTCCTCTCAGTTGATACCTTCACCATTCTCCTATTTGTGGAATAAAAGCCCTTGGTTAAAGAGAAGGAAAACCTAAAGTGCATTAAGAAAAGTATGTTTATTGGGACACTTGAGCGTTTAGGTGGCTCCCTTCAGACCACAAGACTTTTACTCAGAAGGATTTAAACTCTTGGTCATTTTTTTAATTGTTGTTAGGCACATCAGCGCTCTAACCCTCTAAGATATCACCTCCTCCCTGCCCTTGCACTGTTTAATCTCCTTTTTCTGGAATAAAAGCCATTACTCAAATAGAAACATAAAGTAAGTTGTACAAAGACAACTTGGTTCATTGGGACATTTGAGAGGTGAAGTGGCTTGTCTACGGCCACAAGGTTTTCAATCAGATGGATTTGAACTGTTGGTGTTTCTTTTGATTTTTTTTGGTTGCCAGAGTTCTAACCATCTGAGCTATCACCTCCTTTCGGTCTCTGTAGTGTTCATTCTCTTCTTCTGCTTTTCTAGTTAGTGAACTAGAATTAAATCTTCTGTGAAAGGAACACAAGTATATCTGTTGGGTTGCTTAAGACATAAAGTGGCTTGTCTAGCACCTCAATGCTTTCACTCAGATGAAATAGGACACTTTTTTAATTTTACATACTAGCCAGACCTTCTTTCCTTTGACATATTACCTCCTCTCAGACACCAGAGAATTCCTCCTCCTATTTTTGACTGTTTTAAGGAAAAAAAGATCACGTAAGGTGACACATTTCCATACACTGGGCACTTGACAAGCGAAGAGGTGTAGATGTAGTCTCAGTCTTTTTGCGTTGCTTTATGGTGGCTGGTAAAGAAGCTTATAAGTGCATTTACCACCACCACCTACTGGACTGGGATGTAAATTGAGAAAAGAGTTTCTGTTCTCCTGGTTGCAGGCTTGAGCTGTTGCAGATATGTGTTCTAAATAGTTAAGATGCTCTGCATGCATGCTTCAATCCCTTCTTGCTTTATTAGAAGCAGGAACACAGAACAGGAACTTACAAGATCACAAAGATAGTCATAAAATCATAACATTATCCACGTTGTTGTACTAGAAAGAAGATTACTTTTCAAGCCTTCAACACTAAACATATCTGATTGCTAGGGACAAGTGGCAGAACTTTTAGTAGTTAGCAGCATACTATCGCACAGTATAATTTTTATATATGAGAGTTGTTAGTGCATCTATGTTTAAAAAACTAAAACATGTAGAAACAGAACTTAACATACAAACATATCCATTTGGACATTAGAGAGGTGAAGTGGCTTGTCTAGGGCCACAAGGTTATTACCCAGATGGATTTGAACTCCTTTTTCAGAGATCAAACTGTCTAAGCTGTCACCTACTCTTGGGAAAAAGGGTCTCCATTCTCCAATTTGTAGAATACCAGCATTTGGGCAACTAGAAAGAAATCCTAAAGAGCAGGAATTTAACTATGCTATGAGTATTTAACTATGCTCATTAGGACATTTGAGAGCTTATGTGGTTTGTCTTGGACCACAAGGTTTTAACGCAGAAGGATTTGAACTCTTGGTCTGTGTCATGGTCCTTGGAATACTGAACCATGTCTCCTTGACTATATTACACAGTGGTGGGTCCTCCACCCTGTCTTAGGGTTGAATCACTCTGTGTTTGTTTCACAGTTCACAGTTTGTCTTAAGGATAATCCCCTCCAACGGCTCCGGGGTCTGGAAGGAAGGCATTGTTCTGTGTTTATGTAATTATCTCCTGGGACTTCTCTGTGTCATTACCAATATCAGCCCTCCCCTTCAAGTTATCGGACCAATCCCTGCTGACCCTGTTTCAAGTCCTCCTTTGCATGGCCACACATATCAGCCCTCCCCTTCAAGTTATCGGACCAATCCCTGCTGACTCTGCTTCAAGCCTTCATTTGCATGACCAATAGGAAGGTGTTGGTTTGGGCGGGTTGTTCAAACTGTTGTGTATAAAAGTGTGTGTGTGCATTCAATAAAGCAGATCCCTGTTGGAACTTACATACAGCCTGCCTGGTGTTTGTTCTGAGCTGGATTGGAACGGCACATAGCTGTAGTTCCAATCCCGGATTATCTGACGATCGGAGGATCAGACGTTGCGGTCTGACATCTGATCCATTAGTAGCAGAGGAGTGCCGGGAGAGTGGACCGAGCGAGCAGGGGCTCGTTACAGTCTGCTTTTACCTATTTTTAAACGAGCCAGAGTTCTAACCCTCTGAGACATCACCTCCTCTCAGCTCTTTCAGTGTAATCTCCTTTTTCTGGAATAAAGCGCATTAGTCAAATAGAAAGATAACATAGATTGCACAAAGACAACTAGGTTTCCTGAGATGCGAGTTGGCTTGTCTGGGGCCACAAGGATTTCACTCAGATGGGTTTGAACTCTTTCGTTGCCAGAGTTCTAATCCTCTGAGCTATCACCTCCTCTTAGACTCAGCCATAATCATTCATCGGAATATAAGGTGTTAGTGAAGTTGAAGAAAAGTTCTCACCATGGAAAGACCTCTACATTCATAGGAATGCTTGAGAGAAGTGCCTTTGGCTCAGATGTATTTGAACTCATGCTCTTCTTAAACTTTTTTTTTTTGCCAGAGTCCTAATCCTCTGAGCTATCACCTCCTCTCAGTCTTACTTTTCATCATTCTCCTATTTCTGGAATATAAGGCATTAGTGAAGTAGAAGAAAATTGCACACCATGGAACGAAATCTATATTCATTGGATGGCTTGAGAGAAGAGGCTTGGGCTCAGATGGATTTGAACTCATGGTCTTTTTAAACTTTTTTTTCCCCAGAGTTCTAATCCTCTGAGCTATCACCTCCTTCCAAGCTTCATCATTCATCATTCATCATTCTCCTATTTCTGGAATATAAGGCATTAGTGATGTGGAAGAAATTTTCTCACCATGGGGAGACATTCATGCAACGGCTTGAGAGAAGAGGCTTTCGTTCAGATGGATTTTAACTCATGGTCTTTTTTAACTTTTTTTTTTTTTTAATTCCCAGAGTTCTAATCCTCTGAGCTATCAAGTCCTCTCAGATTCTTGTGCTTTTGCTCTCCTATTTCTTGAACATAAGGCATTAGTCAACTAGAAAAAAATCTCAAAACACAGGAAGACTTGTATATTCATTTGGATGCTTGAGAGGTGATGTGGCTTGTCTAGGGCCACAAGACTTTCACTCAGATGGATTTGAACGCATGGTCTGTTATTATTTATTTAGCCAGAGTTCTAATCCACTGAGCTATCACCTCTACTCATATTTAGTCTTTATCATTCTCCTCTTTCTGGAATACAATGCGTTACTAAAGTAGAAGAAAAATCCCCTCCATGGGATGACATCTACATTCATGGGAAGTTTTGAGAGAAGTGGCTTCGGCTCAGACGGATTTGAACTCTTGCTCTTCTTTACTTTTTTTTTTGCCATAGCTCTAATCCTCTAGAGCTGTCACCTCCCCTCTGACTCGACAGTGCTCGTTATCCTATTTCTTGAATATAAGGCATTAGTCAACTAGACAGAAAAGTCACACCACATGAAGACCTGTGTATTCATTGGCAGACTTGAGAGGTTAAGTGGCTTGTCTAGGGCCACAAGGCTTTCACTCAGAAAGATTTGAACTCATGGTCTTATTTTATTTATTTTTTTCAGCCAGAGTTCTAATCCTCTCAGCTATCACCTCCTCTCATTCTTACATTTCATCATTCTCCTATTTCTGAAATATAAAGCATTAGTGAAGTTAGTAGACAAAAATTCCCCACCATTTGAAGACATCTACATTCATTGGAAGTGGCTTGGGCACAGATGGATTTGAACTCATGGTTCTTTTAAACTTTTTTTTTGTTTCTGGAGTTCTAATCCTCTGAGCTATCAACTCCTCTCAGTCGCTGCTTTCATCAATCTCCTCTTTCTGGAATATAAGGTGTTAGTGAAGTAGAAGAAAACATCTCATGATGGAAATATCTCTTCATTCATGGGAAGGGTTGAGAGTAGTGGTTTTGGCTCGGATGGATTTGAACTCATGGTCTTTTTAAACTTTTCTTTTGTCGGAGTTCTAATCCTCTGAGCTATCAACTCCTCTCGTTTTAAGTCTTCATCATTCTCCTATTTATGCAATATAAGGCATTAGTGAAGTAGAAGAAAATTTCCCACCTTGTGAAGTCATTGCAAAGCTTGAGAGAAGTGGCATTGGCTCAGATGGATTTGAACTCATGGCCTTTTTTTAATTATTTTTGTCTCCAGAGTTCTAATCCTCTAAGCTAACACCTCCTCTCAAATACTGGAGCACTTGCTCTCCTATTCCTACATAAGGCATTAGTCATCTAGAAAAATGTCTCAAACCACGGGAAGACGTCTATAATTATTTGGATGCTTGAGAGGTGAAGTGGCTTGACTAGGGCACAAGGCTTTCACTCAGATGGATTAGAAACTTTTTCCAATTGTATATATTAGCCAAACCTCCTTTCCTTTGTAATATCACACCAGAACATTTACTCTCCTATTTCTGACTTTTATAAGGAAAAAACATCATGTAGTGGAACATTTTTCCATGGAGTGGAACTTAAGGAGTGAAGTGGTGTTGGCTTAATTTCCTTCTTTTTGTGTTTTTATTGTGGCAGGCAAACCAGCTTTTAAGTACATTTACCGCCACCTACTGGACTGGGATATGAACAGGGAGATGATTCTTTATTTTTTTGGTGTTGGCTTGAGCTGCAGCAGATATGTGTTCTAAACAGTCAAGCAGCTCGGGACGCATTCTGCAATCCCTTCTTGCTTTATTATAAGTGGGAACACAGAACTGGAACTTACAAAGTCACAGAGACAGCAATAAAATCCTAAGAACAAACTTGTAGCTGCATTGCACGCCTTTAACACTAAACATATCTCTGACAGCTAGTGGCAAGTTGCAGAACTTCTAGTAATCAACACAGCATACTTCTAATATATGAGAAGTGTTACTGCAACTATGTATAAAAAAATTAACCAAATAGAAAGTAATCTTAAGACATGGAGACACACCCCTACCCACTGTGATGCATGAGAGGTGAAGTGGCTTTAGCTCAGATGGATTTGAACTCTTGCTCTTCTTTACTTTTTTTGCCAGAGTTCAAATCCTCTGAGCAATCGCCTCCTTTCAGATTCTAAAATGCTCATTCTCCTATTTCCTGAATATAAGTCATTAGTCAACTAGACAGAAAAGTCACACCAGGATAAGACCTGCATATGCATTTGCAGACTTCAGAGGTGAAGTGGCATGTCTAGGGCCACAAGGCTTTCACCCAGAATGGATTTGAACTCATGGTCTTATTTTTTTTATTTTATGTTTCCAGAGTTCTAATCCTCTGAGTTATCACCTCTGCTCCTGCTTTACTTTCATCATTCTCCTATTACTGGAATATAAGGCATTAGTCAAGTAGAAGAAAATTTCCCGCCTTGGGAAGACATCTACATTTATTGGAAGGCTTGATAGAAGTGACTTTGGCTCAGATGGATTTGAACTCATGGCCTTTTTTTATTTATTTTTTGTTTCCAGATTTCTAGTCCTCTGGGCTATCACCTCCTCTCAGATTCAGTCTTCATCATTCTCCTATTTCTGGAATATAAGGCGTTAGTGAAGTAAAAGAAAAATTCTCACCATGGAAAGACCTCTACATTCATGGGAAGTCTTGAGAGAAATGGATTTGGCGCAAATGTATTTGAACTCATGGTCTTCTTAAACTTTTTTTTTTTTGCCAGAGTTCTAATCCTCTGAGCTATCACCTCCTCTCGCTTGTGACCTTCTTCATTCTCCTATTTCTGGAATATAAGGCATTAGTGAAGTAGACAAAAATTTCCCACCATTGGAAGCGGCTTGGGCACTGATGGATTTGAACTCATGGTTCTTTTAAACTTTTCTTTTTTTCTGGAGTTCTAATCCTCTGAGCTATCACCTCCTCTCACTCTTAACCTTCTTCATTCTCCTATTTCTGGAATATAAGGCATTAGTGAAGTAGACAAAAATTTCCCACCATTGGAAGCGGCTTGGGCACTGATGGATTTGAACTCATGGTTCTTTTAAACTTTTCTTTTTTTCTGGAGTTCTAATCCTCTGAGCTATCACCTCCTCTCACTCTTAACCTTCTTCATTCTCCTATTTCTGGAATATAAGGCATTAGTGAAGTAGAAGAAATTTTCCCACCTTGTGAAGACATCTATAGTCATTGCAAAGCTTGAGAGAAGTGGCATTTGCTCAGACGGATTTGAACTCATGGCCTTTTTTTATTTATTTTTGTTTCCAGAGTTCTAATCCTCTAAGCTAACACCTCCTCTCAGATACTGGAGCACTTGCTCTCCTATTTCTTGAACATAAGGCATTAGTCATCTAGAAAAATGTCTCAAACCACGGGAAGACGTCTATAATTATTTGGATGCTTGAGAGGTGAAGTGGCTTGACTAGGGCACAAGGCTTTCACTCAGATGGATTAGAACATTTTTCTAATTGTATGTATTAGCCAAACCTCCTTTCCTTTGTAATATCACCTCCTCTTAGATACCAGAACATTTACTCTCCTATTTCTGACTTTTACATGGAAAAAACATCATGTAGTGGAACGTTTTTCCATGGAGTGGGAACTTAAGGAGTGAAGTGGTGTTGGCTTAATTTCCTTCTTTTTGTGTTTTTATGGTGGCAGGCAAACCAGCTTTTAAGTACATTTACCGCCACCTACTGGACTGGGATATGAACAGGGAGATGATTCTTTATTTTTTTGGTGTTGGCTTGAGCTGCAGCAGATATGGGTTCTAAACATTCAAGCAGCTTGGGACGCATTCTGCAATCCCTTCTTGCTTTGTTATAAGTGGGAACACAGAACTGGAACTTACAAGGTCACAGAGACAGCAATAAAATCCTAAGAACAAACTTGTAGCTGCATTGCACGCCTTTAACACTAAACATATCTCTGACAGCTAGTGGCAAGTTGCAGAACTTCTAGTAATCAACACAGCATACTTCTAATATATGAGAAGTGTTAATGCAACTATGTCTAAAAAAATAAACCAAATAGAAATTAATCTTAAAACATGGAGACATACCCCTACCCACTGCGATGCATGAGAGGTGAAGTGGCTTTAGCTTAGATGGATTTGAACTCTTGCTCTTCTTTACTTTTTTTGCCAGAGTTCAAATCCTCTGAGCAATCGCCTCCTTTCAGATTCTAAAATGCTCATTCTCCTATTTCTTGAATATAAGTCATTAGTCAACTAGACAGAAAAGTCACACCAGGATAAGACCTGCATATGCATTTGCAGACTTCAGAGGTGAAGTGGCATGTCTAGGGCCACAAGGCTTTCACCCAGATGGATTTGAACTCATGGTCTTATTTTTTTTATTTTATGCTTCCAGAGTTCTAATCCTCTGAGCTATCTCCTCTGCTCATTCTTAACTTTCATCATTCTCCTATTACTGGAATATAAGGCATTAGTGAAGTAGAAGAAAATTTCCCTCCTTGGGAAAACCTCTACATTTATTGGAAGGCTTGAGAGAAGTGACTTTGGCTCAGATGGATTTGAACTCATGGCCTTTTTTTTATTTATTTTTTGTTTCCAGAGTTCTAGTCCTCTGGGCTATCACCTCCTCTCCTCTCAGATTCAGTCTTCATCATTCTCCTATTTCTGGAATATAAGGCGTTAGTGAAGTAGACAAAATGTTCCCACCATTGGAAGACATCTACATTCTTTGGAAGGCTTGAGAGAAGTGGCTTGGGCACAAATGGATTTGAACTCATGGTTTTTTTAAACTTTTTGTTGTTGCTGGAGTTCTAATCCTCTGAGCTATCAACTCCTCTCAGTCTTATTCTTCATCATTCTCCTATTTATGCAATATAAGGCATTAGTGAAGTATAAGAAGACTTCCCACCTTGTGAAGGCATCTATAGTGATTGCAAAGCTTGAGAGAAGTGGCTTTGGCTCAGACGGATTTGAGATCATGGTCTTATTTATCTTATTTTAGGTTGCCAGAGCTCTATACCTGTGAGCTATCACCTCTGCGTGTTCTTAACTTTCATCATTCTCCTATTTATGGAATATAAGGCATTAGTGAAGTAGAAGAAAATTTCCCGAATTGGGAAGACATCTGCATTTATTGGAAGGCTTGAGAGAAGTGCCTTTGGCTCAGATGTATTTGAACTCATGGCCTTTTTTTATTTATTTTTTGTTTCCAGAGTTCTAATCCTCTTAGATATCATCTCCTCTCACACTCAGCCTTCATCATTCTCCTATTTCTGGAATATAAGGCGTTAGTGAAGTAGAAGACTATTTCTCACTATGGAAAGACCTCTACATTCATGGTAAGGCTTGAGAGAAGTGGAGTTGGCACAAATGTATTTGAACTCACGGTTTTCTTAAACCTTTTTTTTTTTTTTGCCAGAGTTCTAATCCTCTGAGCTATCACCTCCTCTCGCTTGTGACCTTCTTCATTCTCCTATTTCTGGAATATAAGGCATTAGTGAAGTAGACAAAAATTTCCCACCATTGGAAGACTTGGGCACAGATAGATTAGAACTCATGGTTCTTTTAAACTTTTTTTTTGTTTCTGGAGTTCTAATCCTCTGAGCTATCAACTCCTCTCAGTCGCTGCTTTCATCAATCTCCTCTTTCTGGAATATAAGGCGTTAGTGAAGTAGAAGAAAACATCTCATCATGGAAAGACCTCTACATTCATGGGAAGGGTTGAGAGTAGTGGCTTTGGCTCAGATGGATTTGAACTCATGGTCTTTTTAAACTTTTCTTTTCCGGAGTTCTAATCCTCTGAGCTATCAACTCCTCTCACCCTTATGCTTCATCATTCTCCTATTTATGCAATATAAGGCATTAGTGAAGTAGAAGAAATTTTCCCACCTTGTGAAGACATCTATAGTCATTGCAAAGCTTGAGAGAAGTGGCATTGGCTCAGATGGATTTGAATTCATGGCCTTTTTTTATTTATTTTTGTTTCCAGAGTTCTAAACCTCTGAACTAACACCTCCTCTCAGACACTGGAGCACTTGCTCTCCTATTTCTTGAACATAAGGCATTAGTCATCTAGAAAAATGTCTCAAACCACGGGAAGACGTCTATAATTATTTGGATGCTTGAGAGGTGAAGTGGCTTGACTAGGGCACAAGGCTTTCACTCAGATGGATTAGAACCTTTTTCTAATTGTATGTATTAGCCAAACCTCCTTTCCTTTGTAATATCACCTCCTCTTAGACACCAGAACATTTACTCTCCTATTTCTGACTTTTATAAGGAAAAAACATCATGTAGTGGAACATTTTTCCATGGAGTGGGAACTTAAGGAGTGAAGTGGTGTTGGCTTAATTTCCTTCTTTTTGTGTTTTTATGGTGGCTGGCAAACTAGCTTTTAAGTACATTTACCGCCACCTACTGGCCTGGGATATGAATAGGGAGATGATTCTTGATTTTTTTGGTGTTGGCTTGAGCTGCATGGGAGCACTAAAAATGTAGTAAAGGAGAAGTTATAAAAATGGCCATAAAAGGAATAAAAGGAATAAAATGTACACCCGTGTACACCCGTGTACATTTTATTCCTTTTATTCCTTTTATTCATTTTATCCCCATTTTTATAACTTCTCCTTTACTACATTTTTAGTGCTCCCATTAAAGACAATTTTAATAAAGACATTTCCCACATGATAGCCCTCCAACCAAGGTCCTGTTTTTACCAAAATACCATTCCACTCAACTATCTAGTAGTTTTTTATCCTAATACGACCTTTAGTACTTTTATTGCCCAAGGGCTTCCCTCGTCCTCATCTAACACCAGCAACTCCTTCCCACTGCCCTTTTCCCTACATATCAGTCTCCTATGGCTTTTATGCACATCAAGCTATTAAATTAAAGTGCCACCACCTTTAGTCTTCATTACAACTTCCATAGCCAGCCAGTGTTCTCTGCGCCCTTTCTTGGTTTCTTGTACATAGTAATCAACACAGCATACTTCTAATATATGAGAAGTGTTACTGCAACTATGTCTAAAAAAATAAACCAAATAGAAAGTAATCTTAAAACATGGAGACACACCCCTACCCACTGCGATGCATGAGAGGTGAAGTGGGTTGTCTAGGGCCACAAGGCTTTCACCCAGATGGATTTGAACTCATGGTCTTATTTTTTTTATTTTATGCTTCCAGAGTTCTAATCCTCTGAGCTATCACCTCTGCTCATTCTTAACTTTCATCATTCTCCTATTTCTGGAATATAAGGCATTAGTCAACTAGACAGAAAAATCACACCACGTGAAGACCTGCATATGCATTTGCAGACTTGAGAGGTGAAGTGGGTTGTCTAGGGCCACAAGGCTTTCACCCAGATGGATTTGAACTCATGGTCTTATTTTTTTTATTTTATGCTTCCAGAGTTCTAATCCTCTGAGCTATCACCTCTGCTCATTCTTAACTTTCATCATTCTCCTATTTCTGGAATATAAGGCATTAGTGAAGTAGAAGAAACATTCTCACCATGGAAAGACCTTTACATTCATGAGAAGGGTTTTAGCTTAGATGGATTTGAACTCAAGGACTTTTAAAACTTTTTTTTCATTTCCAGAGTTCTAATCCTCTGAGCTATCACCTCCTCTCAGATACACGAGTGTTTGCTTGGTGGTGGTCTTGAGAGGTGAGGTGGCTTGTCTAGGGCCACAAAGATTTCACTCAGATGGATTTGAACTCATTATCTTTTATTTTTTATTATTTGTTGCCAGAGTTCTAATCCTCTGAGCTATCACCTCCTCTCAGTCTTACATTTCATCATTCTCCTATTTCCAGAAAATAAGGCGTTAGTGAAGTAGAAGAAAAATGCTCACCATGTAAAGACCTCTACATTCATTGGACAGCATGAGAGAAATGGCTGAGGCTCAGATGGATTTGAACTCATGGCCTTTTTTAAATCTATGTTTTTCTTTCTTTTCCAGAGTTCTAATCCTCTGAGATATCACCTCCTCTCAGATTCTGGAGCGCTTGCTCTCCTATTTCTTGAACATAATGAACATAAGGCATTAGTCAACTAGACAGAAAACTCAAGCCACAGGACGACTTGCATATTCATTGGTAGACTTGATGAGTGAAGTGGCTTGCCTAGGGCCACAAGGCTTTCACTCAGATGGATTTGAACTCATGGTCCTTTTCAACTTTATTTTTTCCCCCCAGATTTGTAATCCTCTGAGATATCACCTCCTCTCACTCTTACCCTTCATAATTCTCCTATTTCTGGAATGTAAGGCATTAGTGAAGTAGAAGAAAATTTCCCACCTTGGGAAGACATCTACATTTTTGGAAGGCTTGAGAGAAGTGGCTTTGGCTCAGATGGATTTGAAGTCACAATCTTTTTTTATTTATTTTTGTTTCCAGAGTTCTAATCCTCTAAGCTAAAACCTTCCCCTCAGATACTGGAGCGCTTGCTCTCCTATTTCTTGAAGATAAGGCATTAGTCATCTAGAAAAACATCTCAAACCACAGGTAGACGTGGAAAGACAGCTACATTCATGGGAAGGGTTGAGAGAAGTGGCTTTGGCTCAGATGGATTTGAACTCATGGTCTTTTGAAAAAAATTTTTTTCCAGAGATCTAATCCTCTGAGATATCACCTCCTCTCGCTCTTACTCTTCATCATTCTCCTATTTGTGGAATATAAGGCATTAGTGAAGTAGAAGAACATTTCCCACCTTGGGAAGACATCTACATTTATTGGAAGGCTTGAGAGAAGTGGCTTTGGCTCAGATAGATTTGAACTCATGGCCTTTTTAAACTTTTTTTCTAGAGTTCTAATTTTCTGAGCTATCACCTCCTCTCGGATTCTGTAATGTTTGCTCTCCTATTTCTTGAACATAAGGCATTAATCAAGTAGAAAGAAATATCAAATCACGGGAAGACTTCTATATTCAGTGGGACACTTGAGAGGTAAAGTGGCTTGGCTGGGGTACAAGGCTTTCACTCAGATGGATTAGAACTTTTTTCTAATTGCATGTATTAGCCAAACCTCCTTTCCTTTGTAATATCACCTCCTCTTTAACACCAGAACATTTACTCTCCTATTTCTAAATATTTTAAGGAAAAAGACATCATCTAGTGGAACATTTTTCCAGTGGGAACTTGATGAGTGAAGTGGTGTTGGCTTAATTTCCTTCTTTTTGTGTTTTTATGGTGGCAGGCAAACCAGCTTTTAAGTACATTTCCCACCACCTACTTGACTGGGATATGAACAGGGAGATCATTCTTTATTTTTTTGGTGTTGGCTTGAGTATATCAGAGTTCTGACCCTCTGAGATATCACCTCCTCTCCCAGTTTTTAATCTCTTTTTTTTCTGGAATAAAGGGCATTAGTCAAATAGAAAGATAATTTAAGTCGCACAAAAACAACTAAATTCATTGAGAAGTTTGACGAAAGAGGCCAAAATATAATCACTGAGATGGATTTGAACTCTTGAGTTTCTTTGTTAGTCAGAGACCTAAACCCCTGAGCTATCACCTCCTCTAACTTAAGTGGGTCTCAATTCTTATATTTGTGGAATCGCAGTAATTGGTCAACTAGAAAGAAAACCTAGAGTTTGTTTTTTCAGCTATGCTCATAATGACACTTAAGAGCTTAAGTGGCTTCTTTTGGACCACACGGTTTTACCTCACAAAAATGTAAACTTCTTTGAATTGTTGTTAGGCACGCCAGAGCTGTAACTCTGTGAGATATCACCTTCTCTCTGCCCCTGAGAGGTGAAGTGGCTTGTCTAGAGCCACAAGGTGTTAACTTTTTTTTTTGGTTGTAAGAGTTCTAACCCTCTGAGCAATTACCTCCTCTTGGTCTCTGTAGTGTCTATTCTCTTCTTTCTGCTTTTCTAGTTAGTGAACTAGAATGAACTTCAGTGAAAGAAATACAAGTATACCGGTTGGGGTGCTTGAGACATAAAGTGGCTCGTCTAGCACCTCAAGGCTTTCACTCAGATGAAATAGTCTCAAGGCTTTGATGAAATAGGACACTTTTTTTTTTTTAATTTTACATACTAGCCAGACCTTCTTTCCTTTGAAATATCACCTCCTCTCAGACACCAGAGTATTCATCCTACTATTTCTGACTGTTTTATGGAAAAAAAGATCACGCAAGGTAATACATTTCCATACACTGGGCACTTGACAAGTGAAGTGGTGTAGACGTAGTTTCCTTCTTTTTGTGTTGCTTTATGGTGGCTGGTAAAGAGTCTTATAAGTGCATTTACCACCACCACCTACTGGACTGGGATGTAAATCGAGAGAAGAGTCTCTGTTCTTTGGTGTAGGCTTGAGCTGTTGTAGTTTTGTGTCCTAAATATTTAAGATGCTCTGCATGCATGCTTCAATCCCTTCTTGCTTTATTAGAAGGAGAAACACAGAACAGGAACTTACAAGATCACAAAGATGGCAATAAAATCATAGCATTATCCGTGTGGTTGTACTAGAAAGATTTCTTGTCAAGCCTTCAACACTAAACATATCTGATTGCTAGTGGCAAGTTGCAGAACATCTAGTAATCAACAGCATACTATCGCACAGTATTATTAAAATATATGAAACCAAAGGTACTCAATAATATCCAACAGCCAGGTAAATGGATAGGTGTTGTGGCTTGTCTAGGGCCACAAGGTTATTACTCAGATGGATTTGTGGAATAACATTTGGTCAACTAGAAAGAAAACCTTAAGAGCAGGAATTCATCTATGTTCTTTAGCACATTTGACTTATGTGTCAATGTGCTAAAGAACGTATGTGGTTTCTCTTGGACCACAAGGTTTTAACTCAGATGGATTTGAACTCTTGGTCTACTTTTGTTTTTGAACAAGCCAGAGGTCTTACCCTTTGAGATATCACCTCCTCTCAGCCCCTTCCAGCTTAATCTTTTTTTCTGGAATAGAAGGCATTAGTCAAATAGAAAGATAACCTAAGTTACAAAGACAACTATGTTCTTTGAGACACGTGAATGGTAAAGTGGCTTGTTTAGGGCCACAAGGCTTTCACTCAGATGGATTTGAACTCTTGGTCTTTTTTTTTCCCCAGGTGTCAGAGACCTAACCCCCTGAGCTATCACCTCCTCTCAGTCAATACAATCTCTATTCTCCTACTTATGGAATAAAATTCCTTGGTCAAGGAGAACGAAAACCTGAAGAGGATTAAGACAAGTATGTTTATTGGGACACTTCAGCGTTTAGGTGGTTCCCATTGGACAACAAGGTTTTTACTCATAAGGATTTAAACTCTAGGTCTGCTTTTACTTGTTTTTAAACAAGGCAGAGTACTAACCCTCTGAGACATCAACTCCTCTCAGCCCCTGCAGTTTAATCTCCTTTTTCTGGAAAAAAAAAAAGCATTCGTCAAAAAGAAAGATAATGTAAGTTGTACAAAGGCAAATAGTTTCTTTGGAACACTTGAGAGGTGAAGTGGCTTGCTAGGGCCAAAAGGCTTTCACTCAGATGGATTAGAACTCTTGGTCTTTTTTTTTTTCGGTTGCCAGAGATCTTATCCTCTGAGATATCACCTCCTATTAGCATTTTGCCCTTTGTTTCTGAAATAGCATTATTTAAACGACAAAAAAAGACTGTGTACACAACTATAACAGCTAGTAGAGGTAAAGTGGTTTGTACAGGGCCAAAAAGGCAGAAATGTTTAAGCACATCTAGGGCTGTGTATTGATGCTGCCCTGGCACTAGCACTGCTGCTCCACAGCCTACATCAACTCCAGAGAACAATGCAGCTCCAGACCCAGCACCAATATGTATAATGCTTTGGATAAAGCAGGGAAGGGTTAGAGCCACAGGTTCAGTCCATCTCGGACTCCATTAAGATGACCACTTGTTTCATGTCATAATAGAATAGAAATTGTGTCCATCTACAAACATTTTTCAACCATGTAGAGCAAAAAAAAAAAAAAAAAAATCACCTCTCCAATTCCTTAGCCACCATCAGGACTCCCACAGCGGTGGTCTTACAAGTGCATCTCTACTTTTGACTATAGTAGTATACAAACACACCATGCTATCCAGATAATTCCAATACTCTAGACTAGAGGTGCACCAAAATAGAAGTTTAAAAACCCAAACGAAACCAAAATAAAAATAAATTGTCAGGCCGAAAACAAAAGTTTATTTTAATTTCACATTTTTACATTTTACTTTATTTTTTTATATAAATTTGAATTTAAAATTTGTATCTATCATTTTACTTTTAGGGGCTTCAGGAAAATAGTGGGGGTCTAAACAGACCCCCTGATATTTCCCTTTTAAAAAATAGGAAAAGATTGAGAACAGAGTCCTCAATCTTTTTCTGTATGTATCCGATGTATCCGAATTCCGAATTACAGACATAACGAATGCAAACGAATCCGAATTTCCATTTCCGAAATTCGGTAGCGTTAGTTCGAACGTTCGTTTTGTTTTCTGTTCTTATTCGTTTCTTATTTTCTTCTTATTCGTTTCGTTCGTTGGAGCAAAGTGACATTAGAGAAGGAGAAAAATATTTTCCCCCTTCAAATGTCACTTTGCTGCAAACGAACGAACGAAGCGAATATGAAACGAATATGAAACAAACGTTCGAACTAACGCTACCGAATTTTGTCCGAATCCGAATTCCGAATCCGAATTGACTTTCACACCCGAATCCCGAAAAACAAAATAACACAAATCCGAATTTAAAAGGAAACGAAACTAAACACATTTTTTGGCAGTGCACATGTCTATCGGCGATCACTGAGTGTGTACCGCTCTCCTGTCACACACCGTCACAGGAGGCTGAGCGAGCAGGTGCAGGGAGGAGAGCCCAGCCTTCTGTGACAGCACGGGCTGTCTCCACCCCCACACCGCTCTGCTGGTCTGTGATAGGCGGCTGAGAGGTGTGGGAGGAGAGACAACAGCCGCTCACAGAGCTCTCCTACTGCAGCACTTGGCCAGCTGTCACTTTCTCTCCTCCCCGCTTGGACATAGCAGCACCGAGCGGGGAGGAAAGAAACCAGGGATGCGCCGATCGGCAGAAAAATGGCAGTTTCAACATTTAGCCAAAATTGCAATTTTCGGTCGGTATATTGTTGCATCCCTACTCTAAACCAATGAAGTTCACAGCAAATACCAGAACCGTAAGCCCCCAACCAGCTACAACCTCACATGTTTCACCCGTATAGAGCAAATACAATGTAAGTGTATAAAACAGCAAAGCTTGAAGCATTGGAATTCTCTGGATAGTGTGGTCTGCGCGTATACTACTTTTTTTAAACCATGTTATACTGGCTCCCTCACCAGAACCTACATCTTCACCTGGTCTTTTCCCAGGCTCAGGATCTTCAGCTAGATTAGGTGGCTGGACTGACGAATCCCTTTTATGTGGCACAGCAATTCATTCATTCCAACTTTTCAAAATGCTGAATACTTATACTGAGCCATGCATGAACATCTGTTAAGGACTCGGACATCAAGAATCCGACATATACCCTGGGCCAAATTCAGTACAAAGTGTGCACACCATCAGTGAAGAAATAACACACGCTGACACCGAGAGTCAGAGTAAAAATACTTATTTATTTGCAACTAACTAAAGTTTATTTATAGCAAAATGTTGTAGTTTTAAATCTTGTACGTAAAGGGTTAAAACCCCTGCCAGTATTTCGCTGTGTATTCCTTGGGGAAATATTTGATCTGGTCCCAAAGGTAAAACCGTTTGAGAAGCTCAAAAATAAGGGGACATTCCTCATACCATTTCACCTGGTATAGGTATCCCTTTCGGAAGATTACACTTCTCTTCTGGGGACAATATATGGGTATTCTCCATTCTAGAATACATTGGTCACCAGTACAAAGAAGTGAAACTCAAGGGGACAGCAATGAACCCCTCTAACCCTGGCTCACTACCCAAGAGTAAAGTTTTTGCATTGAGAACCACTAACTACACAGTTGGGCATGAAGCCAAACATACTAAAACATTTATTGTGGGTTTACACTAGCATCCAATTAACTTTACTGTGCACATAACCAGTCACTATGCACGTCAACATTCTTGACGTTAAGCAGATTCCTATACGATTGTAGAACACAAACTCCATAATATTCTTGCACTTTATTGGTAACATAACAGTATACATTCTCCGCTCAAGCATTAAGCGCTATGCCATAATAAAATCAGTTATACTTCAAGAAATAAGGCCTTAAAACACATTCGAGGGAGTGTGAACAAGGTTTCTGGAAAACGTGACCATCAGGCCCATCAAATCCATGTACAGGGGGTTCGTGTTTAGCAAATCAAAGATTCAGTTCATTAAAAAGGTACAGTGCAGCAGCTCCAAGTGCAATATTTCAAAAATCATGCAAGAATATGGATTTAAAACATTAAAATATTTACATTTTTTTTAAATGCTGTGTTAAGAACCAATAAAACTAGTTTTTAATTATATGCACATTCTATACATAACCAGTGTTTTAGTGGTCAAAAAGTTTAACAAAACATTAGCCAAATTTGTTATCTTCAAAAAAAAGTTTTAAACCCTCTCCCAACCAGGGGCGTGTCTGGAAAAATCAAAACAAAAAATGTGTTTCTGGGCAAACATCTCAAAGTAAACTAGACAATTTTATTTGGACAGGCCTAGTCATAACAGGACACACAAATATAAAAAGCCTTTACTAAGGACATGTCTCCTTTGTCTTAAGTCTGTTGACCTTCCTAAGATTTGGAGATCAGATGGGTCAAAGTTGGCTCCAGTTTGGTAAAAAGAGTAAAAAAAAACCCAACTTCAAGGGTTTAATTTCTCATGAATGGTGTAGCAGATACAGACATGCTCCGAGACTTCAAGGTTCCACCGGGGAGCCCACAGTGACGACTCCTTTTGATCGCACCTAAAATGTACTCTTGGCACTTACGACATATGGGCACTGAAGTCCAGTTGTACATTATCCATTTGTGGAAGGAAAAGCTTCCAGATATGTTTTTGGGATGAAACATAACCAGTGGAACACTAGGAAAGGTCAAAGGATAAGAACATTTTAAGTAGACTTAAACCTAATCACAAAATACTCAAGCTTTAACATGGTAATGTAATTTAAAAAGCAATTTCAAATCAAATTTGCAGCTTTCATTAAAATCTGGTGATCCTGCCACGAAGGTCTTTGCTCAGGCACTTCCTGTTGTAGGACAACAAAACTCTGTACCAGTCTCCCCAAACCTTCCTGTGGCGTCACCCTTTTAAGGGCTTTTGACTAACTACAAGTTTCTAATTTCAACACACTATGCAGGCCTATCAAGAAACTCACACTGGGAAAACACCATGCAGCCAACGTTTGAGTGCACACAAAGTGGCTACAAATGCTGCAAGAGATCAGCAGTTTTGAGACACAACTAGGGATGTACTGATACTAGTATTAGTGCCAATACCAAGTATTTGGGTGAGTATTCTTAATCGCCCAAATGCTCCGATGCTGAACCTTCGGGTCAGATGAAATTTCTAGGGCCATGAGGGAAGATTGGAGCTGGCTTCCCAGACATTCAGGAAGCTGGGTGGCAGGTAATGACTCACCACCTGGCTTCCAGAAAACCGACCTCTTGATTGCCCAGAAGCTGGCTCCATGCTAGCCAAAGCACTGGTATCAGTACTCTGGTATTGGAGAGTACAGAAAGAAATATCGGAACTCTACGATACCGAAAAACCAGCATTGGTGCATTCCTAGATGACCATGAAAATGTATTTCTAAAGTGTTAATGCAGAGAAATTGAACAAATGAAAAATCCTTTATCTTGATTAATCTACTTTAAGAACAACCTTAAAAGATCAGGACCTGCTCATTGCAGGCTTTCCTCATCTACATTGCTACAATGCCAGCATTTAGTTTGAGGGTGCAGCCTCTAGGGCCCATACCAGCTTTGTCTACAGAGCCAATGACCTAGCACACAAGTCAAATCCTTGCACATTGTTCCTGGTCAGTGACAGGCTTAAAGCCGTTAAGTCGACTCAGAAATGGTAGCCCCCATATTTCCATTATAAAGATCATTTTAAGTAACCAGGACATGGACTGACCGAGTCTAAAAGGTTACCAGGCACATCAAGGACTTGAATACTGAGTTCTTATCACTAAATAAACCTCACCTGGAATTGTTCCAGTGGAGTAACTCCTTGGCTCGGTTAAGATCACTCTCCTGAGTGAGGACCAGAGCTTTGAAGAAGCTGACTGGTAGGTTCATGCACTTTTGATGGGGCATCAACATCTGCAGTGGACAAAGCTTGAAGAGCAACTCCAGACATCATAGCATTTTAAAATTCAATTTGCAGTCATATCTTGAAAACTGATTTATTTTATGGAAGCATTACCTGGCTGAAAGATGGACTGACCCAGTTTAAAAATATAGACTTCTTTCCTTACCACAGAGGGTCCTATGAAGGACAAATTACTAGAGGGAAGTCAGAAGTCATGTACAGGGAAACTAAAGACACTGTACACGAGTTGTCATTTGGCCACTACAGAGCAAGGAATACATGAGAAATTACATTTGCAGTTTATAAAGGTCTGGGATTTGTTGCCAGGCCAAAGCCCTGGGCAGGTACAGTCTACTCAAAAATATGGCTTAATCTAGAAGCAATAGAAGCAATGGAAATTCTGCTTCATCTGACCGCAATGGAAGATGGGAAATGGTGAAGTTCTTTGTAGTTGCCAGAAGTGCTCTAATTTGCTGCAAGAAAGGCAACTTGCAGGTGAAACACTAAGCCAGCTGAGGGCCAGCCACATCCACAGAAACCCAATCAGTAACTCATTTAGAAGCCAAAGCGTAAAGGTGGCCATACACCTTGCGATAATCTTACGATAATCGTGGGAAATACCGCGATCGTACGATTATCGCAAAGTGTGTGGAAGGCGTGCGACCACTGCTACTGTAAGGTCGCACGACTTTTATCTTAGGAACATGTTCGAAAACCCGCCGAGAATCGTACGATTGTCGGGTGTGTGGCATGTTCGTAAGATAAATGTCGCACGGGCCGGTGTGCGCAAGCGCACACTGCCCGTTCAGCATTACGGTCATCGGAAGTACGATCTGCCTGTCCAAGATAGGCAGATCGTACGTTTTTTTAATTACCTTACAACCATCGCAAGACAAAGGTCTTGCGATGGTTGTAAGGTGTGTGCCCAGCATTAGACGGCACATTTGTTCTGAATCACCTGAAGTGTTTGAACTTTCAGTTTAATTCAACTTAATTAATACAACATTGCATCCTGTATCTAGAAGCCAGATTGATAGTTGGTCACAGGTGTAGTCCTAACCATTTACTTTAATACCTCAAGTCTAATTCCTAAAGCATTGCAGGAAAGTGTTCAACCCCAATTCCCAGGAGCAATTACCTCCACACGGCATTCTGGGCAGATGGTCCTGTAAAAAAAAAAGGAGAAAGATTGCTGCATAGTTCTATAAAATTATTCAGATAATCATTCAGGAGATCATCAATGTTAAAGTGTACCCAGTCCTGAAAGCCTGGATAGGACACAAGGTCTGTTCAAAACAGGCTGCAGGGAACATGGCAGACAAATCAGACCATATACAGCCAATAGGCTGTACTTGAGGGTCTAGTTCTGACACAAGGATGGACAACTGCACTAAAATAGTTTCCATGCCTTAAATTCCAGGACGCCTTAAAATGAAGTTTAATTTCATGCCAAAAGGAATGGTTCTAGAACATGGCAATCTTACCTTTCACAGAATTTGCAGTGGACCTGCCAGCACAAAAGCCTCTTGCGACAGATTGAACAAGCCTGCCAAGCAAGAGATTCTGTTCAGTTTAACAAAAATGTATTTTAAGCATCTAATTCATTTACATCTGTTGATAGCATTTTAATATTGTGTCCGTTTTCAGCAAATGTACAAGGGAGCATTAGATTTAAGTATGCACTGAGTGGCCAGATTATTATGACCATCTGATGTTTGTAGGCAAATTAGCTACAATTAGCTATAATTTGGCGCTGAAGTTGCTAGAGGGCCAGACCATTATAAATAGGGAAGCGGGTTGTTTACCACGACAGTAGAAGTGATTTGTTTCTGAAGATACGGGGAAACAACGCGATTTAACAGCCTTTGAAGGTGGGATTGTTGGCGCTCGGTGCCAGTGGCGTCCCGAGGCTGGGTGACACCCAGAGCGGTGTCCGAGTGTCACCCCGCCGAGACGTCACCACGCACGCGCGGCCTTATTCCGATACCTGCCGGCGGCCATCTTGGTGATGGACGCCGGCAGAGAGGAGGAGACAGTCACCCGGCGGTATAAGGTATGCCGCCGGGTCCCCTCCTCTCTCCTGATACTGTCGTGTGTTCGGTCCATGACAGTATCACCAAAATGACTAAGTCATTTTGGTGTCACCCCTCCAATGGTGTCAGCCGGGTGCGGGCCGCACCCCCCGCACCCCCTTGTAACGCCACTGCTCGGAGCTATGGAGCGAGTATCAGCAAAACAGCAGAATGTTAAATGTGCAAGAGCAGCTGTTAAAGTGTTTAAAGACCGGACTGTCAGCCGAAAATCTGGGTCTGAAAGTGCGAATTGTGGCAGTCAGCGACTAGTCAGTGTTAGGGCAGAACGGAGAGTGGCAAGACTGGTACAAGACAACAGAAGGGCAACAGTGCAGTGTCAGATTCCTCGCATCACCTTTCATCATCTCGTGGAGTCATCTCGTGGCTACTCAGTGTATATGCACATGCTGTAAATTGTCTAGTATTGCATAGCAATTGTGCTTCACTGTTCCTTTGTCAGGGCTCCATCAATAGACTTCCAATGATAAGACTATAGTAGATAAACTGTTAGAGCAAGATGCCAGAGAAGTGAAGACAGAAGTTGCCATTTTGAACCCTAGGCTGACCACTTTTAAAGCATTGAAGATGCATCAATTCAGCTTTAGTGTAAGCATCTGGGCAGCTTCCATCCAAGTCTGCACAGGTTCTGTTGAGCTAGAGACACAAAGGTTTCTTGGTTCAACCTGCAGGCTGAGAAAAAAAATCAATACAGTCCTATATCCATACATGGAGGAAATTTAGCTGCCAGCTATTTTATTCAGCTACAGAACCTACAGCTGCATCTGAAAAGATGGTGTCACTAGTTGGCCAACAATATTGCACCCGGGTCAATTTTTTATCAATTTGATCAGGGTAGCAGACAGCGCCACCCAATGTTCAAATTCTGGCCTGATACAGCAGAAGTTAGAGTCATGTAGTTTTCACTACACTATGCATGGCCCTTTAATTCTTGCCCTTACCTTTTGCTTAAGAAAGTCTCTACTGGATGGAAAGACTGACGCCTCAGTTTGCACCATCATTCGACAAAGAGGAGCCAGCTCCAGAACTGTTGGAGGCAGACTAACCCTTGGAGAGTCCCAGTCCTGAGGTGAGAAAAACTGGGCTAGATTAGCTGAACTAAACTTGTCATACCCAAACAATTCAGATGGCACAGAAGTAAACACTTGGGTGTGGTTAATGTACATGCAATTGTTATATTAAAAAATAAACAAACTGGAATCATATGAAAGCTAACCATTGGCCAAGTCATACAGCACTTGATATTGCATGTTAAGGCACCCAGGTCAGATACCTGTTCATCCTGTGTGCCCTCTTGTAAGAAGCATTCAAAGGAGCTTGACCGCTTGTGGCCAAAAGACTGCTTCTTCTGGCTCACCCTGGAAGATATCAATTTGTCTTGAGTGGAGCTGCAGGTCGTTCGGAGATCCATTTGGGATGATGTCCACACCGGCAGGAAGGAGAGCTCTTAAAGAAGACAACATCAATCTGAAGACAGATTTCCCAACTTTGTACCCGTATTGTAAAGTTTAATGCACTAAACCTGCTCGGAGAAGTGTAAACTGCCATTGCTCCTTCAGAAAACACTGGCTTCAAATGATCAAAGGTCACAAGAGACTTCTTGCTTTGCTCTACATCAGTAGACGGCCCATGCTGCCCACTATTAAAGGCTGCAATGCACCACTCACCTGTGCTGCTGGACGTTAGGTCGGCGAATTTCTGTTCAGATGAGGATTCCTGGCTGCATTCTGTGTTCCAGCTTATCCTTCCCTATGAGGACAGAAGACAGATTAATGGTATTAAGAGACTGGTATTGTAGTGTTAATTTAATCAACTACATCTGTCTACTATGTCACTGGTCATAAACATGATGGACAAGTCACATTTCTGACAAAGCGGATGCTGTTCAGCCATTATAAAGAAAAGAAAAGCAACACAGCAAGATTGCCGATTAATCTCAGGGACAACCCGTAACATTTACTGGATACTAGTCACCAACTTTCCCACATAGAAACGAAGGAGCAGCCTGTTTGGTGGGTTGCTACCTGATGGAAAAGGCCTGAGACTTTTCTGAAAAAGGTTTTGGGAATTGCAGGGCGAGAAAAATGGGTTAAGTTCAGCGCAAATATATTTTGACTTTACTGCCCATATGAAGACATGCAGTGATGCTATTTTAAATCTGAGCTCCAGGCAAACTGCTAAAGGTTGAATCCATCTAACATGTTGGATCGGAGAAAGGAATGGTTTTTCTGACTATCCAGTCCAAAGGTTCACACGGCTCTGCCACATCTCAGCTTTTTCTGGCAGAGCAGACCTAATTTCTCTCTGCAGTAATAAAGGCACACTTAAAGGTCTTAAACCACCACCCACCTGTCTGGACAATTCGAGTAGCCGCAGACTACTGATGGGCTCTGACTGTGCTCTCAAATGAGTATGCTAAGCGGTGTATTTAGGTTTCGTGCTGCCCTAGGCAAAACGAAACTCGGCCCCCCCCCACCCTGCACAGCCACAGACCAGACCTGACCCCCCCCATCAGCCTGCACAGCCACAGATCTCCCCCTGCACACAGACCCCCATCCCAAACCTGCAGCTATATATTTCTACCGACCCGTTTTCTTCACGGACCCGATCGGCGCTTAGGGGACCGGCTTCCTCCGCCCACGCCTCCTCTTATGCACCTCCTCCTGGCAAGCCGCCCCAGCAAAGCTACAGTGACTGGACCCACCTCCTCCTTGCAATCTCTTCCGCCTCGCAAGCCGCCCGACACAAGCTGGACCCGCCCCCTTCTCGCCGCCTCCGTGAGTTCATGAGGCAGCCGATGCTGCTCTATTTCGTGCAGCCCGGCTCGCCTTGCTGTTTTGGGAGCGGCATTTTTGCAGCCCCCCTGAAATCTGCCGCTTGAGGCGAATGCCTTGTTTGCCTCATAGCAGATACGCCCCTGAGTATGCTCCGTTCACTGCAGCACAACTGAATGGCTTATGAATATCCCTTTGAGCACTGTTGTAAGACTGCAAGATTCTGATGCAATAAAATTAACACTTTCATTCCTTGCTTTTAAAAAATACATTCAAGTTGTATTAAAGAGCTGAATTTAATTTCTGCCTGGAGTAAAGCCTTAAAGGAATGCTGCTGTTCAGCATCTTTATCTAAATTGATTTTACCACTATAGTATTAAAGATACCATATTGAGTCTGTCCCAACACCAAGATTTGACTCGCCACCATATTTTGATATTAGGTTTACCTCAATCTGATTGTCCGGAAAATCAAAAGCTGGCAAGTTCCACCTGGATTCTAGTCGGCATCTATAGTAAGGATAGTCCTGAGGAACGGAGCACAGGTCATCTGCAATCTTTAATTCTTCATCTAAAAGAAAGTCCATGTGTATTCCTTAACGCCCAACTAGCCAAAGCTTTTGGATATGAGCATAGCTAACAGTCTCTTGAGTTTCGAAATAAAATTGTGAGTGTAATAAAAATGTGATTTGGACTTACCAAAACTCACTCTGCGAGCAAACTTTCTGCCATCCGCAGTAGACTTGAGTATTGACTGGGAAGATTTAATTTCAGACATCAGAAGTTCATGTAAGCTTGGCTCCTCATGAGGTTTTTCCCTCAGCTTACGTTCCGAGGCCTGAAACAAGATTGTTCATCTAAATACTGTGCGCTGGTTTAGCTCATGCACCCCATCTCTACATATATTTCTAGAACTTCCAGGGTAAGAGCGATAAGGGAAAGTTCACCTGTTTCTTCTCCGGGCCACAGCAGCCAAGAGAAATGACAGTCTAAAACTGGACTTGATGCAACTCTTGTCACTTCTAGGAGAGGAGATTAAAAACTGAATGGGGGGAATTGATCAAAACTGGAGCAGACCAGATCTGGAGCAGTTGTGCATGGCCACCAATTAGCTTCTCTCCAGTTTGTTCAGTTAAGATTTGAAAATGAGAAGCTGATTGGTTGCCATGCACAGCTGCTCCAGATTTCGTCTGCTCCAGTTTTGATCAACTCCATTCAATGTGTATTGATCATCCAGTGAAGCCTCAACCAGTCCCCAGCAGAGCGCAAGATACACAGCATAGTGGCAGGGGCACACTTTCAGGGCTATACAATTGGGCAGTTCTACAGTTGCCCAGATCAATTGTACCCGAAAGCCAGGGGCCAATTGCAAAAATCCATGATCACAGCTTCCCCTGCAACCATGATCTTGTATTAAACACTTTTGGGACCATGGCTTATATATGCAAGTCAGTCCTAAAGAGGTTAAAGTATCAGCTCTAGGTGTCAAATAAGTTTACAACAGTGTTAAGCAAACTGGTCCTCTAGCTGAGATTAAACTACAAATTCCATCAAGCATCGACCTCTGGCAGTCATGCGTGTCAGTCTAATGCCTAATGGGATTTGTAGTTGCACCACAGCTGTAGGGCAGAGTTAAACTACAAATGGTTTACAGCATTCTTTATTTTAACTACAAATTCACGATCGCGCTAGTTTTGAGCTGGAGATGTTAGTTTTTCAGGGGTTCACCAAGACATTTTAAGGGGTCCTCTTAAAAAGATTGCAAATAGCTGTTCTCACATTTAAAGCGGAAAAATATGGTGTCTACTGGCAGCATGAACTATAGTTAACAGTGGAGACCGTACTGCTAATTTGTCCCTTGGACCCACTTTAAAGAATCTCTAGGCAAAACTAGCTTTAGATTTTGGGTAATGGGTGGGTTAGATCCCCTTTGAAATTTTTATTGCAGTTTGTGTCCCCATTGGGCAGATTCACACTTCTAAATTGTATTTGTTACCATTGTAAAATGAAAAGTGAGGCAAAATCCAAAATGTTTGTGTTACTCTCACCTCTTGTTCTAGGGACAACTCTAACCATGACACATGTCCTGACATTTGACACTCACTTTGGGAGATTTACTTCCTGTTCTAGCTGGGGCAGGAAGTGAAGGCAAATCTCTCCAATGATAGACAGCAAAAACAAGCCTATAGTGTTTTAAACCCTTCCCACTGTAGCGCTCACCCCCAAAGGAGCCGTTGCAATAGTCAGGTTCTTCTGTTTCACACCAGTGATGAGCCGCCCAGACTGAACCCACATATCCCTTGTGGGACTTAACAGGCTTTATTACAAGACGGAAGCCCTTGATTGTAAGAGGGGGAACAGTAATATGGCACAGCAATCAGTCCTGAATAGCACAGTGAATACATCAGCAGTAAAAGCACAATAGTAGTAAAACTCAGTAACAGAGCAGTTTCAAATGTTTTTTTAGTAGTAGGATATCTAGAAGACATTAACTACCTCACTGATAGCAACCAAACGCCCCTCGCTAAGGCACTGGCCAGTAGAGACATCTAAAGGCCTGCTGGCGTTGGGGCCCTTAGTTGGCATTCTTGTAAACAAACCTTTAGTGAGATGGTAGGGTGG
Organism: Nanorana parkeri; assembly: GCF_000935625.1. Taxonomy (NCBI): domain Eukaryota; kingdom Metazoa; phylum Chordata; class Amphibia; order Anura; family Dicroglossidae; genus Nanorana; species Nanorana parkeri. The sequence goes on along the minus strand of NW_017306505.1, from coordinate 2,282 downwards.
CATAAGGTTCCCAAAGAAAGGGTTCCCTGGTGATCCCACAAGGGGTTTCCCAAGGAACAAGAGACAAAGTTCATGGCTTAGAAGCCTCTCCGTGCAGTTGACCCCTGATTCTCAAGTGATCCTATCCCATGGGTCCATGAATGGCAGAATGGCAGTCGTGGTCTCAGCAGTCTCAGGATCTCTGGCAGCAGTCCAGGTCACTCAGTCCATAGCAGGCACCACAGCCTTGATCTCTAACTGCATCAACTAGATGTTAATCAGACAAAACAGGGTGCCCAACACATAGCTCTTCCTTCAGGCACTCTGGGGGCTGTAGTACTATGCTCCTTTGGCTGCTAACGCTTCTCATGTGCCTGGACTTTAGCTCCCACACGTCTTTGCAGTCCCATAAGTGAGCTGTGATCAGCCAGGCTGCTCTAAAGCCAATCTGAATCCTCCTGGCACTGGTTGCAAGGAGCAGACTTGTTCAGACTGTAGCAGCCAATGAAGTTTCCCCCCTGGCTCTACTTTCCCCTCAACTATCCATCAAACAGGGAGAGAGCCAGTCTAGCATACAGGGAGCAATAATCTGCCAGGCTGATTTAAGCTGCCACATCTCAGCAGGTGCTAAACTATCAACACCACAAAAATTGGCTATGCACACACTTCTCTTTAGGTTACTACTGTTTAGCGCAATGTGGACAGATACCATTTAACCACGCCATGGACACAGAAGTTTCGCTTCACTCTGCCCAAGGGGCCACACTTATTACACCAATCACTTGATAGCAACTTTTCTAAGCATTTCCCAAACAGTAAGTTGCTTTTAGACTGAATTCCGTATTTGGGCCTTGCTCCCTTGCTTATACTTACTGCTAATTATCCCACCACAGTACCAATATCTGAAGCCCTCTTAGTTCACAGCAGAGGGTACCCTACCCTCACAGCCAATCAGTAGCTTCTTACCGGCTTCAGAGAGCGAATTAGATCCAATATTACATCATTCTCTTCACTCTTGCTTGATTTGCTGTGGTCACTGTCCTAAAACATTTAAAGCTAGATTAGTGTCCTAGATAAATGTCACTATAATTTTTCATAGGAAGAAGACAAGTCACATCAATAGTTACAATACTAGATTTCCCTTTTTGTACAGAGAGCAGTTTTGTAAGGTGTACCGGGCAAAACCAAGAGGAACCATTTCGGCTACATTACTTAGGGAGTACATTCTTAAAAGGTATGTATAGTTTTTGTTCTGCTTATAGTACTAAACACGTGTAAAAGAAATTATATGATAAACTTTGCACGTCAAGACTTCTAGATCAGGGTTTCAGCTTTTTTTACTATAACGTAAAACGGACCAGATGGTCCAGAGGAGAGATCGCATTGCAGATAGTAATTAAGAACTCCAGAGAAACTTACATCCCACTGCTAACAGTGTCTGGATTGTTTAAATATACATACTGCCAAATGGTAAAAGGCCAAGACAGTCTGTCAAGCATTAACAAGTACACATGTGCAATTCGTTTCGTTCCAAATCAAAATTCGGACACATTTTCCAAAATTTCCACATTTGGGCACATCTGGATCTTAGAATACCAAAACATCCAAATGTGTGTGGATTTCCATTTCTGAATTCCGCCCGAATATCATTCGAAAAGTAAACTGAACCGGACATGTGACTTTCTGGCCAATCAGATGTGTTTTTCAGTTTAATGCATCCGAATGGGTGTGAACGCGAAATTTCGTTACGGCAACATGGGAGCCACATACGGTATACACTCAGTGGCCAGATTATTATGACCACCTGACGTTTGTAGGCAAATTAGCTATAATTACATGCTGAAGTTGCTAGAGGGCCAGACCATTATAAATAGGGAAGCAGGTTGTTTACCACAACAGTAGAAGTGATTTGTTTCTGAAGATACGGGGAAACAACGCGATGTAACAGCCTTTGAACGTGGGATGATTGTTGGCGCTCGGAGCCATGGAGCGAGTATCAGCAAAACAGCAGAATTCGTTAAATGTTCAAGAGCAGCTGTTAGTGTTTAACCTCTTGCCGTCCGCAGTAAAAAAAACGGACGGACGGCACTGCTGTATCTGCTGTATCGCGCGCGCCCCCTAGCGGGCACGCACGGGCAGAAAAGACCCGATCAGTGCACACACCCGTTACCGGGTGTTACACATATAGGCGATCAGCGGGTCCATAGCCCGCCGATCTCCTATATGTGCTCGTTCGCAGCACCAGCTTCTTTTGGGGTCCACAGGTGCTCACACAGGGCTTGGGAACAAAGTGCCTGGGAGCT
>NW_017306504.1:1682347-1683306 GCF_000935625.1 Nanorana parkeri | reverse complement strand
CGGCTTTCGATTAGTTGGCCCTGTTCACGGCTCCACACACGGCCACGCGCTGCACCTCCTCCACGCCTCACGCTTGCTGCTGCCAGACTCGCCCGCATACACGCTCAACACGCCGCAACTCCTTCCCGCCTCACGCTCACCGCCTGCCCACATCCAGGATCGGCACAGGGACACAGGGAGAAGTAAGGAGGAGCAGGCATGGGAGGATGACCGCCGCCGACAGACAGGCCCGATCTCAGAAGCAAGTTGCTGGAAGACTGCTCAGATAAGCCTGCACTTTCCCACACATGGTGCTCTATAATGTATTGCTGGGATAGTGGGATTTGTATTCCTCTATAGCTGATGGTACATTGTGCTGTATATTATACCATCCGCTATAGAGGACTACAAATCCCAGCAATAGTACATTATACTGCGCAATGCAGAATACTGCCAGCTGTAATGTACTATTGCTGGGATTTGTTGTATTCCTCTTTAGCTGGTGGAATTCCGCATTGCGCTGTATAATATACTGTTGCTGGGGGTTGAAAGGCCGTGACTGTGTCAGTCGGGCGGAGATCAGGGTCCTGGGTATAGCAGGCCAGGTGGTCAGTATTGGATGTTGGGGACAGGGTCCATGTTGGGGTGGTGAGGGACGGGTGTTGGGATCCTTTTGAGGTCCCTGTCAAGTCAGGATCAGGTGTTGGGGTCTCATGTGAGTCAGTGAAGGTGTAGGGGCCCAGTCCCAGTTGGACTGGCCGCTTGTAGTTCACAATAAATACAATGCCATTATAGAACATAGAATAAAACATAGATAAACTTAAATGTTCTATTCTTAGTTCTATAATGGCATTGTAGTACTTTCAGGTGGACAGTAATTAATACAGCTTCATAACATATCAGCTAGGGAACTACAAGTCCCAGCATGCCCTCATTGCCCCTGTACAACAACCAGATATTGCCGTTCCCTGGGTGATATG
>NW_017306504.1:1673796-1682046 GCF_000935625.1 Nanorana parkeri | reverse complement strand
GGGGGGGGGCTCACGTAAATGAAACCTTCCAAGCTACAAAGCACTGTTGGTGCCATGTGACCTGAGCATCTATTGATCGATTTTCCCAGAACCAAAAGGCTTTATTTGCGCTTAAGCAATCATTAATTTATCTTTCAAAAAGCTGAATGTTTCATTCTAATTAGATCATCGTGAAGCCCGAATAGAAAACTGGCAGCAGCAGCAAAAAGTGCACCACAGTGAGAATCATAGTTTTCATTGAAATAAATCACCAAACATACTGTATGTATTTATACGTGGTGTATGCCTGCATTGTTCTAATCCAGGTCAACTAAATAGCACCTCTAAAAAAAAAACACTTAGGCTAGGTTCAGATTTAGCCGTGCAATATCGCACAAAACAGAGATCTGCATGTAAGTCAATTGAGGTTGTTCACACCTTTGTATCGCGCGGCCGAAATTGCCTGTCGCACAGAAAGGTGCAGGAGCTATTTTTGTCCAGTTGTCGCACAGTTTGGGTCCCATAGACATCTCTATGCATTGAAAATCGTGCGTCAGTCGCCCGCTTTTCAAAGCAAAATTGCGCAAACAAAAACGCATGAAAACAGCTCACCAGCTCAATCGCCTAGGTATGAAACCAGTCTTATGGCTGCACTGTAATCCACAACACTAACACAACTCCCTGCAGTGTCAGTGACATCTCCTCCCTCTGTGCTGGGCAGATGAGTCATCATTGAGGGAAACAGACATGTGTTCATTCAGCAGCACAGACTTCATCTTCCCTCACAGAATCTTTTCAAACTCTCACAATTTAGGTAGAAAATCTCATAACAAGTATGAGCAGACTTCCGGTTCCGGCACCTGATGTAGCGGCTGCACGGAAAAGAGCTCCTGCACTGCCAGATTTAAACGGCATATAAAACCCTTCTCGGCCGCTTGTAAACGCTCCCTGTCCTGGGAGAAGTGACTGGGAACTGATACCGAGCTGCCCATGGATAAGTATCTGGCAAAAAAGCGCATCGGACCGCGTAACAAAAATACGCCGACGAGACCTAGGAGGCCTCAATCATCTCCCAAGATGGCCGCCACACAGGCTCTGCCATATGCAAGCCCGTCATCTGAAGATGACCACCCGCTTCTTTCTGAACATGGCATGATCGCGGCTGAAGTCGCCAAACTCCTTCGCCCTACCATCCAGGAAGCGGTGACTAAGGCGGTGAATAAAGGCATCCAAACCCTGCGCTCGGAACTACTCCAGCAGGCACAGCGGCTCTCTGAGGCGCAAACTCGAATTGCTCAGCTGGAGGAGGGAAGCGAATCCGCGGCCACCCAGCTGGATTCTGCCCAACGTTCCATACAACATCTGATGGACAAGGTGGAGGATCTCAAAAATCGGTCCCGCCGGAACAATGTACGAATCATCGGCCTCCCGGAATCGTATTGCCCCTCCTCCCTGGCGGACATATGCACCCTTAATATCCCGGACCTCCTCGGGATCCATAGGCCTTGCAGAGTGGAACGGGCACATAGAGTGGGTCCCCCAAATCCGGACAGACGATCACCACGCCCGGTCATCGTAAGGTACCTGGACTACAATGACCGAATGGCGTTCCTACAAGCATTCCGTGCCAGCAAGGGCCTTACCTTGGACGATCATAGTCTGCTTCTGTTCGCGGATTACTCGGCTGAGGTGTCCAAGAAGCGCAAGGCCCTTCAGTGACATCTGCACGATGCTCTTCCAGAAGAAGGTGAAATTCACCCTGGCGTACCCGGCCACTCTCCGATTTCAGGCACCGGACGGCTCCCAGCAATCGTTCCCGGATCCAGCGGAGGCAATCGCTTACATACATCGGATGCTGGCCCCTGACGCCCCTTGCGGAAGCCAAAGTTCTCCACGCCAGCAAAGCCAATATACACCGGCAAAGAAATCGCTGCCTCGCCTTCCGATGACCCCCTCGGATTCGCCATGAGGTACAGATAGCCACTTGGAATCACAGCCATGCCCGATATGTCGTCCAGGCCAAGGTGAGCTCTTTCCGCCTCCCCCCATCTACTATCTCACGAGGGGGACGTTATTGGCCTTGAGCCCTAAATGCCTCGGGCGTTGTTACTATTGTTATTATTTTTACCACCTCCATCCCAAGGTATGACCCTGAACCTTGTTTTTTCTTGTTGTTCGTTTTTATTTTAGTCTTTATTTTTGTCTCTGAGTTTATTTTTGTTTCAGAGTTTTTGTCTGGGTCCTGTTGACCCCGGACGTTTTTTTGGGTTCACCCATACACAGCCGATAACTGTTCTTACACGTTATTCTCGTGTTACCTACGATATCTATGGATCTGTCGTACATTCACCACCCCCATCCGCAGTCTTTGCTATATCATTATCACAAGCTTACGATACTACTCGAGGGAGTATTGTGGTTGGTGCACATATTGATTGTAATTCTGTTACTAAATGTTCATATATAACTCCTATGTATTGTATTTACCTTGCTGAACCTGTTTATCCCCTAATTAAATGGCTATGAGAGTGGTCTCCTGGAACATAAACGGCCTGCGGTCACCTGCCAAACGTGTAAAAACCCTTCGGTTCCTAAAAAAAATGAAGCCTGATATAGTGTTATTGCAGGAAACCCATCTTTCACAAATTGACATAGATAGGTTGCGGAAATTCTGGGTGGGGGAAGTCATCAGTTCCCCATCTGCGGGAAGGAGAGCGGGAGTAGCAGGATGGCTACTAAATTTACCTTACAAAGTCACCCTGAAGGTCGCAATCTGTATGTTTGTATTACTGTCCACAACAAAACCTACTCACTTTATAATTTCTACTTCCCAAACTCACCGACGGCTCAACACTTCCAGGAGACTATCTCATGAATCATGCGTGATGATAATCCCAACAAGCTCTTGGGAGGGGGCTTTAATTCTGTTATGGTGGCGGGGGAGGACAGGTCTGGGAGCTCAGGTTCCCCCAGGGTACTTAGCCTGACAAAACCCAAACCAACACTCTTGGCAGAATTGACTGAATCGTTGGATCTGGTGGATGTATGGAGGATACGACACACAATTGAGCGGGAATATACACACTTCTCAGTAAACAACACATTTGCTAGAATCGACTATTTCCTGGCATCTGGTCCCATAGACGCCATGGTGGTCGACGCCCAATTGCTCCCAATAGCCCTATCCGATCACGCCTCCCTGCCATCCAAAATTACTGGTCACAAGTGTTGGAGCTGGTATCCTCGGTAGTGGGACAGAAAATACCGTTGGACGCCTTGTTATTACTATTTAACTATTGGGAGATCCAGACAACCTCCTCGGTTTCGTTGGGTAGATACAACAAACAATGGATAGGTACCGCCTTTTTGGCGGCCAAAAGGTGCATCATGAGAGAGTGGCTCTCTCCACACACCCCCACTGTACATAGGTTAAGGGAAGACTTAGTGAACCTATTTCACCTGGACAAACTGGAGGCGGAATTACACCTGGATGAAGACAGCCTAATTAAGACCTTTTTCAAGAGGTGGCTCTCATTCATTGAATTTGCATTCCCACTCGCGACCCAAACAAGCATTTTGTCCCCATTTCAGTTCACTACCTACTGCTTACTACAAAATTTAGGGAACACAGGATAACCGGCCGGAATAAGGGAGGGTTGTTTGCCTCTTCCATCTCTCATCTTTTAGGGTATACTTAAGGTTGACCTGGGCTATTACCAGGGTCTATTATGGGCGATGGGGCGGGTGGGGGCGGTCTATAGCTGCATGCCCCAGGACAGGACCGAGAGGGGGTTGTGTTGACTCTTACGGATACCTTAGATATCGACATTACTTATAAATGTATGGAACATACCTTGTTTTTTTTTTTTCTTTCTTTCTTTTGTTTTGATGTTTTTGTTTGGATGGTAATGCTCTCAAGGGTGGGTACGACTGTAACCAATACCATGGATACTCCTACATTCTCGCCGATGTCGAGAAGACCCTACCTGAGCCCTCTAAACCTACCAAGATATTGTGTAAAGCTAATGCCTACATTTCAACGCTGTCAGACTCTGTATTGCTATACATGTTTGTATGATTACTTTTGTTATGCTATTGTTACTATACATGATCATCCAATAAAATTGTTTGAAAAAAAAAAAACACGTATGAGCAATCTATAGAATAAAGAGAAGAACAATGGATGCTCAAGTCACTTTTATAATAACTGCCCCTATTATACAGGATTTACACAAAAAAAAAGGTAAACAGCACATTTACAATACAATTAAATACAAGAGGGCTGGAAGGGTGCAGATTGTGAGAGCTTACAATCTAAAAGGAAAGAACAAGTGATACAAAAGGTGGGCACGGTGAGGGATGAGCTGATGGAAAAGCTCATCCAGCTGTTAAGTGGAGGCAGAATAGGTTTCTCTTAAGAGATCTCCTAAAGGTGGACAGAGTAAAAGATAGCCAAAGAGATTAGGGTAGGGAGTTCCAGAGGATGGAAGAGGTTTTTGAGAAGTCCTGGAGGGGAGCATGGAAGGAGGTGAGGAGGGAGCTAGAGAACAGGAGGTCTTGGGAGCAGCAGAGGACAAGTTGTATTTTATAGAAGTAATTTTCTAAAAAGCCTGACAAGCGGTTCACAAGTATGTCATACTAATTTCCTTTTCTTTTTTTATGCTTATTTTGCTTTCTTGTGCCAGGTTTTCATTTAATCTCATTTCTGTCTGCTGCAAAGCAAATGCAAGTAAGCTGAATCCTTTGGTTCACTGACCCCTTGCGTGTCTGTTTATATGGACTTGTGTAATGAACACCAAAGCCAAGGCAGCAAAAAAAAAAAACTCCATCTGATTCGATGTGCAAAGTTCACAGAAACATGGAAGCAAAGAGCCAGGTTCTGTTCACTATGATGGAAGCAAAGAGCCAGGTTCTGTTCACTATGATGGAAGCAAAGAGCCAGGTTCTGTTCACTATGATGGAAGCAAAGAGCCAGGTTCTGTTCACTATGATGGAAGCAAAGAGCCAGGTTCTGTTCACTATGATGGAAGCAAAGAGCCAGGTTCTGTTCACTATGATGGAAGCAAAGAGCCAGGTTCTGTTCACTATGATGGAAGCAAAGAGCTAGGTTCTGTTCACTATGCAACAAACTGAACTCAGGGCACAAATGTCTTATACAAGTCTTAAAGAGCATTTCCAATAAACTAGGCATGTCCCTCTGTTAGGGACTCCTTCATGCAGTAACACAATGGTTGTGTACAACTCCTGGATCTTCTCCGAACAGAGAACTGCAATTTCATATTTTGCTTAATAAGCCCCTGATGATGAAATATGGTATAGTGGTGAAACCTTAAAGTGGCAGGACCCAAAAAAAAGTGCTAATGGCTCCCTTCTGTAATCATAGCTTACTCTCCAGCAGCCTTTGTCTCCTACTGTTGCTCTGTCACAGCGCTGGGACCTCTGTAGATTCTTTGCCATTCAACATTTCTAAGATTGCTGGATGTCTGTGTTTCCTGTGGCGTGGTTCCACCCCCAACCCCTACATGACTACAGTATACAGCAGTGATGTAGGGGTCGAAGGATAAAAACCACAGTGCATGGTGGGGGACACAGGCATTTAACACTCCTGCTGAATGCCAAAAAGTCTGACAGAGGCTGCAGCAAAGGTAGGAGAGAGAGACACAGGCCACCAGAAAGCCGAGTATGATGGATTTTCTATTGCCAGAAAAGTGCCTTAAAATTTTATTGTTTTAGGCCCTGGCTAGGTCTTTCCAAGATTTAACTACTGTATACCTTTTTATAATTGTAATAGAACTTTGATCCACTAACCACTTCAGTGGCAGGACTTAGAGAATGGGGAGAGTGAAATACACTCGTCTTCATAATTAGAGGTGATGTGTGACACCACAGCGGTCTCCCATCCACTCTATTGATCTGGAACTGAGCGATCACATACCGCCGATCGTCGAGTTCCCGATCCTCTCCCTGCAGAGAGCGGTGACGGTCAGTCATTGCTCCCTGCAAGGATTACACCCTCTGTTCCAAGAGCGCTGACTGGATAAATGGACAGAGGAGGGGGCTGGTATAGCCGGCTCTGCCTCTGGAGAGGCACAGCCAGCTGTCAATCAGATCAGCTAGCAGGGTGGGTGCCAACAATATTGTTAGGATACGTACCGGCTGTGGCGCGGCTTTGCGCTGTCAGCATATAGCGGGCAAAAGCCCGCTATATGCTGAGTTTTGAGTCACAGGAGGACATAGTATATGCCCTCCTGTGATCCTAAAGAGAACTATGGACAAGAAAGTTTGCCCATAGTTCTCTTTGAATTCACTCTCTTTTTTGCTAGGAACTATGTGAGGTACAAGCCCCTATAATTTACTACACAAGGTGTTCCGATAGGATATGCACTTTTCTAGGAAATCCCTTCTAAATGATAGGCTTTAGCTGGGAATGTAGTGGTGGAGGCCTGCAAAGGCACAGCCCTCGGTACTTGGTCCATTCTTAATCAGGACTATGTGGAATTCTAGGGTTCCTCCAGAGGTTGATAGTTCCTTGAGCTGTGGCTGATTGGCCTCCCACCTGGTGGTGCCTGCACAGTTCCATGTCCAATGCTGCTTGGCAGAGATAGCGGAATGGCACCAATTAACTTTTTAGCCATCGCTAAAGGTGACACCACCACAAATGTAAGGGGCAACCTTTTCACTGTCCCTCTATGAATTGCTTTTAGTAGGGGTTCCCCATGACCTAAAAATATTTCAAAGGTTCCTCTGGGATAAAAAAAAAGTTGATAAATGCTGCTAAATATTTTAAACCTACTCATTTTAAACTCATGGTTTATGCCAGGTGGGGTGACACCATATGAAACATCATACAAGAACAGCACAGAAAAGCTGCATTGTAAATAGACAATTTATGTGTGTAAAGCCTGTATCACCCTGAAACAAAAACAGAAAACTGCATTTTATATTCAGCTGTGCACAGCACACGGCCAGGCAACAAAAAATAAACATTTCTGTCTGGGTTTATATAAAGAACAGGAAAACTGAAGTATAATATAAACATTTAAGCTATTAAAAGGTCATGTATTCTGAAAATGCTGTGCTAAAACTTTATCAGATTTGTGTTTACAGTTCAACTCCAGCCAAGGTTTTGGATAAAATAAAAAATGGAAAAAAGAACCTATCCAAGTTTTACTGCCGTCTTTGTCCTAATGAGGAGATTTCTGCATGCAAGGTGAGGGAAATTCAGAAGCTGACCGTAGTCAATAAGGATGCACTGATACCGGACATTTTCAGGAATACTCGTCAAAATGCCCTGATACTGGCGCTTTACATTTTTACACTGAAGGAAGGCTGCCGAGGTCCCCAGCAAGGCAGCCTTTCTGTGAACCGTGGTGCCTGTTTACAGCACCGGCCACACATCTCCTCCTTGTGGAATCACACACCGCGAGACCAATTGGGATCCCTCCTGAGACCTTGCAAAGCCTCCAAAACTCCGTATAGCTCTCTTAAGACCCCACACAGTCCTCTTGAGACCCCCCACAGCCAACTGAGATCCTACACTGGAGACATCAGGCCAGCACCTCTGAGCGGCACAGAGTATGTAGCTTCATATTATTCTACATAGATGTAAAATGCAATGCTGGAATTTGTAGTCCTCTATAGCCGGTTGCCAATTGGCATTGTTGTATAATGTGTCGCTGGGATTTGTAGTCCTCCCTAGCTGATGGTATTATTCTGCATTGCTGTATTGCTTGGATTTGTAGTCCTCTATAGTTGGTGGTATTCTGCATTGCTGGATAATGTATTGCTGAGATTTGTAGTCCCCCTGCAGCTTGGGGTCAGTGGTAGAACTACCAGGGTTCCAGCGGTTGCAGCTGGGACTGGGCCCTGGCGCTCCACCACTGTCCTAAAATCATTAGTCTGTTTTTATAAAACAATACAGTCACAACAGTGCTCATGCACTTTGTTTTTATCATATGCTCAGTTTAAATTGCTCATGCTTGATCAAGTAGTATTAAACCATCAACCTTTTTTCCATAAAGAATACAAAATCAGACAAATATAAATTGCCCATCTAAGTATTGCTTTACATTTTAGCCCGAGTACTTACATTCATCAGGTTTCAGAACAGCTCCAACTCTCTAAGGTCTGCTTCCCTGAACTTCCTGTCCAGTACAAGATCACAGAGCAGTCTCCAGCAACTATCCACCTACTAGCATGGAGAAGAAGGAAAGAAGGGAATAGGGGAGTGGCTTGCCTTGCTGTGTCTGCATGTTTGTATATATATATATA
>NW_017306504.1:1652090-1673662 GCF_000935625.1 Nanorana parkeri | reverse complement strand
TATATATATATATATATATATATATATATATATATATACACACACACACACACTTTACTAGCACACACAAGGAGGCTCCATAGGACCCTGAAAGGTAAAGGAGCCACCCTAAAACAGGATATCAGGGCCCCTTGCTCAGAGGACCAGCTGATTCTGCAGGAAACTAACTTTTAAACATTGATTCAGCATCCATTGTGAGTGAAACCTTTTGGCTTTAATATTGCTTTCAGTTTACCAGGTGAAATGCATAAAGGATTCAGCAGGATGAACCCTTCCTTTTGTACATGGCAACCAGACGGGTTAATTTCTATGTTGCCTTTACAGTTTAGGAAGAATAAACAAGAGGATCTAGCTTGTTGCTGTGCTCATACAGACTGTAGATGGAGATCAGGGTAGATCTTCTGCCAATATTACATATGATAATAGCAGGACCAGAAGAACAGAGAAACCTGATCTCCAGCTAGCAAGATTCTATGCTTACAATGATGATAATGCTTAGCTCCTGGCATGCAAACCTGATAAGATGATGACATTTGTGTATGCTTCCTCTAGCAGTCACCCAGGTTTGTGATTAGCTCTACTACTTTAAGAAATGCTAAGAAAAGCTCAGTGTACAGTGTCTGACCCGACTTATAGAGCTGCGATAAGACAAATGAGCAAAGAAGTAGTTGTTGATTAGCACTAGGTAGGAAGCAGAATGTGCAAATACAATACAAAATATATGTCTGGTTCCAATATACAAATAGAAATACAATTCATTTACACAAAAAAGGTATTTAAGATTCATTGGAAAGAGAATTTATAACAATGGAAACCTGTCACAAGAGAAGTATGCAGGCTTCCAAGGCTGAGCTCGCTCCTCTCTGGAAAGTGCTCGTTGTGTAGATGTCATGTTGATACATTTATACTGAAGCCAGACTCAGTCAGTAAACTAGCATTTTCAGAAGGAAGCCAGCAACAGCCCCGATGTTTCTATCATTACAGGGACACTAAAGGTGCCCATACACTGCACGATTCTCGTACGAGAATCGCGGGAAATCCCGCGATTGTACGAGAATCGTGCAGTGTATGGAAGGCGTGCGACCGTTTCTACTGTACGGTCGCACGTCTGCCGTTGAACGGGCCGGTGTGCGCATGCACACACTGCCCGCTTGCCGTCATCGCAAGCCCGCCCCTCATTGCAGTCATCGCAAGTACGATCTGCCTGTCCAAGATGGGCAGATCGTACGTTTTTTTAAGTACTTTACAACCCTCGCAAGACAAAAGTCTTGCGAGGGTTGTAAAGTGTATGGGCACCGTTAGACTCCATTCTAGAGAATGGGGAAACAGAGAGGGGTGATGGGGGAAAGTGAGTTTTGGAGCTCTCCTCACCGCTGAGCACCGGCTGCGGGGGTCTGTGTCCCCTGCAATCTCTGCTGGGGGCAGTGGAGATAAGAGGGGGGACAGGGCCCATGAAACAACTAACCGAACAAATCGATAATGAGAATCATTGTCATCAATTATTGCAGCCCTAATACCCACCAAGGTGTTTTGTAGCTCCTTTCCCTAGGAGGGACAATGCTCAACGTAGGCTCAAACAAAAAATACATGAGATTCTGGTATGGCAAAATCAGGGAGCTCCCACCTAAAAGACTATGGTGCCAAAAACCCTTCGTTTTGCTTGTGTACTAAAAGTTTCACATGAAAACAATTGAAAATTCACATAAAAGCCTTTAAATCGCCTGGCTACATTCACACTTAGGTGTGAATGGCATTAAAGTTATATTAAACTCAAAGAGGGGAATTTATTAATGCTGGAGGAGACTAAATCCGGAGCAGCTGCCCATGGCATGACAAATCAGCATCTCTCTTTCATTTTAAGTTTAACTGAACACACTGAAGAGAGAAGCTGATTGGTTACTAAGGGCAACTGCTCCACCTTCTGTCTGCTCCAGTTTAAAAAAAAAAAAAAAATCCTCCCAAAATGTTTTAACCTCTTTCAAATGCTGACGAAATCACTTACAATGGATGTTGCACCTTGATGTCCAAAAGTTTCAGTTTCCTGCAGAATCAGCAGGTCCCCTGAGCTCTGGTTCTGATATCCTTGTTTTAGGGTGGCTCCTTTCCCTTGCAGAGTCCTATGGAGCCACCCTTGTGTGTGCTAGTAAGCTGTGTGCCTCCACAAGCACACAGGCACAGCAGGGATGGTTCCTCCCTCCTCCAAGCTAGTAGATGGACAGCTGCTCTAACTTGAGATCTTGTACTGGACAGAACGTTCAGGGAAGCCGAGTTGTGAGAGTTGGAGCTGTTTGGAAACATGAGGATTGTAAGCGGTTGGGCAAAAAGGTAAAGAACTCTTTTGCTGGGCAATGTATACTTGTTTGATCTGGATTCATAACTGAAAACATTTTGAGACTTTAATACTAGTTTAAGCTGGTCGCATAAAAAAAAAAAATGTTAAAAGACTAGAATTGTAATTTAATACATTATGAAGAAATCACACATCTTCCCCATTCTAATTTTTGTTCTAACAACAAACAGAACTTCTTGACCATGTGTAAACGCTTTATGTACTGAGCCATTTGGTTATCTGCACCAACAAGTCCGTGTTTTACCCGAATTATTCCGTCAAAATCTTTCATATACTTAAAGTGACATTAAACCCTCAGATTTTTTAACATAAACCAATATTTTAATGTGTGCCTTACTGTAATCCATGGTTGTTTCCCTTCTCTTTGCTGCTCTTCCTTTTAAATCCTTATCTCTTCTCATGCTGGGGGAGAACTTCCCTTTGCAGCCGACTGCCTCTTCCTGTAGTGCTGGCTCAGGTTGTGAACCTGCACACAGACACCATGTACCCATTCCAGAGACAAGGCAGTCTGCTGCAAAGGGAAGTTCTCCCCCAGCATGAGAAGAGATACAGATTTAAAAGGAAGAGCAGCAAAGAGAAGGGAAACTTCCATGGATTACAGTAAGGCACACATTACAGTATTGTTTTATGTTAAAAAATCTGAGGGTATAATGTCACTTTAAAGACCGGTGACGGAATAATTCCGTCATGCAGGAAAATGAGTGCTATTCTGTTGGCGGACCAGCGCTCATGAGGTTTGTGCTGCTGCTGGATCCCTAGGTGTCCGAGGCAGGCCCTCAACAGCATATTAGGGGTCCCAGCACTGCGAAAGCCAATTAATTACATTATGTTAGTTACACTAATTGTGTACACATTATTATTGCCAAAACTGGGAAAAAGTTGTGTTTTTTTGCATTTATAAAAAAAATAATAAAAAAAAAAAATATATGCCTAGGTCACATCAAAACCAAGTTCATTGCGTCCCTAAAAATGGTATATAATATGTGTAATGCAGGAGGAAGATGGAAATTATTGGTAAACAAACACAAGGCACAAATGGCAAAATGTGAACTGAAAAATTGTCACTAAGGGGTTAAAGCCGCCACTGAGCAAACAGTCATGTGCAAAAGAAGTACACCCCAAAAACTTTGTAACCACTTTAAGCCCAGGCCTAAATCACCTCGAGTCCTAGAGCATCTTTATGTTTGCAGCGATGTCTCGGTTCCGTATTATCCCTTCCAGTATTGGTAGTCTACCCGAATGTTTTATACTGAGGTTTTTTAAGGGGCAGATAGAAGTTGAATCTGTACACAGAAATATTGTATTTCCTTGGTTTTGATAGGAAATCAATAACTTGGGGAAACAAAAAAAAAGATTTTTCCTGTAATTTTTTCCCAACGTAACGTTTCTATTTGCACAGCCCCCATATAGTTATCGCAAAATAAGACAAACAATGTCTGCTGATTAAAATGATATCCCATTGGTGTGACTATTGTAATGGAGTGGAACGGTAAAGCTCAAAGCGAACGTACGCGTTTAACTTTATGAGAACTTTATTACCCATTTAAATGGGCAGCCCAGCACATCGCAATGGACATAAAATCCTACACGCAGCCTTTCCAGTCGGCCGCCACAATGCATGTTTGTCAGCACGGTACATTGCGGTGTCATTCAGAATGAATCGCACTGTATTGCACCTACGCATGGAAAATACGGTACATACATTCCCGCAATGTGATAGTTCAAACAGCGAGGTACAAGGTTTAAAGTAGGACTAGAGATGCGCTGATACCGGTATTTCGGTATCGAGTACCGATATCTTTAATTTGGTACTCGCCTATACAGAAAGTCCCATTCAGGATGCCAATCGGCGGGTAATGACTCGCCACCTGGCTTCCCGATTATTTTTTTGACCATGTTTTATTTTACACCCTCCCCCCCCCCCCCCACACCTTACCTACATCACTGGGCTTTTCTCCCTGCAGGCTGGTGGTGCAGTGGGACTTGTGGTTCTCAATGGAATACACATGCAGTGTGATGTCACCACACTTGTAGTCCATTCATTCTTCCTCCCGTCCATGTTATTGAATGCCCTCTCCTCCATATGGACATGGAAAGGAGGAATAATCTGCAGGAGCCAGAGCATTGCACCTGTGATCCACTGATCATGATTGCAATGCTTTACTGGCTCCAATATGCAGAAGAAAAGAAAAAAAAGGCAAATTGTTTTTCTTTGATGAAGATGTGTTCATTGATCATTCTTTTCTAATGGTAGACTTTGCCTTTAAACCTTCCTGGAAACGTTCCCGTCAAGTTAACCCTTAGGGTTTGTTCACACCATGCCAGCTGATCTGTGTGCTTCTGAACACCACCGCACACATATGGTGTCAACACGGCACACAGGAAACAACTGCTCTGCATGAGACTACAAGCGCCCTTCACCCCAGATACATTGTGAAGACATATTTTCCTGTTGTGACCCCTAGGAAATACGCCCCGAGAAATGCCATGCATCCATCACAGGAGTCAATGTACACAGAAAGTGGCTGCAGAAGATCAAAAGCTTCAACATGCAACTAAGAATGAAAAAAATGTAAGAACAAAAATAAATAAAATTTACACACACACACGTCGGCTCTTTTTTGATCGGGAATTGAGCGAGCACATACCGTCACTCGATCACTTCCCGATCATCTCCCTGCAGAGAGCCGTGACCCCGCTCCGATCCTCCAATACTGACTGGAGCAACGGACGGGGGAGGGGGCGTGTACAGCTGGCTCTGCCTCTAAATCGGCAGAGGCCGCTGTCACTCACACAGCTGGGTGGATATCGACAGCATTGTCGGGATCCGTCCCGGCTGCGGCGCTCAGTATATAGCGAGCTGTAGCTCACGATATAACTAGAAGAAAATTACATGACACACTGCTCGCAAAGGCAGCGCGCCACCGCTCCGCGCTGCTTCGACTGCAGTGTGTCACGGCCTTTAGGCATTAGGCTCTGTTCACGTCTATGGCAACATGCGTTTTTGCGCACTTTTCCACAGAGCGGCGAAACGCTTATCACCTTCCAAGACGCACTGCAGCACCATTCGTTGTGAATGGCAGCCCATGCTCCTTGGTGCACTGTGCACATTTATGTGTGTGAAACCCACAACAAAGTTCCAGTTTTGAAGAAAGCCCCCTATTCACACCATAGCGTCGACGTGACGCATATTCCCACATGTTTGCGGATGTTTGTTTCCCGCGTTTGGTGCACGTCCCCCATTGATTTCAGGGATGTGCTGGATGTGCGCAAGACGTGGGAAAGTAGTGCATGTTGCAAATTTTGTGACATGCGTTCTGCTGTTTTCCCACGCATTCTCACACGCAGGAAAACTCTGAATTTGCTTGGCCTGTTTAGGGTTAAATTAACTTATAATGGCACCCCAGGTGCTTTACATGTTTGGTGCGCATTTCATGTGGAAGTGCGTTTTGTGGACGTTTGAGACGTGTTCACGGTACGGAAGGGACAAAAGGTGGAAGGACTGCTTTGTGGAACGTAGGGCGACCCATGGAAATGATCAGGCTGCCCTATAGACCATGCACAACAACCATGCATCCCTACAGGTGCAGTGACGCAGCTGGAGCCTTACCCCCCAGACATAAACCAGCATGTAACCCTTGCCATGCCAGAGGAGGAACCTGCGAGGGCAGACTTAGTTACCCTAGAGTTCAGATTTATAGGCGATTGATACACAAATCTTTACAAAGTAAATGTCATTCTGGAGGGGGTTGTATTAATTTAAAGTTACTGTGACCCCAAAATCACAACACTGTGATGGCACCGATAATAAAAATATCACCAACATGTCTGTAATGTAACTGCACCCAAACCATGACATCATAGACCCCCATCATCCTCCCTGATATCAGAAGGAGTGACGTCACCCCAGAACACCCCACCACACATGACACCCCCCGGGTCACCCAGTAAACCTCCCTCCTCCTGGGTGTCTGTTCTGCACACATGGTACAAAGGTGCTGCCAACCCCCCGAAAAGCTACAATAGTGTTATCATAGACAAAGCCTCAGCCAGCTATGTGCCCCCCGCTCACCTCACCGTGTCCGGGCTCCCCCGTCCTCCGCCGGGCACATTATACACACTACAATGAGAGCAGCCCGCAAACAAACTAGTTCCCACAGCGGGCGGAAAGACTGGCACGGCCGAACAGCCAATGGCTGAGCGGCAGGAAAGAGAGAGGGGCGTCTCGCGTCTCCGGGCAACCAATGAGAGTCGCTGGGCGGTATCAGTGGGCGGAGCGGAGGCTCACCGTGGGAGGCGGTGGTGCTGAGTAGTCTCAGGACACACAACATTTGGGAGGGATTATTGCACAGGAGGGAGAGGAGACTGATGGGAAATGTGTCTTCTTACTCAACACAGTTGCAGTCTGTCACATCTGGCCGACAGATTCTGGGGGTGATGACTTCATAATGGTCATTTTATAACATATAAACATCAATAAAATAATACCGCAACATGTTATTAAAATATTGTACATTGTAGTATGAATAAAACCCTAGAAACAGCATTAGTCATATCACTAAGTTTTTCTAAAGTTACGTGGGGCAAAATATAGCAGGTAAGAACTACAGAGGCTACAGATCTAAACTGCAGAAAACAATCCCTATATGTGGTGGCTGCATTAGTTTTCTTTTATTTCAGGCTTTTCTTCTGTTATTTCCTGCCAGTGACATACTTTTTTGTCCTGGCGTGACACCATTCATTCACTATACTGTATCTATGGAGGTGCAATGTTATCACTCAAACTTCAGATCAACCATAGGATCGACCCAAACCCATGCTGTTCGCTATTCAATAAACAAATTTACAATTTGGCCAGATGGCCCATCCACCGAACCTCTGTCTGTGTCCTAGCAACTAATGACGCTGTGCAAGGTGCAAAGCATCACTGGTTGCTAGGATGCTAGTGGCTTAGCCGCACAGCATCCTTGATTGCTCAGATGCCAGTGGCTGGGCAGCACAGCATTATTGGTTGCTAGGACACTAGTGGCTGGGCCCCACAGCATAACTGGTCGCTAGGATGCTAGTGGCGGAGCCGCACAGCATCCTTGATTACTAGGACGCCTGTGGCTGGGCAGCACAGCATCATTGGGTGCTAGGATACTAGGGACTGGGTCACACAGCATCACTGGTTGCTAGGACGCTAGCGGGTGTGCCCCACAGCATCAGTGGATGCTAGTGGCTGAGCCGCACAGCATCCTTGATTACTAGGATGCCAGTGGCTGGGCAGCACAGCATCATTGGGTGCTAGGATGCCAGTGGCCGGGCAGCACAGCATGATTGTTGCTAGGACACTAGTGGTTGGGCCCCACAGCATCACTGGTTGCTAGGATGCTAGTGGGTGAGCCGCAAAGCATCCTTGATTGCTAAGATGCCAGTGGCTGGGCAGCACAGCATCATTGGTTGTTAGGACGCTAGCGGCTGGGCACCGCAGCATCAGTGGTTGCTAGGAAGCTAGTGGTTGGCTGCACAGTGCCCTTGGTTGCTAAGAAGCTAGGGGCTCCACAGTCTCACTGATTGTTATTGTGTGCCCACCTGCATGCTAGCAACCGATGATGCCATACCGCCCAGTCTCTGACGTGCTAGTCACCTTTGCCACTGTATTGGTTGCTGGCCCTAAAATTGTTTTTCTTGGATGTTTGCTAAACCCAGTTTTTAGTCTGAGTAGGGCAAACATCCAAGAAAAGTGAACTCAAGACTGTTTTCTCAAAGCCAGAAAAGCTGATAACATTGTTAGAGATCTTAGTTGAGTACACAGAAAGTTACAAGGACACTGGAATTCTGTCCAGATCCACATGTATGTTTCTGTACTTGCACAACAATTCCTTAGTGTGGAAAACAAATGCAGCCTCAACAGCTACCCACTTCATACAGGAGCAACTTTTAATTTTTTGCATACATGTTAAAATCTGCATTTTTAGCACTACTAAAACTTCCTAAAACCCCCAAGCATTTATCAAAATTGGGGCAGGCAGAATCTGGAGCAATTTATTCATGGCAACCAATCAGCTTCTCTCTTGAAAATTGGAAAATAAAAGAGAGAAACTGAACAGCGTGGATTCTGTCTGCTCCAATTTTCATAAATTCCTCTCTCTAGAATAAAAAGATTGTAGGTGCAATTCTTTATGTTACCTGATTTGATCAACATTTTATCAAATATAAAATCTGCCTTGCCATCTCTTACCTGCATAATCCATGTCCATCAAAACCATCCAGGTTATAACCTCATATGATGTGGTCTGGATGTCAAGTGCATAGGAGTAGGGATGAGCCGAACACCCCCGTGTTCGGTTCTAATCCGAACTTTCGAACATGGAAAAAGTTCTAACTCGAACTTAGAACTCAATGCAAGTCTATGGGGGTAGAACTCAGAAAATGAAATGTCCCCATTTTGAAGCCTTATATGCAATTTATTGGCCATAAAAAGTGTATGGGGATCCGGGTACTGCCCTGGGAGACATGTATCAATGAAAAAAACAAGGAGCAGTGATTTAACATCACATAAAATGAAAAACATTAAAAATGAAAAATTCCTTTAACCTCTTGCTGTCCGCACCGTTAAGAAAAAACGGACGGACGGCAGACTCGCATCCGCGGGTTGCCGTCGCCAGACGGCATTTTTTTCCTGCGCGCGCACGGGCAGGAAAGACCCGCTCGTTACTACAGCCGTTAACGGCTGTTTCACATACAACCGATCAGCGGCTCTATAGCCGCCGATCGGTTGTATGGCGTGAATTTCGGAGCGCCCCCCCCCCTTTTTTTTTTTTAAAAAAAAATCTGTAGTTTTTCCCTAATATATTAAAAAATAAAAACCCCAGTGGTGAATAAATACCACCAAAATAAAGCTCTATGTGTCCCCAAAAAAGGGTATAAAATTCATTTCAGTACAGCGCTGCATGACGGAATAAATGTCAGTCAAAGTACCGCAGCGCTGAATACTAAAAAATGGCCTGGATGGGAAGGGGGTTTAACACCCCAGATGTCAACTGGTTAAATATGGTGCCTGCAATGATAATTTTTTTATTTCCATAGTTCAGCTTTAAGGATAGCTGGAGTTCAGCATTAAGTAGTGTAAGCTCATAGTTGAAATAGAAGCCGTTAGTTTGTTTTAAACATGTAAGGCCATAACAGAACTCCCTAAGGTAGAAATCCTAGGACCCACTGTCAATGAGTAACAGGTATGGTACCCTTCGACAGGCACACATCATTGTATGATCCAAATGACTCCAATGCAGCCATATGGCAATTTCACAGCACAGGGAACAAAATGACTGCAACCTATTGTGATACTGAATATGATCAGGCAATTTCAATTGTGGATTCAAATTAAAATAGAACTATGGGGTAACCTTTTCATCCCATAGTTCTCTTTATGGTCACGGGAGGACCTATCCTAATAGTAAGTTAGTATAAACTAACCCAAAACTCAGTATATAGTGAGCTATATCTCGCTATATACTGAGAGTGCCGCAGCCTGGACAGATCCTGACAATACTGTCGAGATCCACCCAGCTGGCTGATTGACAGTGGGCTCTGCATATGTAAAGGCAGAGCCAGCTGTGCCGTCCCTCCCCCGTCTGTTCCTTCAGTTAGCGCTAGAGCAGGGGTGGCAAACTCAAATTCATCGGGGGCCGCATCAGCAGTATGGTTACCCTCAAAGGGCCGGTTGTATAGGACTATGCATCTACTCTTTATTATCATAAATAGTTGCCTCTGCATTCAGTTTCGGGGAGGGGGTGTATTGTGGAACCGGGCCTTGGGGCGGCAGGGAGAGTAAATCCCTGACCATACACATACCTTGTTCTTGCAGTCTTCTCTTCCCTTCTCTTCCTTAGCAGCGGGGGAGGGGCGGCAATTTGCATATGAATGAGCCGCGATATTTACATATGAATGGGCCGCGGCTTATTGATATGCAAATTACCGCAGCCCATTCATATGTTAATATCTCGGCCGGTACCGGGACAGGGCAGGCTGCAGGAACAGCACCAGCATTACAAGGTCTGGCGGGCCGGACTAGGCCCGCGGGCCTTGTGTTTGCCACCCCTGCGCTAGAGGATCGGAGAGGGGAGGGGGGGGAAACCCTGACAGTCACCGCTCTCTGCAGGGAGATGATCGGGAAGTAATCGAGCGACGGTATGTGTTCGCTCACTTCCCGATCAATAGAGCCGTTTCAATGTCACAGGTCGGCTCTAACTATGAGGATGAGTGGAAATCACTCACCCCATAGTTCTCCTTTAAGCAAAGATAAGCTAACCCCATGCTTATTCCCTTCTGGAAGGTTCATCTGACATGTACAGTCCAGCGGATATTCATGTCACTAATAAAAACTATTGTTTAAGGATCCAGGTATTTCCTATGCTGGAGTGTTCTGCTTCTCCCTTCCTCTTCTTCTGTGAGGAGTTTGTAACACAGAATTCAGGGGTCAGGAGTAGTTAATACAGAGTTAAGAGGTCAGTAGCAAGCAACACAGAGGGCAGGGTCAGATGTAAGTAATGCAGAGTGCAGAGGTCAGATGTAAGTAATGCAGAGTGCAGGGGCCAGTAGTAAGTAACACAGAGTGCAGGGGTCAGTAGTAACACAGTGCTCAGGAGTCAGTAGTAAGTAACACACAGAGTGTAGAGGTCAGTAGCAAGTAACACAGAGTGCCGGGGTCAGGCGTGGGTAATGCAGAGGGCAGGGGTCAAGTGTAACACACAGTGCAGGAGTAACTAATACAGTGTGCAGAGGTCTGGGGTAAGTAACACAGAGTGCAAGAGTCAGGAGTAAGTAATACAGGGTGCAGGGGTCAAGAGTAAGTACGCAGAAGGCAGGGGTTAGGAGTAAGTAACATAATTCAGGGTTCATGTTAAAGTAACATAGAGTGTAGGGGTCAGGAGTAAGTAACACAGAGTGCAGAGGTCAGAAATAAGTAATACACAGTGTGCAGAAGTCAGGAATAAGTAACACTGAGCGTATAGGTCAGTAGTAAGAAATGCAGAGGGCAGGGGTCAGGAGTAGCACACAGAGCACAGGCGTCAGGAGTAAGTAACATACAGAGTGCAGAGGTTAGAAGTATGTAACAGAGTGCAGGGGTCAGGAGTATGTAACACAAAGGGCAGGGGTCATGAGTATATAACACATAATGCAGGGGTCAGGAGTAAGTAATGCATAGAGTGCCAGGGTCAGGAGTATTTTACACATAGTGCAGGGGTCAGGAGTATGTAACACAGAGTGCAGGGTCACGAGTAAGTAACACACAGAGAGCAGAGGCTAGGCATATGTAACAGAGTGCAGGGGTCAGGAGTAAGTAACTAATAGAGTGCAGAGGTTAGGAGTATGTAACACAGAGTGCAGGGGTCAGGATTATATTACACAGAGTGCAGAGGTCAGGAGTAAGTAACGCACAGAGTGCCAGGGTCATAAGTATGTAACACAAAGTGCAGGGGTCAGGAGTAGCT
The DNA here is from genome assembly GCF_000935625.1 of Nanorana parkeri. NCBI lineage: Eukaryota > Metazoa > Chordata > Amphibia > Anura > Dicroglossidae > Nanorana > Nanorana parkeri. The sequence goes on along the minus strand of NW_017306504.1, from coordinate 1,661,836 downwards.
AAAGAAGAGTTTAAAGATCAGGAGTAAGTAACACAGATTGCTGGGGTCAAGAGGTAAAAAATGGGTCTTTACTGTTCTATACAGAGCACTTTACTGTTCTGTAGAGAGCACTAGGGTCCCTCTGAGCAGTGTCCTGCCCTGAGTTGGGTACATGTCAGTGGTAGAGAAGTGTCCACATTGTCTAGAGCTGCTATTATTCACCCTGGTATGGAAAGTGACCTAAGGTTGGTTGCCGGGAGGCCATTAGTGTGCCTGTGTATGCCCAGCCCCAACGTTGTTCTTTTTTGTGTGCATTCACAGTATGACCATTATTTTCAGGGATCGGTGCACACAGATCTGTGCTGTTCAGATAGTGAGGCAGAACATGCAGGGGTCCCCAAACCTAACTGTGGATGCTTCTCTAGGACCGCCAAAGGCAGCCCCTGCCAGACCCCCTTTTGACCCAATGAGTTACAAGCATACTGTTTAATTACGTTATGGGTGGCTCTGACTGTGCTGGCCATGCAGCTATGACAGGTAGCAGTGTGCTGGAACCTGGAATGTACAGCTCCTTATTTTCACACTGCCCTCTCACTAGGCTGCACCACTGACAGGAAGCCCAAGTACTTCTTTATTGGCAGCCCTGCGAGTTACACACTGTGTTCCTGGGACACAACTTGGGAAGAATGTATCACAGGACAATTATCTAAACAGCGGGACTGTCCCTGCAAATCCAGGACAGTTGGCAAGTATGCAATGGGAAGATTTCCCTTCACTTCCTGCCCCAGAGAATAAGAAGTTAGGGGAAAGCTATCAAAGTGAGTTCAGTTCCCCTCTTAGAGAATTGTCCCTTTAACAAATTGCCCTAATGGAGACACAGACAAAAAAAAAAAACTTGACAAATGGTGGAAACCTTACCCACTCTATTCAAAACTAAAAAAGACACACTTTACCAACAATTCCACAATGCCAGTATTTTTTTTTTACCAGGAGGTCATTAGACATGGGGGTCAGCTGTTCTGACTAAAGGCCCATTCAGACCATAGCATTGCGTTATCTGCATTATACTACACAGCGTATCTGGTGTGTGTTACCTTTCATTAGGTGCGTTGCGTTAACATTCATTTATATGGCATCCAAATGCCCTCCCAGTGGCCGTCCATTGCAGCGCAATGCAATGTGCGGTACTACAGCACTACTTATTTTCACTGCAACACACGGTATTGCGATACCTTACGTTGCGCTTCGTTGCAATGCACGGACTCTGAGAGGTGTGTTAGGGTCAATTCAAATTAATTGCAATGCACCTAGCGCACAGTAATGCACACCAGGTGTGCTGTGCAATAGCTTGCATTAAACACTTTTATTATGACTAAATATTTGATCTTTAATAATTTTAGGGTATGGGTTGGCCTCTGGGGTACCACATCCCCTTATATAGTATTTCAATTGTATATATAGCAGCACAGACTTTAAAGGTACCCACTCAGATACAGACATACCCACTCAGATATAGACATATATAAAAGTACAAAATGTATTTCCATAGATAGCATCTGTATGTGGCAACAGAGGTGGCTCTCTAATTAGGCAAATTAGGCGGTCGCCTTAGGCCTTGTTCACACCAAGCGCGGAGCAGATCCGGACCAGAGCAGGTGCAGACCGGATCAAAACTGCGTCCAATGTATTCCTATGGTATTTTGACCTCCAGTTCACATCGCAGCGTGCGGATCCAGACCAGATCCAGACCGGATGAAAAAAATGCGGCAAGCCCTATTTTACCTGCTCTGGCTCTGGTCTGGAACACATAAAAAATGCATCTAAAACGCAAAAACGCATCAAAAACGCATGCAAGTGCCTGAAAGCCCATGTTAAACTTAAAAAAATAAAAACATATTATTTTTTTAACCAAAACCGGCCCTAAACGCATCAAAAGTATAGAACCATAGTTTAACCAGGGCTCTTTAGGGGTCTCCCCAGGGCTCTGTGGGGTCTCACCAGACTGGTTAAACCCCACAGAGCCCTGGTGAGACCCCACAGAGCCCTGGTGAGACACCACAGGCCTGAGTGGGGCCTCATGTTTAGGTTTCGCCTAAGGCCTCGCAAACTCTAGAGCCGCCTCTGTGTGGCAATCCGCCTGTACGCATGTATGTGATATGACTACATGCGGTTTGGAACAGATGACTGCCACTGGACGTATCTATCCTGCGTCCAGAGACAGTGACCGTTAGATACATCTCAGAGAGAGGTTGTCAGGGCAGCCACCTGTCACATTTTTGCTATGGGGCCCCGTGATCTGTAGTTACACCCCTGCTGACAATGGAGCATTTTTCCCCCTTCAGACCACTGACACAGGAGCATTTTTTTTACTAACCATTGTCTTTTGCCTTACCACTTGGTTTGAGATTATGCATTATGACCTATGTGTTCTGCAACTGTTGGGGGCCTAATAAAAATTATGCTATTGGGCCCAGGGGCATATGCATCGCACGGCAAACAAGGCATTTGCCCTGGGCGGCATTTTCAAGGGGGGTCGGCAAAAAAGCCACACCCAAACCAGTGAGGCAGTCAGCATCAGAAGATGAAGAAGCGCCTGACCGCCACACTCACTTTCACTTTCGTGGAAGCCAAGGGGAAGGAAGTGGTTGGGGGCGGGGACAGCTATCTACTGTCTGTCTTTTAGTAGCGGCGGAAGTGGACCAGAACAGCGGTGACCGATGCCAGGATCCCAGGAGAGGGAAAGAGAACCTGAGCCCAGCTGGACAAGCGGCACCCCAGGCAGCTGAGATCCGAGTGCTGAAGGTAAGGGGCGGAGCGTTGTGGGATGGGGACTGATCACTGCACTGACAGCTCAGGCAGTCATGTGTAATAGATCCAGCACACATGTACTGTATATATAGTAGAATCCTGCACACATATATACCTGTGTGCTGGGATCTATTGTATATACATGTGTGCTGGGATCTATTATATATAGGGATGCACCATACCAATTCGATTAGGGGGGTGTCCGAGTTTATGCATGCCTAGGGCAGCACAAAACCATAATGCACCACTTACTGGGCCCTGTGATTCCTATTTATGTACCTGCAGATAAGGATATTAAAAAATCAGAGAAGCTATAAACGCTATGCTAGTTTTGCAACATATGGAATCACGGCAAGGGGTTTTATGCCCTAAGCAGCATAAGGTTGCACAATGGGAATATTGTCAGAAGAGTAACATTAGCCTTTCCTGCCATCAAGCTTGCATAAAGTAATATCCTTGCTCCCTGTCTGCCCTTACTGAATTCTAAACAGTATTTTTATTTTAGTATGCTACATAGACAAAATTAATTAAGCTATAGGCATTTTATTTTCCCTGTAGACCCAGAAGGAAATAAAACACAGTGCTGGATCCCTGTTTACTGCAGGACAGTACGCTGTAATGATAAACCAGACATAGTGCCAACAGTTTACAAAATAAAGGGAGACAGCACAGTTACAATACAATGCAAGACAAGAAGGTTGGGAGGGCCCTGCTTGTGGGAGCTTGCAAACTAAAGGAAGGGGCAAGTAATACAAAAGATGAGGAATAATTTGATGGATAAAGTAAAAGTTCAGTTATTAGGTAAAGATAGGATAGGCTTACCTGAAGAGATGAGTTTTCATGGATCACCTAAAGGCAGACAGAGTGGGAGATAGAGGAATAGATATTGGGGTGGGGAGTTCCAGAGGATGGGAGAGGCTCTGGAGAAGTCCTGGGGTTGAGCATGGGAGGAGGTGACAAGGTGGACAAGTGATAATTTGAGACAAGATAAGATACCCAAGATAAGACACAGATGTAAAGGCAAAGGCAGTCTAATATAAAAGAGCAATTTCTCTATTTTGAATTTACCCAATACTAATCTTCACAGTTTTGGGGGTTATTGGGTTTGTTATATTTTGATCATCTAAAAAAATATTTGTAACATAACTGATTGACATGGTTTTGACTTTAGGGCATGAGCTTTACATAAAAAATGTAAAAAAGTGTTAAAAAAAAGTATTTTTATGATCCTGTCCACTGAGCTAACTTTCTTAAAGGCCTGATACTAAAATAGAAAGGTGCGCTTATAGAGCATGGGCCCCCATAGGCTTGCTAAAATGCTGACAAAAAAAGTGTTGGTTAAAAATTACATACAATTCTTTCCTTTCCAATGGCTTCTGTCAGCAGCGCCTAGGCAGCTGACGTCCTCACCCTTCCAGCATGATCCTGGGGAACATTGAGTAGCACAAATCTCGGGATCTCGTCGGTAGGGTGGTGACGTTACTCCCTGCAGTATGGAAGCCAGGGTAGATTTTTTTGTAGTTTATTTCAGCCTTTTAACAAATGGTAGGGGGCCCGCACTAAATAAGTGGACCTTGTGTGAAGTGCAAGTGGAAGGACAAAAGGTCTTGGTATAAATGTATTAACCTTTAAAAGGTCAGGCAACCCCCAGGGCCATCCCTTTAATGATGGAACCTGAGCCAGTTGCCTTAGACGGCATCTCTTTGGGTTATGTTCGACAGGCAGCGGCTCTGCAGAACAATGCTGCCCCTTTTGTGGCCAGAGCTTCCCAGGTTACTAAGAGCCGTGTGGGAAGATGTGTAAGGGCCATACTAATCTCCTCACCCAGCTCTTAGCAACCTGGGATGCTCTGGCCAGCGTCCCTCTCAGCTCCTGGCAACCAGTGCCATCAGAGCATTCCAGGTCTGCAGAGGGCGGCGTCACTGTTGTGCACTATCAAGGTCCCCGCCTCAGGCGGCAAAAAGTCTAGGGACAGCACTGCACACACAATATGGATCCACCATATTTGCCGTTTACATATGCAGGCTCTGCTAGCTGCTTTTTAGCGCTGTGCTTTCTCCTTCCAGATTCTCATATGTCACTGCAAGTCTGCCAGACAAGGTTTGTCTAATTAAAACATCAGCCAACCTGAAGACTCCTTTGCCATGAAATACCAAGAATGCTTCGTTTGGCCCAGTAATCTAGGTTGCCTAGGGTGAAGGTGCTTGATTACAGGGGCGGACTGACCATTCGGGCAGTCGGGCACAGGCCGTGGGCCCACGGCCATCAGGGGGCCCGTCACCGACTGTCCACTCGCCGCTGCCTCTCTGCCACCTGCGTCGATTAGTTGGCCATGTTCACGTCTCCACACACGCCGTACCTCCTCCCCGCCTCACACTCGCCGTTGCCAGACCTACCCGCCTGCATCCACACCTTCTCCCCGCCTCACGCTCACCGCTGCCAGACCCGCCCGCATCCACGCTTCACACGCTGCACCTCCTCTCCGCCTCACCCTCACTGCCCACCCACATCCACGATCGGCGCGGGGAGAAGAAGAAGTAAGGAGGAGCAGGCATGGGGGAATGACAGCTGCCGACAGACCTGATCTCAGAAGCAAGTTGCTGGTCCCCCCCCCCCCCCCACATGGTGCTCTTTAATCTATTGCTGGGATTTGTATTCCTCTATAGCTGATGGTACATTGTGCTGTATATTATACACAGCAATGTACTATCAGCTATAGAGGACGACAAATCTTAGCAATACATTATACAATTTTTCATTGCTTTATCATCTGCAGTCTCCTAATTCTTGTAGTAAAACACCTACTTGTACTAATTGAGGGGAATTTATCAAAACTGGAGCAGACAAAATTTGCCTATGGCAACCAATCAGCTTCTCTCTTTAGTTTGTTCAGTTAAGGTTTGAAAATTACAGACCGAAGCTGATTGGTTGCCATGCACAGCTGCTCCAGTTTTTGTCTGCTCCAGTGTTGATAAATTCCCCTCAATGTATGTATAATGTATTCTGTTGGTATTCTTCATTTCTGTACAATGTATTTCTGAGATTTATAGTCCTCTATAGCTGGTGGTATTATTCTACATTGTTGTTGTGCTGAGATTTGTAGTCCCTCTACAGCTTGGAGTTAGTGGCAGAACTACCAGGGTCACAGCAGTCGTACACGCGCACAGCACTGACGAGACATCCCTCCACTACCAGTGTGTTTTAATTTTCCTCAACCGATAAATTTCTCTGCCACGTCTATTCCAGGTGCGCATGTCATAAGGAAAGGCAATCATGAAAACAGCTGATTCGGATGACTCGGCCCCACTGGAAGTGACGTAGTAGAGAAAATGTATAGGATCGAGAAAAATTATAGAACACTGACTTTGACACTGTCTGGCCCCTCCCACTAACCTCCCACAGCTCACTGCCCAGAAGCATGGACAGCCAGCGGCGGTCTACAGTGGGTGAGAGTGCCTAAGTACTGGACATGGAGCGGAGTAAGGCTAGAACCAGGTAGGGAGCCCAGTGGGAGGAGAGCACCATCCCCCAGCCAGTCGTCCCTTTCATGGACTTACTAGTGACTCCTCACATCACCCGACCGTTCACACTACTGTTACATGGATGGCAAAAGTGGCAGGCAGGGGCGAGGGAAGGAGCAGAGCGGGAGGGGGGCCAAGTTGCTGCACCATGGGCCTCTGGGTTGTACTTGCCCCTTTGCTAAAAGTTGCCAGTAAGCCCATGCGGTATTCCTCACCTACCTGGCGCTGATAGCTGATTTAATTGTGGATGGCATCGGTGCCCGACGGTTGCGGTATTCAGATTTGTGGTCGACGTTGGACTACATGTCACAACCGCGGGGCGCAGATGCCATCCGCAATTAATTCAGATCTCTGCTCCCAGCGGTTGCAACATGCAATTAAAATTATTAGTGCCCCCCCAGATTTGACTGTAGTATCCCCCCCTTATATTGTTCCCAGAGTCGCCACTAAAGGAAAGGCAGCTGTGTGCGCCATCTCTTTGCTGTTTTCGGCTGAGTCGCAGCCAAACTAGTAGATGCGGCTGTGTTAAAGTGGCAGGGGCAGTGTCCCCCGCCTCCCGGGTCCAACAGACACTACTGTCACCGCTTTAACACAGCTGCACCCACCTGCTAAAGGTGAGCACGTGTGCTGGCATGGAAGGAGCTGCCCATTAACGCATGTGTGTGGATGACATCCCACAGGGATCAGACTGTGTGTGATGGCTGATCCCAGAGATGTCGCTGTGTATGTGTCATTCTAACTGCCCAATCTGCCGTCTATTGGTTTCCGTCCCGAGTCCTGCCATGTATTGGTTCTGGTCTGAAGTGTGACGTGTATTGGTTCCGGTCTGAGGTCTGCCATGCATTCTGCCATTTAGCTCACTTTCAAATTGCCTATATTGGTCTAGATTTTGAAATTCTCCCACCAATTCCCCGGCAATTCATATCTTAGTGAATTGGCCCACTATTTGAAAGATAATGTGGAGAAAAAATTTCTGTGACACAAGAATGTCTATGCAGGTGGGGCGTGTGGGAGGGACTTGTATATGGGCGGAGCACAAGGGGGCCCCATAATCTTGTATTGCCCGGGGGCCCCATGTGTTGTCAGTCCGCCCCTGCTTGGGTAAGGGCAGGTTCACACCATTTTCCGGACCACGTCTGGAACAGACTGCGCTGGTATGAACAGAGGCCAGAAGTAGCATAGGGATACATTGGGATGCATTTTGAGTCCGGAAACAATCTGGTCTGGTCTGGAGATGATCTGGATGTGGTGTGAATGGGCTCTAAAACAATTTTCATTTAAGGGGAGTAAGAGCAACATTTTACTACTGATACTACTACTACTACTACTAATAATAATAATATGAATTGATAATGCTAAAATACAAAGTGTGAATTCTTTCGAATATGGCCATAACGCCAGAAAAGTGTCGCAAATGTTTTATTGAATCTTTTCCAGTGGGTCTTCAATAACAAGTATTTTAAAATCATTAATAAATCAGTGGTTTGTCCCCTCCAAGCAGCAAATGGGAAATATTAAGGGAAAGGGAAATACAAGCTAAAATATTACTGACACCCTAGAATTTCCATTAGAAATCAAATGGGAAATTCAGTTAGTTGTGGCAAATATTATCCAAACTGGTAAACCTGTAGACAACCAATGTGCTTTATAACTACACTGAACTCCATGGGTGAATATACAGTGTAAGGCTGGCCATACACTGCTCTATATTTCTCACTCAACCTGCGGACTGAACACAAAAAATAGAGCGGATTCCTCCATTAACACTACAAGTGTGTTGATCAAGGAATCCACTCTGTTTCTTTCGTATTCTGACAGCGGTCGCCAGCCACTGTCAAATGTCTGAACAGAGCCAGCAGCTCGTTGGCTGCCCGCTCTGTTCGCACAAAGATTTTCCGACCGGCTCCTTCGATCAGCTGCACCCACGGTGCAGATTTTTGCACAGTGTAATGCCACCTTTAGACTCTGTCCTAGTGAGATCAGTGGTACAGAACCTGAAGCTCCACTACTGCTATTGATCCACTTTTTCTGATACATTTCAGATCTTTTTAAGATTGTTCTGAAAAAGTGAATATTCAAGGGACCCACATCTCCATAACATTTGCGCCATAGTAGAGTATTGTACCATGTTAGCCAATGATTAGTGCTTAAAATTTGGAGTTTAAATAAAACCCCTTATGGGACAACTAAAAGAGGAACTTCACTTCGGCAATATTGGCTTCCTGATGCTCCTCTTACTTGCCACCATCTTTAAACACCTGGTGCGTGCACAAATGTTTTGCGTGTCATTGCCACGTATTCAGAACTTAGCAGAGATCTGCAGAAGATCTGCACATGCGTACATATGCCACTGGCTTTTGTTACCTGGGACCATGCAGGGACCCGCATGATCTGTGCATATGCTCATGAATCTTCTGTGTATGCACAAATATCCCACATATCTCTGCCAGGTCCTGAATACCTGATTTTTAAAGATTTGATATGAAGATTTGTTAAATGTTTTCTTAATCTACCAGAAAGGAAATAACGTTTGAAATGGGAGAGCAAGTGTTTGGGATGCCTGAATTCCTTTCTGCTTTACAGAAATGAGATTTGTATAAAGCCTGAAGAAGAAATCTAAGACATCCCAAACACTTGCTCACCCATTTCAAACGTTATTTCCTTTCTGGTTTAATCTCTAATAACTTAAAATGGCCAATAAGGGGTATCACATAAACTCCAAACTCTCTGCATTACATTTTAGAAATGACTAGTTAACTTATATTATCTATTTTTCTGAGAGGCGTCTCTAATATTATTTTACATCCACACACTGCCCCCTAGTGACCAAGTACAAAATGCCTGATTGAGAAACCTGCTGACATTCCCCGGAAGGTGATTTCACGAACATGACAGAGCCTTCAGTCTAACTGCCTACATAATTCCCAGATCTCAATCCAAAAGAAATTCCTTGGAATGGGCTATAATAGGAGGTTTGAAGTTATAATGCCAACCTTTGGGCAAAATTGGGAAAACTTCATCCATCCCACCCACCCTGCTTCCACCTATTTCTTTCTTTTACATCCATTTTTTCCTTCCTAATCCTTTTTATCGTTTCTGAATCCATCGTCACATGACTCTCTTTGACATCTCTTCTGAGATTGAATAACAGTGATCTACCACTGCCATCCAGGCCTATTATTAACTTGTTGGCTTCCTTTCCAGTGACATCATAATGCCTCTGAGTCTTCAGAACCGTTTGAAGACTCCGCCTAGAGACCCAGTAAGACGCGTACCCATCACCAGGTAATGATGTAGGTACTTGAAGAAGAAAGAAGAACCCTCCCTCTCTGCAGTTCAGAAGAGAGAAGACTCAGAACATGGAACCTCACATGGACACAAATTGAGGTGAGTATTTTAGCCATTTAATTTTTTTTTTACAAATACAGGAGCAATTAT
>NW_017306504.1:1642064-1651163 GCF_000935625.1 Nanorana parkeri | reverse complement strand
AATGGCAATGTCCTGGGCAGTGAGTGAATTAGTGGGTGGTGGTGGTGGAGGACATAGTAGAGACTTGAAGGTAGAAAAGAGTTGACGAGGTCTGGATGAGAGTGTGTTAATGAGAGTGACAAAATAAGTTTGTTTGGCAGCACGGAGGGAGGAGTTATATTTTATCAGGGCAGCTTTGTACAGGGTAAAGTCTTGCAGAGACCTAGTTCTCCGCCACAGTCGCTCAAGAGCGCGGCTTTGTCTTTTTTGATGTTTGGTAACTTCAGTTTGCCACGTTTGTTGCAGGCGTGGTCTAAGTCTGCGTGTTGTGAGGGGAGCCAAGGTGTCTAGGGAGGATGAGAGTGAGTTGTTAAAAACAGAAGTAGCCAGGTCAGGGCAGGACAGGGGTGAGATTTTGTCAAAGAGGGAGTCAGTAGCAGAGTGGAGAAGAGAAAGGTCGAGGTGGTGGAGGTTTCTCTGGGTGACAGTGTGCCTTGTAGGGGGAGTCAGTGTTGGGGACAGGGTGATTGTGAAACTGACCAGGTTGTGGTCTGAGAGTGGGAAAGGGGTGTTGGAGAGGTTGCAAGGAGTGCATAGGTGGGAGAAAACAAGATCAAGGGTGTTACCATCAGAGTGAGTAGGAGTCTGTGTCCATTGAATTAGATCAAAAGAAGAGGTTAGGTTGAGAAATTGAGTGGAAGCCGGGGAGTTAATGTTAGTAGCAATGTTAAAGTCACCAAGAATGATTGTGGGTATTTCTGAGGAGAGAAAGTACGGTAGCCAGGCAGAGAAGTAATCTAGAAAGCGAGATACTGGTCCGGGTGGCCGGTATATAACAAGCAATCCTCAGAGAAATTGGAGAGAATAGGCGAATGCAGTGGGTTTCAAAAGAGGAGAGGGATAGAGAGGGAGGTGAAGGCAGAATTTGAAAAGTGCTTTGTGGGGATAGGAGGATTCCCACTCCACCTGCTTTCCGTCCATTGGGTCTGGGTGAGTGTGTAATGTGGAGGCCACCATAGGAGAGGGCAGCAGGGGAGGCAGAGTCGGATTCCTGAAGCCAGGTTTCAGTGACGGCAAGCATGTTAAAGGAATTTGAGATGAGAAGATCATGGACAGCGGTGAGTTTGTTGCTGACAGAGCGGGCATTCCAGAGGGCACAAGAGAAGGAGGGCCTGGTTATAGGAAGCAGGGGAATAGAAATTAGGTTGTGTGGATTGCAGCTGCAGCCAGAGGAAAGGCAGTGCGGGTTAGGAAGGTGGGTGTTAGAAAAGAGAGGGCCAGGATTGGGAGAAATATCCCCTGAAGTCAGGAGAAGCAGAAGGGTGAGTGAAGTAAGATGAGAGGGAGTTTTGTACGGGTGAACATGCCTCAGTGTCCTGGAGGTAACTCTAGCATGGACTATGACTTTAATGTGTTAATGTCAGGAATCCAAAGCTAGAATCCTGCAATGACTGGTATGACCAGATTTGTAAACAACACACAGGAATTTAGACTATGAGATATGTGTAATATAAAGCAAACAATGCTGAAAAAATAATAGGCAAGTAAATGTACTACAAACAGCAAAACTGTTTAAACTACAGATAAGATAAAAGGGGAATGACAAAGGAGCAAGAAATAGGGTTAAGCAAGTATGGCAGACTGGGCAAAATTAAGGTAGGATAATGGGTAGCAGGAGCCCAAAATAAATAGTTGGTCAGGTTGGGAAACAGACAGAATGCTAGCACAGAGGATATGGGCTGGGTGGAATTATAAACTCCTCAGCAGCCAGGCTCGGGTGGTGTTTAATGGCCACTGGGAGACACTTGCTGGTGGCTACTGAGATTCCAATCTGAGAGCCACATGAGCACAGTGCCAACATATGTGAAACAGGGTAATGACAGGTTCTTGATAGTGCAAGCAGTGGGGAAGCTCGCTGCTGTGTAACCTAACTTAGCTGCCAAAAGCTGGATACAGCACCGCCTGTAATTAACAGCAACGCTCCATCCATGAAAGGTTACACAGCGGGGAGGCTTTCCCTGCTGCGTAACCTGTTACAAGCCGGTCTGAACGGAGAGTAAGCTGTCAGCTTCAGACGTGAAGCTGACAGCTTTTTCTTCCATAATACTAGGTGATTCTATGCCTCGCCTGCTTAACCTGACTGCACGTCCCTGTAATGTATGGCCAGGAACAGCATTTGTTGCTGGTCACATTTCTAGAGCTGTGAAATATCAGTGTCATATATTAATTGTTGTGCATTAAGCTACAAGACTGATTATAAGGAGAAAACCAGATAGTTTTGGATCTACTATGAAAAGAGAACTATGGGGTAAGTGTTTTTCCCCATAGTTCTCTTTAGGTACACGGGAGGACATATACTAGCATCCTCCCGTGACCCAAAGCCCAGCTATTGCCCGCGATATACTGTGAGTGCCGCAGCCGGGACGGATCCTGACATTACTGTCGAGATCCACCCAGCTGCTTGAGTGACAGCTGGCTCTGCCTATTTAGAGGCAGAGCCAGCTGTGCCCGCCCCCTCCCCATTCGTTCCTCCACTCAGTGCTGAAGGATCGGAGATGGGAGGGGGTAATCCCTGCAGGGAGCGGTGACTGTTAGTCACCGATCGGGTAGTGAGCAGATTGGTGCATGTTTCTGCTCACTTCCCGATTCGATAGAGCCGACCTGTGACAGCTTATTTGTCACAGGTCGGCTCTAACTATGAGGATGAGTGGAAAGCACTCACCTCATAGTTCTCCTTTAATTTAACACTGATAAACAGGAAGGTGTTAAAATTGCTTAATATTCATGCAGGGCAATAGTGGTTGCTTCACACAAAGAGTGGTTTGAAACCTTTTTCCAAGCAATAAATAAAGTCTGAACTTTCCTTATCAAGTGCCTGTATGGCAAAGATGAAGGATGAATGATGTAGAATACTCTTGTTAATGCATGCACCAAGCTAAACGGATTGAAACAAATTGTACAGCTATTTAAGGACGTGACTGGAAAGGGCTATTAAATCTAATCATCTATTACTTTAATGAATATAATATTGTAGCATTTTGCCAGGATATCTCTCTTTCAAGTTATTGGATTACTCATTCGATCTAATTTAAATAAAACACACATCATCATCTTTTCTGGAGGTTGCTGACTCTGAATTTTGCAGCCTGAGCTAATGTCATGGAATCTATTGTGCAAATGAACTGTAAACCACAGCAATCAATCATGTAATTGCTGGTATTAGTCTTGCTTGTCATACTGACACTATGATGTTTAGCTATGGATTTGCTAAAACATATGGATTAGTTAAAACAAATATTTATTTTGCAAGCATATAATTAATTTGTGCATCCATCCAAAAGTGGCAACTGAATGTTGTTTGGATGCCAGCAGGTTTAACCACTCAACATATAACATTTAGGGACCATTGCAGAGAAATTTTCTTCCAGGGGCCCAACCGCAGCCCCCTTTCTGTAGCATTGGAGGATGTGAGCACATTACTGAGCACATCTCTTCATTGAAGCCTGTAGGAACGTGACTGACTACTAGACATGTGCGATTCCTTTCGTTATGAATTGTAATTCAGACAAATTTATGGAAATCCGTACATTCGAAAGCATCCGAACTTCCAAATAACAACAATAACGAATTCACACGAATCCAAATTTCCGAAAACGAAAATTTCGTATGCATCCAAATTTTTTGTCCAAATGAAGTTTTATTGTGCTAAGCATTAACTCTTAACCGTTGTAGCGCTCACCCCTGAAGGAGCCGCTGAATATAAAATAGGTTCTCCTACCTGTTTACGCCAGCCAGCGGCCCCTTTACTCAGAACTAGCAACACTCCGGAACAGAACAGGCTCAAGTCTTAGGGTCTTTTGGATATTTATTTGCAAAGATCAACAGGAGAGAGGGTTTGGGGTATGTAGGATACCCTAGTAACCCAACAGCTAAAGTCAATAGAACAGTGGTCCTGTCAGAGCGACCAATAGCATGAATAGTACAGTGAACAGCCAGGATAGTCCAGGATCTTGAGAGAGAGAGAAACTATCTCTGGACTCATAAGCAACAACTGGCTTCTTCTATAGCAAGCACCTGAGAATAGGGTGAGGGATCTCTTACAGTGTTCCAGACAGTAGCTCTCACCAGCTCCTCTGCGACACTCCTCGACAAGTAGATTCCACCTCCAGCCCAGCTTCCACCAGGTCTATTCTCAGCTGTATCTGAAATATCTGTGCCCTCAGCATCTGCCGCTTGCTGAGGTGCATGCCAGATATTCAGTAGTATCTTCTAGTTCGAGGCACCCCACACCTGCCACGTGTATGGGCCCAAGCAAAGTATCTGTGGTATCCTAGGCCTCTAGGCCCCCAGCACCTGCCATGTGCTGAGGCCCAGGCCAGTCACTTGAATCACATAGACCACCTAGGGAGAGGCCCCAGGAGGGGAGAGAGAGTTCTGCACAGTGCCCCCAAACCTTTTATCACCTGCCCTCAGCCATGCCTCTGAGTCATCCTACTTAGGGATTGGTCAGGGTCAGGTACATAGTCATAGTCTGAGGATGAATCCTCCCTCACTGTATACCAAGGCTCCCTTTTTCTCAGCAACAGGAGGAGTATTCAATCCAGCAAACTCAGGGACACCAGTAGAATGCAGAACTCTGAATAATCAGTATCTAGACTGGTTATAATCTAGATATTCACTAAATTTGATAGCGACATTCTAGAGGGCGCTACACCATAAAAAAAAAAATCAGAATTTTAGTTAGCGTTAGTGTTTACGAACAAATTTCTGTTGCAGGAAAGTGACATTAGATAAAAGGAAAAACATTTTTTTAATTTTTTTTACAGCCCCCAGAAGACAAAAAAAAACTGTGGGGTTCCCCCCAAAAGTCATAGCATACCCTTTACGTCTGGGAGCCGAGGTGTCACATGAATAGTATAATGACACTTCGGCTTCCAGACCCGAATGGTATTCGCGAGCTCACGAATAGCATTCGGAAAGACTGTGCTTGTGTAATATGACAGCTCAGAATGTCAAATGCGCGGAACAAGCCCCGCCCATTTGTTTACATTCGGGCCAGGCCTGTCATTTCGCGTTGAGTCTTTCCTGCAGCAAAAAAATATATCTGACATGTAAGTAATATTTTTTTTTTTAAATGCTGTGTGAATGGGAACACATCAAAAAAATATGTAGTGGGGTTTACTTAAATTTGACTGCAAAAGTAGAGATACACTTTAAAGGCATTTCCTGGTCAAAAACTGTTAAAAATAATAATAAATGGTGCTAAAGGATTATAAATGAGACAGAAGCTGTGAGTCCTGCAGCTGTTCACATCATAGATAAACATTCTTTTGATCACTAAATAGAAGAATGGAATTCTTCCTGGATCCCAGAGAGAAAACAAAGCAATTAAACAGCAGCATATCTTTATACCCACACCTAAGGATGTATGAGCCATCGTAGTGAAAATGAATGTTTTACCATTCTTGGATGAGAACGATGGCTGCTAGCAGATCAGTCTAGATGAACAGTCATCACCACTATGTACTTTCAATATACCATGTGGATAATACAATTTGATCTTCCATTTTCAGACAAATCAGCCTGTGAAGTTGTTTCCCTCAAAAATGCATTTAGATACACTAAAGGAATCTGCATAATAAAAGACAACATTATCACAGCTGCTTTGACCAAAAAGGAACAGATTACTATTCTGTGCTAACGTAGAGTAAGAACCGCAGGAGTCAATTTCAAGTTCATCCAGGAAAAATACAAAATCCAGTTATTTGTGAAATAAATGAAATACTGTATGTGGTACACAGTGCCACTTTGTATGAAGACTGATGCTAACAAAGTTACAGCAATTTGGATTGTGCCCTTAGCACAGGACACAAAGAATCTAATGTAATTTAATGTTTCATTAATATTAATTAATATTATAATTAATTATGTGTATAATTTAGATATGCTTTAATAGACATATAATCACTAAGTACAATATATTCCCCATGAAGGGCCTCTGACACCACCACTAGGGAAGTGGCTTAACAAAGATATTCTATAATAATAGACAAAGCTTTAGATTTACTGAAATACAGTATGAATAAAAAGAGCAACTGCTCGGAGCTTTTATGACCCATTAAAACAAATGGAAATACAATAGATGCAAACACAGATGGCCTTGGAGCATGCTGCATGCATGAGGGAGATAAACATACTCTGTATTGTGATATAAAGAGACAAATATGCACAAAAGGCAATTATCTTTCCATAAATCAACCAAAACTAATCTAGTTAAAGTGCAACTCAAGCCCAAACTTTTTTGTTAGTTTTGGAGAGCGTGGAGAGGGATTAGAACTTCTGTCAGATTTTCTTGCTGTCTGTGTCCCAGTTAGAGAGATTCATCCTCTCTATTTGTCCTAGTGACCGATATCACTGACAGTGAAAAGGAAATCCCAAATTTTAGGTTGTCACCAGAGCAGGAATAGATAGGAAATCTTCCAATGGGGACATGGGTTCTGGTGACTAGACATGTGCATTTGGATGAGCTTGCAAATCACAGAAATTCTGTTGATTCGGCAGTTCGTCCGAATCCAAATGAACGAATCATTATATGGCCGAATATACGAAAAATATCAAATATATTCGTGAAAATTATAATTTGTTTGCAGAAGCAGACACCAGCACGTTCTTGGAGGCGGAGTGCATGACATCACATTACACCGAGCGCACGTGGTGTCAGGTGACGTCATCCGCATGTATGGGCCCCACCATCTTGGTGTATGCATGTGAAGTCACGCACCCCACCTCCCGGTGGGAGATATGGCCAAGATGCGTTCTGCTGTTTAAATGTGCGATTTCAGATTTGGAGGTACATTGCCACCAAATCTGAAACAGTATAAATATTCCTTTCGTCAAACGAAACAAATGAAAATGGTTTTATTTTTCATTCGTTTCGTCTGAAACAAATTTCTATGCTGTGCACATGTCTACTAGTGACCCTGCTGACCACCAGTGATTTCCCTCTCTTCATAGGGAATTTCTCTTACTTCCTGTTGTGGAAATTGGACAGGAAGTGAAGGTAAATCTCTCCAGGGGGGACACAGATGGCAAATAATCTGACAGGGGTTATACCCCACCCTTAACCAATACAAAACTAAGAAAAGGTTTTGACTTTAGTTCTACTTTAAAGCTTTTTTGAAGATTGCATATATTGTTGATGCAGTAAAGGTATATTTTAACCTCCCAAAAATGAAGAAAAATGCAGATTACCAGTCCTTAGATGAGATGGACGTATTTGTTTTCTTTTTCAGGCTCTTTAACCTTAATTTACATCTACTTATCCTGCAAATAACTCACTTCCTATATTTCGTTGATAGGCTCACTAATGTCGCTGTATGTCTTGGGGGAAGCATGATCATCATGCAGGCTGGATTTTAAACCTGTGTTTCTTTCTTTATCTCCATTACATGGGATTTAGCGGATTCAGTTCAGCTTAACGTGACACTAAACTCAGGATTTAAATCTTAAAAATGCATTCAAGTACCTTAACTATTAACAAAAATTTATCTTATTTGTGTATCACTCGGCTGTAAATCCTAAAAATCTCTGAATTCATGCAGACACTGTCCTTCCTTCTGGAGGTTGGCTACTTTTATTCCCCATGGTTCCTGTGTGTGTTGTAAAGTGGCCACCACTCCAAGCTCACTCCTGTGATAGACTACAATCTCATGTTTAGTTTCCAAATTTGTATTTAGATTGTAGTCCATAACAGGAGCGAGCTTGGAGCGGTGGCCACTTTACAACACACACAGGGACCATGGGGAACAAAAGTAGCCACCCTCCAGAAGGAAGGACAGTGTCAGCACCAATTCAGAGATGATTTGAGGATCTACAGCTGAGTGATAACAAAAATGTATCCTATTTGTGTAATAGTTAAGGTACTTGAATGCATTTTCTAAAACTTATCTACAAACATGAACAAGTCTTTCAGAAGTCCAAATCGAGGGCTTGAATGATACTGTTACGGCCTGGTATATCTACCCTAACCTGCAAAGTCTGTCAAGAGAACAGATTGACCAACGCAAAAATATCACACGACCTGCATAGACTACTGTGGCTTGCTATACATATATTTTTATTCTTGGAGAATATGGACTACCCACCATCTTATGCCATGATTGCTAAGGTCTTGTTTGTGTTTTAGTAGTCCATTGATGTAAACAATCTTGGGAATTCAAAAAAGGCTTTGCAGCAATTTTCTGGTGGTATAGACCTTTAAAAGATCCTGCACCAAATTTAACAAAGCCCTGTCATCAGTTTTGGTAGCTTTTGGTAGAAACCAATGACAATGAATATGGGCGGAGCCAGATGGCAATGCTGAGGGACTAGTTCCCCATCAGGTTTCCTCTACTAGTGATTGACAACAGGTAGTGGCATTGTGGTAGTGTGAATTGTCCCAGTTGCCAGTGCTCCTCTATTGCCAATATTGTCATTGTGCAGCCCACATTTCTTACCTTTCTGATAGTCAAGATTTCCATTGTGTTTCCAGCATATTTTCATAACTGTCAGTTTGTAGATAATGTATTGTCACCAGGGGCTGACTGGCAACTTTTAGCCCAGGGGGCAAGTACAACCCAGAGGCCCATGGTGCAGCAACTTGACCCCCCTCTCGCTTTGCCTCTTCCCCCGCCTTCTCCCCGCCCGTCTGCCACTTTTGCCATCCATGTAACAGTAGTGTGAATGTATTTATCGGTTTAGGAAATGTAAAGCACACTGGTAGTGGAGGCATGCCACGTCAGGGCTGTGCGCGTGCATGACTGCTGCGACCCTGGTAGTACTGCCACTAACTCAGAAATACATTGTACAGCATTGCAGAATGGCATTGGCTTTAGAGAACTACAATTCCCAGCAATACATTACACAACAATGCAGAATACCATCAGCTATAGCGGACTATAAATCCCAGCAATAATGACTACCATCAGCTATAGTGGACTACAAATCCCAGCAATACCATTATACAGCAATGCAGAACAGCATCAGCTATAGAGGACTACAAATCCCAGCAATACATTGCACAGCGCAATGCAGAATAATATGAAGCTACATACTCTGTTGCTCTGGGTTCTCCACCTGATG
>NW_017306504.1:1639425-1639810 GCF_000935625.1 Nanorana parkeri | reverse complement strand
GCTGATTAATCGATGATTGAAAATGTTGACAACTTTTTCAATCATCGATTATAATCGACTTAGTCGATTAGTTGTTGCAGCCCTACATTCATCCCTGATTTCTGGGCACAGTCCCCTGATTCAGGAGACCGTCCCCTGACAAATTATGTCCCCGGGAACATAAAATAAAGCAATATTTTTTTTAATACTCACCTGATCCCTGGATCGACCGACAAGCGCGGCCTCTCGTCTCCCACGCTGTTAGAAGCTGCGTACGGCGTGTGCTGGTTACTACTTAAACCGACGCGTGCAGTGTGCAGCTTCTGAGAAGATACGCTATTAGCATAGCGAGGAAGCCGGCTGCGCATTTTGCATCGCTCCCGCTACGCTAATAGCGTATCTTCTC
>NW_017306504.1:1620028-1636452 GCF_000935625.1 Nanorana parkeri | reverse complement strand
GCAGCGGCCGTTCGCGATGGCATCAGAGAGGCCCGGGGGGCAATTGCCACCCTGCCCCCCGGCCCAGTCCGCCCCTGATTGTCACACACTGTATGTTTACACAGCTTAGTACTATGATGCCATTTTTTGTGGCCATGCCAATATTTTGGGTTTTATTTTACTTTAAAGTCAGAAGGTGGCTCAGTCCTCTTCAGCTGCTCTAGTGTCCATCTTCCCTAATACAGTTGATGGTCATCACACAATATGCTGCCCAAGAGTTTCTGATTTCCTTCAGAAAGTCCTGAAGTCAGAGACAGCCAGCCAACTAACAGGTTTTTGTCATTACATGTAAAACAAACTTTCTCCATTTCCTGAATTTTACCTCCTCCCATCCCATACCCCAATCCATACAATAAAGATACAATTGAACAAACATTTTCTGGTGTTCTCACCTGTTCTCTGTGTCAGAAGATGAATGACTGGTGCATGTGTATCGGGAGAATAAAAACCAAACATAAGGTTTATGACAATCCCAGCTATAAGAATACCATTTAAAAACTCTTGCAGGAAGGTCAAGGGGTGAGAACTTCCCAATCTTCACTGACATAAGAGGTTAGGATCCCACACTATAGTACAGGATTGATGATGCTGCTTTGGTGGCATAGTGCGACTACGAGCCAGTACAGAAATAACTTCATGCGGTGCCTGGAAAGCAACCTGTGAGTTATCAATTCCATTGTGGCAAGATAAGGAACATTTTTCTCTATGAAAGGTTTTCCCTTAAACTCAGACACTAGCATATAGCACCAAGTGTAAAATCCGTTCAGGGCATTGGATTTGTAGTGGTTTCTGGACCCCTCAATTCTTGATCATACTGTATATATAAAATAAAGTGGTAAAATGGAGAGAAGAGTGGAAGTTATTTCAAATATAGTATTTTACAGTCTGTGTTTTTGTTTTAACTCTTCCCTTCACATCTTAGTGATGAGATAAAAGATCCGAAGAACCCCTTTGAAAAAATCAATAAGTGAATGGCAATACAGCGGGGAATTGACTTGTTTACTCTTGCTATAGGAATGCCTACCTCCATCAGGCTGATATTTTTGGACTGAAACAGCATCTTGCTTTAAAAAAAAAAAGTTGTTTCCTTTATGGCAATTACATTCTGAATTGCAATATACCACATACTAGGTACAAATAAAAATGCTGTGTGTTCTAGATTGAAGCCATCACCTGGCTGGTCATTTACAGAGAAAGCTGGTAATAATGCGACTTGTTCCCAATGTTAGAAATAGCATAGAGGTCGTAAGGCTAATATTTTTCTCCCTCAGAAGGTTAAAGGTTGCAACAGAATGTTCCAGTTAGATAAACTTGCTAAGTCTAACCAAACTATAGCTCTCTATTAAACACCTTTATTACAAATAAATTATGGGTGGTTATTATTAAAATGTGAACAAAAATCTTCACATAAAAGAAAAACAAGATAATTATTACCGTACATCTTAAAGCAAAAGCAGACAACTAAATCCGTGACTGAAAGGTGATATGGAATTTAAACGGTATATATGAACAATAACTAATAATATATATTATACATCAAATTTCCATAAGTTCTATCCCGCTCTTAATAACCATATCGATCTAGAAGTTTGTGAACCTACTTACTGAAGATGACCATTGGATGTACTCACTCAGCCCTGTGCATTTTCTTATGTCACAATTCTTACAAAGCCTGCCTTCTGAACTACAAGCATCTGAACAGTGTAGCATTATTATTGCTTGCTGGAAGCAATGCATGATGGGACATGTTGCCTTGAGAAATTGAGATTGCATCACATCAAGCATCATGGAAAGAGAGGCAAAGCACATTGGGTATCCAGGATATTGTTGTTGAAAGTGATGGGCAGACAGAAGGCAGCAATCACTTCATAAGAGGGATTTTTTCAAGTAAGCTTTGATTGGATTATCAAAAACAACTCTCGTATGTATTCCTATTACAATCCTGATGTTATAACAGGATAGGATATGCTGGGACATTAGAACGTCTTTAAACAACACATATTCGCATTAGGCAACTTAAGTAATATCAGGTTATCTTTGGTGGGGGGAAAAGCTAAAATAGCAATTACTTTTAGGATTTGCCTCAAATTAAATAACACAATGTGGAGTTGGTAATATTACAGTAGCCATGACAACCAATGTAGCCACACTAAGGACTATGGGCACAAAGGTCCTGGCTGGTCGCTGTTCCATAATGGCGTATTACATGTGCTCATAGAACCTTTAGCTACAAACAGTGGCGGACCTAATAACCAAAGGGCCCTGGTGCAAGATTTTATCTTGGGTCCCCCTCCCAAGCGGTCTCTAATGTTGCAGTAGCATGCTGGACTCTGGACTTACCTGAGACCCTGCAGAGCACACCATAGATCCTGCATAGCCCACCTGAGACTCTCTATGGTGGGCTCTGCAGGGTCCCAGGTAGGCTGGTTGTCGGGGTCCCTGTACCTCCTCCCAACTCTTCTTACCTGCTGCTGCTTTTTTGGCGGTGGAATGTGTGACCGCCAATAGGTGAACCATTCCAACGCTTTCTTAGCTGTTCCAGGGCAGATCCGCATCACAGATGGTATGTGCAGGAGAACTGATCTGCTATGGAACAGCTGATCAGTCCTGAAATGTCACTTCTATCCGACTTTGTGACTGCGATCTCACATTCACCGCACCGCACAGAGGGGGAGCACCTGGGTGATAATTGGAGTTGATGTATGGACTTTGTATTTAGAACTTTCACATTGGAAGGATAAAAAGTGTGGTGCACTTGGGACAAATCTTGAGCACTTTATACGTGTGATTCCACATTTGTGCACATCTGAACACGGAATATATGATTGAACTTTCCAGAGGGATATTATTTAGGATTGATATTTATAAGAAGAGTAATTATGAACACTTTGCATGTATTGTTTAGCACATATTTATTATAGAGATTTGTTTATTTATTTATTGTTCTAGATGAAGCGCAGCACATTCATTATTATAATTTGATACATTCAGAGGGTAACACTTCTTATAGTGCTTGCGGCTAAACAGGGTTTGGCGCGAGGTGCTATTTGTCACGTACAATTTAAGAACTACAAAATACAAAAAACAGGGTTGTATTTTGAATGAGTTTGAGGAATTTCTCAGCATCCATTGTCTTTTCACTTGTTAAAAGGAAATGAGATTTGTCTATTGTCCTGGTATGTTCAATACATTTGCCGCGCAAATAAGTTCTGTGGTCTTTTCTTCTTTTTGACATTCAAAGATGCACATCCCCAGTAAAAGATGACAAAGTAGGCAGGCATAACCCAGAATTTGACAATACTCCTAAATCCAGGAGAGAGTGAACATAACACTTTAGTATTCAATAATATAATACCTTGCAAAGAATAAGTGTTGAACAGGGAATAAAAATACAATATAGCCTTGTATAAGTAAAAGATATAGTCACTAGAT
The DNA here is from genome assembly GCF_000935625.1 of Nanorana parkeri. Taxonomy (NCBI): domain Eukaryota; kingdom Metazoa; phylum Chordata; class Amphibia; order Anura; family Dicroglossidae; genus Nanorana; species Nanorana parkeri. The sequence continues at coordinate 1,632,981 of NW_017306504.1, read as the reverse complement.
GTCACTGTAGATACAGCTATTCTTAATTCACTCCTCTCTTCTGACCGTAAAGGTCCACATTTAAAGGAAAACCTGTGTCAGAATAAAAATCACCAGTAAATGTCCTGTAACAATATATTGTCACTTTATGTGCACTGTGAGCCATAGCAATACTTCCACTGAAGGTTATAAATCAGTTCCAATCAAAATATTTGGGAGAAAAGGAAATGAAGGATTGGTTGCTGGATGGAACTGGATCTCATGACTCACTGGTGTCCATAACCTATAGCGGTTGAGGATGGAATTGTGAATTGTGTATGGAAACAAAAAAGGAGACAGCTATTTACTTGTCCCTGAATTAACACTCTATCTGTATTTTTATGCGGTAACTTAGCCACACAAGGCTGCAAAATAAAGCTGCAATAGTGTTTACCACATGCTCAAAAGAAAAGTTTTAGACATTATTAGACACCTGAGGTTCTTTGAAGAAGGCACCTGAAGTTCTTTGAAGAAAAAGTTTTATGCATGAACCCCCAAGATTTTTGTCATTAGTATTTTAACACCTGATTTGAAAAGCTTTTTTATAGGTTAAATAGTTGTAAGGATAACTACAGCTATGAATACCAAAGACCTACGGTATATGTCTTCCCTCACCTATTACATATACAGGCAGTCCCCGAGTTACATACATCCCACTTATATACGACTACTACTTACAAACGGAGGCTATTACTGTACATCTGTACAGATCTGCAAGTTTCGGTTGCCATGTAGCCGGGTGAAGCTGTGTACTGTCATAGATGTACAGGTGGCTGCACATGGATACATACTCCACCTGCCCCTTGTGGGTGCAGGTTCCTGCTGATTTCACACACCAAATACTGTATTGTGGTAAGCAGGGAATAGCTTTATGTGTTACTTCTGAACCATAATAACCATGACTGGCAGAACACAGAAGAGTTAGTATATACTCCTTGTGGTACTTGATATTCAGCAAATCTGTTACTTTGCCAGTCCAGGTAAAGCTCAGGTTTGTATCATAGAGCAGCTCAAGCATAATAGGCAAACCCATCATTCAGGGCCAGTTCACATCAGCAGGTGTGTGGTATGGTGTGTTTTTAGCTTTATTAAACTAACGCTTCTATTACCTCTCTGCGCTGATGTGTGTTTGAATGTGTTGTGCACTGCATAGAAATGCAGACATGTTGCATTTATATGCAACGCAAATCAACACACTTGTATAGTGTGAACGGGGTACATAGAGAACAATTGTTTTCTCAGTGTGCTTAAATTGAAAAATGACTTAAGATTTGAGTAAAGCAAGCACTGCAAAGTGCCAGGGCATACACTTAGGTCACCATAGGTCCACATAGACTGTCCTGGAGCTACCGCAAGGTGCCAATGCTGATTTTTTCAAATTCAGTGAATAGGTACACCCCCTGCCTGGTGGTCTGCTGGTAGGTTAGTCAAGCACTGAACTGTGGAATTTAGGTGCTGGTTTTTCTGTGCTTAGATAGACAGGAAATCAGTGGCAGTTCAAGATGGAAGGGGAAAGGGACCCTGTAGGGGCATTGATAATTGTCCTTTCACTCTCTTTACTTATTTTACAATCGCTTATTAAAACAGCAAACCTGTAGGAACAAAAACCTCCTAACCTCCCTTGACCTTCCTTGCTCCTGTCCTCTTCTCTGATCTGCACCTCATCCATGGGAAAATCCGGGTACTTCTGGGTATGGGGCACAACAGCATGCTGCCTCTGCCTTCCCAAAATGCAATACTTGGTGTAGCCAATATCTAATTCTGAGCACTGTCACATGGGGGTGGGGGGCACCATGACCAGGAGAGTGCAGCTACGTAAGGAAAGTAAGCAAAGGCAAGAAAGGTGACATCTCTACAGGAAAGTGGTTAGTTTGTATTTATTAACTGTTTACTTTAATCATATACTTGTGGTACAAAACAAAGTTGGATTTTTGTAATAGTAACCACTGTAGCACAAATGCATCTAGCATCCAAACAGCTTCCAGCACAGAATGTATATTCCATACCTACTTATTTTTAAGCGAATGACCAGGCAACCCTCCTTTACCATGTATAATAACATTGTCATTTAACTGTCATAGCCTGCCCAATCTACACTCCATGAGTATCTCCTGCAAACTTCCTTGGATGTGATAATGTCATGTTCAATTACTCTACCTATCTATGTGTATACATTTTTATCCTTTTACACAGAGGAGCGTCTGTTGTGACAAGATCTTAGGAGCTTTCATTTGACTTGCAAAAAGAAACTTGGCTTCATACTGAGCTCTCAAGGGTTGTAACATATAATCAGGTTATAAAGCTTCTTGTGAAGATAAAAAGATGTTTCCTGAAAATGACTCATGACATACTAGTGAAAAACAAGCGGAGGGAATAACTGTTAGCGGAGTAGAATCTTGTCACCCTGTCTTTTATAAACATGATCAAAAATTCAAAACGACATCTCTGTAGTCAAACTTGGTTAGCTAGTGCAATTTGCTAAGAAGATTTTCATGGATAATCCTTAAATTCACACAGGATGAGTGGTACAATGACATTTGTCCTATCTCCATACAAATATTCTATCTATCTATCTATCTATCTATCTATCTATCTATCTATCTATCTATCTATCTATCTATCTATCTACGAGGGGAGGCCAATAAGTTCTTACCCTCACCAAGATCCAGATGTGCTAGGGATCTGAAATTTAGTCCACTGACTTCTCCTTCTCTACTTATCCACCTCCTATGGTTACACACGTTAATACCACCTGCGTAGAAGTATGCAGATTTGGAGGAAAACGTCTTCCCCGTAAATGTTTCTTCAGATTTGGAAACAGGAAGAAGTCCGAAGGTGCTAGGTCTGGTGATTAAGGTGGCAAAGATTCATAGCCACAATCGCTGACATCTCTTCATGGATTATTTGGGCAGATTTCCCTTGAAGATAGAGGAACCTAATCACGGCTCGGTATTCAACTTTGTCGGGCATGACACCTACTCCATTTCTCTTGGCTCTAACTATAATTCACCACGACCTACAAAAACAAAATGTAAAGATATCCACCTATAAACCTGCAAAATTTCAGATCCCTAGCACATCTAGATCATGGTGAGGGTAAGAACTTATTGGCCTCCCCTCATATCTATCTATCTGTGTACAGTAGAGCTGCCCATATGCAACTTGTAGGGGTTAACATCAGAGTGATAAAGAACAGTCCTGAGAATGACAAGCTTTCATTGCAATGTGCAGAGCATTTTTCATGCTTACAAATTTGAACATCTGAGCACTGATCATACCCTTCTCCATGGATCATGTTAATGTTATTTTTTATTAATTTTTTTTAAATCAATCTGAAGCATTTTTAAAAAATTGGCAACCAGTCCACAACTCAAAAGAAAAATACTGTAGTACTTAGTATTGCTGCTAAATGTTCGTTTACTATGTGTAAGGTACATCAAATCTGGGGAAGGATGCTGACTACACTTTTATTGCACCAGAATGGGAGAGGCATTGCAGACAGGTTTTCCCATGTATTCCTCCTTACTCCTCCCCTTACTTTCCTGCTTTTTACAAACTCCCCCTTCTCATTTTTTCAGCGTTCAGTCCTTTTTTTTTCTACTTACTATTGGCTTTCTCTACCCTCATGTTTCTTTGTTTTCACATGCAAGATGCTATTAGGACAATGATGGATACAGAGTTCACTCTCAAACTCAGGGCCAAAATTCCCCCGTGAGTCATGCAACCTCCAATGACCTATTGGTAACAGTGGACAACAAATCTTTTCAAAAGTTTTGTTTGTGAAAAGCTTTTGGTGATTGGGATAGACCCATTCACACTGAACACAAATATAATTGTAGAATGACTGTATCATGTAGGAATCTTAAAGGAGAACTATGGGGTCAGTGTTTTTCCCCATAGTTCTCCTTAGGGTAACGGGAGGACACAAACTAGCGTCTTCCCGTTACCCTAAGCTCAGTATACCGCGAGCTACAGCTCGCGGTATACTGAGACGCCGCAGCCGGAGCGGATCCCGACTTAGACGACTGGATCCGCCCAGCTGCATGAGTGACAGCTGGCTCTGCCTATCTAGAGGCAGAGTGTCAGGAAACCAGGGGTGTCACCTCCCCACAGGGTCAGCGGGCACGGCGCAGGGTACGGGTCTCCCTCCAGCCTGGCAGAACCAATGGCGCCCTGGTTGCAGGTGCGCATGCGCGAGTCGTGCGGCAGGTGCGCATGCGCAGTACGCAGGCTGTGCGCGCATCCCCAGGAGCACGTGCATAGTGTGCCTGCACCTGTTTAGGCCTCAGGTGTGGACCTAGCTGGGGGAGGTTCCCGTACACACCCATACCACCTCTCGCCTGCCATTGGCTCTCGTGAAGAGAAGCCTCCTAGTTGCCTCGGTGACAGGGGGCGGACTTACACCCCCTGGCTATAAAAATCTGGCCAGAGCTCTGGCTTGTTGCTGAGTTATCTCATCCTGTGGTGTGATTTCCTAGCTCCCTGTACATGTGCCTTGCTTTGTTTCCTGACCCCCTTTATCTGGACCTCCTGTTGCCGACCTTGGACTGCCTTTCGCCCCTGAACCTTTGCTGCCTGCCTCGACTCGGATTGGACTTGACTTCTCTTTGGATTAACCCTTTTGTACCTCTGCCTTCGGACGCTTCAGGCCATTTCCTGCCAGCGAGTTCCACTTTGTTCTTCTGCCAAACAATTGGCACTCCTGACACAGAGCCAGCTGTACCCGCCCCCTCCCCCATCCGTTCCACCAGTCAGCGCTGGCGGATCGGAGCGGGGAGAGGGGAATCCAGCCCCTCCCCCTGTCACGGCAGAGAGCCGCAACAGGATTGAGAGGCGAGCGTACCCGGTATGTGTTCGCTCACCTCCCGATCTACTGAGCCAACCTGTGACAGTCTCATTGTCACAGGTCGGGTAGAACTCTGAGGTGAGTGAAAAGCACTCACCTCATAGTTCTCCTTTAAGAAATATGATCTCAACTTTTAATCACTATAACATATTTAATCGCATAATGTTAATTTATACAGTATAATTTCTGATATTTAGCAGAAGTCAATGTCAGTACAGAAAACAAGGTTATCTACCTGTGCAAAGAAACGTTTTAGATCGTCATGGTTACTTCAAAAGACAGAATACTTCCTACCTGTTAATAGCAAACACAATTCTTGCAGTCTTGAACTCAGTAGTTCTGCTTTTGGTTTTCACAAACCCAAGTCTCTGACCAGGTCTTTTAATTCTGTATTTAATTCTGTATTATGAGATGAAGCTTGCCAGAAATACTGTACACGATTCAAAATCCAGATCAATGTCACTGTCTGTATCTGGTTGGTGCATTGTGGCATCTTCATCTGTTTCATCAAAGCTCCATTTATCTGGTGGCTTTGGTACTGGCAGACTGTCATCATGTGGTATTGGCCTCATGGCTGAAGGCAGATTGGGGAACTCAATTGATTTTTTAGCAGAGAAACCAGAGACATTGTCAGACAGAAGTAACAGTCCTTTACATGATCCTTCTATTTCTGCCATATCATTAAGACAGCAAACGGCACTGACTTCCTAGTTCCTCTCAGCCAAGCTTTCAGATGGACAGCACATCTTGTACAACAAATGTGAGGAGCCTATGCCTTGTGCTGATAACCAATCTTACAGCCAAAATAGAGTTCATACGATTTTTTAACAAATCTAGTCATGGTGCATCTTTGAGACTTACAGTAAGTGTATGCTCACTACAAATGTAGCAGAATGTGTCATGACTGTTTCAACATTGACAAGACATTTGTGATGTCACCAACTGTACTACAACAACTATAATAGCAAGTCTGTAACTGGTTTAGGCCTAGTTCTGTGAGCTGCCTTTAGCTCTAACAACAGCATACACTACGCCTAAGCATTCTTAGGCATGGCCAACCTGTGCAAGTTTCACAAACATTATGCAACCAGCCCAGTGCACATGCCTGGACATATATGAGCTAAACAAAGCATCATATAATCAATTGAAAATTAGTAAACTTAAAATGCATTAGGAAATTACAAGAATAAAAGATTAAAAATAAGGTACATGATAGGCTAAATTACACTTTATTTTTCGTGATTAGCAGCCCAAAATCTTTAAGATATACCCAGAAGCGTTCAAGAAGCAAAATCTTTGTTGTCCAGTGTAATTACTGTAAATGGGATTTTCTGGTCACGTGCCGGCTCAGAGCCTTGAACTTATTTTTGCTTTGATTGAATTCGCATTAACATGAGCGTTATCTTTTCCTCTGTATAATATTTCTTACTTTGTACTTTGAAAACTTCAATATAAAATTGTGAACATAGGATGAAAAAAGGGTAAACAGTATTTTAATTAAAAAATAAGGCAATTGTGCATGATAGTAACTAAGTGCTAAGAAACCCAATAGCAATTCGGTTAGAGTTTGCATATACTTTAAAACAACTGGTATTGATAGGAATGCTTACCATTGGTTACTGCAGAACAGGGGTTTCCCTAGCATAATTTCCACCTGAGGCGTGGGTGTGCAGGTGGTCACATTGGGGGGTGTGCAGGTGGTCACATTGGTGGGTTTGATGGGGTCCTAGTGGGGCACCATTCAGCTCCCGTCTAGCTCACTGACATCACTAACTACTTAGAGCTGGGCGGGACGCCAGCCTGGGCGCCCCACTCAGCTCCTGGCAACCAGTGATGTCACTGGCTGCCAGGAGCTGGGCAGGAGGTTGGCCAGAGCGCCCCAGGTTACAAAGAGCTGGGAGGGGAGATGTGTATGGCACTACACATCTCCTCACACGGCTCTTAGCAACCTGGGATGCTCTGGCTGGAAAGGGCTGCAGCCTGCTGTCCCCAACACATGACCCAACAGGGAGCGGGATCTGTATGTAGGCAGAGGGGTACATTGGCTGCACCCCATCCCCGCAGGCAGTCCACTGGTGGAAGCAGTGACTCATTGGTAAACAGAAGATGATGGGCGACAGGCTTTAGGTTTAGTTAAATGAAAACAGCTATTCTCTGACTCACAGGCCCCATACTAGTTATAGAATAGAACATATCTTATAACATCTTATGCTATCAATACATAATGTAATATGCTGTCTATTATTGCAGAATTGTAAACATGAAAAAAACACAAACATTATTTTCTTTGTCAGTGAAATAATGGCCTGCAAAGAACATAAAAGGCAACAAAGTAAATATATCCAAAGTATATCAACAGATTAACAGCCTTTGCTTTACATTCTTCCCATGCAGTGTTCTTGCATTATGCAACAAAAGCTTTCATCTTTTTATCATTCAGTTCTGTAAATATGATGCACTGAAACGTCCTGACATTCTCCACACCTAAAAGTGACACCATTAACATGCATTATAGTTTAGGACCATTATGTGTGTCATAACGTAGCAATCCACAATTGTATGATTCTCCCTGAGAAATCAAAAGGATATCGGTTGTGTTTTATTTATACATGTTTGACCATTTATTTCTATTAAGAATCACACAGACAAACCTGTTATTTGTTTTACATCATTCCCAAACTTTTACTGAGTACGAAAACCTAGTTAGGTGCCCTTAGGATTTTAGTTGCTATGGGTACTGTTTAGCTAAGACCTGCTTGCCTTAGAAAAACTTACATTTGGAGTTGTATTGTAAAAAATAGATATGCATTATTTCTCTGGTAAGACAGACACTGTAAAATTATTATGAAAAGCCTTTTCCCTTATCCCTAAATTATATTCAAATTACCTGCGCTCTGTAAGCATATACAGGCAACATGAGCATTAGTCTTTAATTAAATGCAAATAGATAAAAAAAATTCATCTAGACGACAAATATGTTTATAGTGTAATTCAATGCTTAAAGGGGGCACACTACTCGTTATATATCTATGCAGAAATTAAAGTAAATGTAAACCCAATCGTTACAATTTGATATAAGCTTCAACATGTTGATGACATATGCTAAGTCATTTTCAATTTTTTTTAAATTGCAGCTTTCATTAAAAAAATGCCTGGTGTACCTACCATGAAGGTTCATGAATAGAATGATGCTCAGAATTTGGACCAAACCTGGTCCGAACCTGAGCTCCTCCAAACCTGGAAGGAGCTCTTCCGGAACATTCCCAAACTTCTGTGCCACCCAATCAGCTGCTGGCGGGGCATTACCCATTCACAGCTTGATGTAAACAAAGGGGCAGAATGCAGTGACATCATTGAACCTTTATGGCTACATTTGGTAAATTACATTTACCTACTATGGCTATGTAGCAATTTTAGGTAAGTTAAGTTAGTGCAAGCACCCCGCCCCTTTATTTACATGCGCCTGCGGGGGGAAGAATGCCTGGCCTGTAGCTGATTGGGTGGAAGTGTCACGACACGTCATGACACGAACAGTGTTATTCACAACAAGGTAAAGAGTTTGGAGAAGGCAGGAGAAGTGAACAATCTAGGCCAGGGGTCAGCAACCCTAAACACTCATAGAGCCATTTGGACCCGTTTCCCACAAAAAAAGAAAACACAGGGAGCCACAAAGCCCCTTTGACATCTAAAATGAAGATAACACAGCATATATTGTTTTTTACCTTTATGCTATGTATAGCATGTATATAGGTATATGTGGGCTTAGTAACGCATGGGACTCAGGGCTTAGTAACGCACTGGACTCTGGGCTTAGTAACGCACTGGACTCTGGGCTTAGTAACACACTGGACTCAGGGCTTAGTAACGCACTGGACTCTGGCCTTAGTAACGCACTGCACTCAGGGCTTAGTAACGCACTGGACTCAAGGCTTAGTAACGCACTGGACTCAAGGCTTAGTAACACACTGGACTCAAGGCTTAGTAACGCACTGCACACAAGGCTTAGTAACGCACTGGACTCAGGACTTACCTGAGACCCCGCAGAGCCCACCTGAGAGTGACCCTGCAGAGCACACCATAGATCCTGCACAGCCCATCTGAGATTCTCTCCCAGATAGCAAGCAATTGAGCTGCAAGTTTGAAAATGACTTGCTAAGCTATTGCAGACCTGCCAAGCTTCACAATTTGGTTGCACAATTACAGCAAGTCTGCATTGCAAGTCTCCAGATCAACAAAAGTGCTGTCCACTTGCAGAGCTCTTGCTAAGACCTGCAGGACTCTTGCTGTAGACTTGTCAAGCAAATTTGCTACAAATTCAAAAAGTGTCAACTAGAAGTTATGCTGCAAGTGTTCTGCAAGTCTACAACTTGCCAGGAATGTGTGCAGCAAGTTAACAATAATTACAATTTAACCCTGCAACAAGTTTTTGGCAAGTTATCCTTGCTATCTGGGCTATGGTGGGCTCTGCAGGGCCTCAGGTGGGCTGGTCGCCGGGGTCCCTTTCCCTATGCTTCCTCCCAACTCCTCTTACCTGTTGGTGCTGGGGCCTGGCCTCCTCCACCCCCTCCCCTGTCACCTCTGCCATGCCGCCCCTGGTACAGCTGGTACTCATGTAAGAGGCCCCCTAGAGCCCTCACATCGGTACTGGCCGTACCCCCCTGATGGCGGTGTTCTATCAAAGTTTCTGACTACGTTACAATGTGTGACCGAACAGTTGCAGGTCAGATCAGTTCTCCTGCACATACAATTTGCAATGCGGCTCTGCCCTGGAACAGCTGAGAAAGCATTGGAATGTTTGACCTATTGGCGGTCACATATTCCACCGCCAAAAAACTGGGCGGGATTACATTAAAATGTGTGACCACGTCACCAGTCACACATTTCAACCTAGTCAAAAACTTTGATAAAACAGCGGCCCTGTCTAATCATTTAATCAGAGAAATAGATTATAATAGGCAACATCCCCACCCGCTCCTCATTCGCCTCACAGCCAGCATCCCAGCCAGACGGTGTGCACTGCAGGGGGCCGGGCATCTGACACATACTTCTCTCCCGCCACCTGTTCCTAGGGACGCGGCCGGGAGAGTAGGTGAGTCACAGGACCCGCCCCCTTGCTGAGAAGCCCATCGGCAGTGTGGGGCCCCAGAACCCTGCACTGCTGCATATTCCACCACGGGGGGTGCCCAGGACCAGACCTCACTGGGCCCCCCCACAGCCTCAGGCCCCGGTGGTAGTTCCGCCCCTGGACATGGAGCCGCAGCAGAGGGATGAAAGAGCCACATGTGGCTCCGGAGCCGCGGGTTGCTGACCCCTGATCTAGGCCAACATAGCTGAAGTGGAAAGTGAGCTGAATTGGAGAATTTTTCCAAATCAGCTATTTTGGCCTAGATTGTTCACTTCTCCTGCTTTCTCCAAACTCTTCACCCTCTAGTGAATAGCCCTGTAAGTTGTCCACAGGAGCTCAGGTCTGGATCGGCTTCGGTCTGAACTGGAGCTTATCCCTATTCAGGAACTGCCTGATATAGGATGACAATGCTCAGTTCCTGTCTCCCAATTGTTCTCCTTTCTTTGTCGCCAAGTCACGGTGGCTTCTGATGGAGACTACAAGTGGACATCTTAACAGAAATTATGCAGACATGGGCTACAGTTGTCAGCAGCACCATAATTCAGTGCAAACAAAGATTTAAAAAAAAGTGAAAACAAGTATTTATTTTTAAAAATTCCGTTTTGTATGATACTAAGTGCTTTAGTAAACTAAATATCATTCATTAGAGGTTTACATCTACTTTAAGCTTTTGGACACCAGGGTGCTCCGATGGTCTATGTAAAAAAACACCAGTTTGAGAAACTCATTATACCATCTTGAGTCAAGTGGCACAAGGTTTAAAGCCACATATGACTTTTTATGCTGTCTGGAAGCCTAGTGAGATATCTCCCTGATCCCCATGTGATATAAGCCCGTGTGCCCAGCTGAGATGCCTGTTTTTTGTTTTTTCTTAATCTGTCTGCTATGTTCCTATAATGTATACTTTAGAGCAGACTTTTTCAATCATTTTAACATGGAGGGACCCTTGAAATACCTTTCAGGTTTCAGGGAACCCCTGCTAATTATTAGGGATCATGGTGTGATTTGCTGCTACAATGGGGTCAAGGAGAATCCTGTAGGTTCTAGGCTTGCGGTACCAGCAAATTTACGGGTAGATTTGGAGAATTTTGTCAACCCATAATGCACTGCATGGCCTTTGAACCTTGGCCAGCAGGCTTAGAAGGCCAAATAGGGGGCTTATGGATAAGCCCCCTCCTCACTGTAAAGGGGAGCAGAAAACAGCCATAGAGTAAGTGAATTGGAAAATGCTGTATAGAGAGAATAATGAAAACTGCTAAGGGACAGATTAGGGTTAGTTAGGAATCTGTACTTTCATTCTGATTGCTAGTTCACTGAGCAATCAACCACTTTCCTGCCTTTTTTATTATTATTGGGTGCCTTTTTCCTTTAATTTCATTTTGTATAAGGTAAGTGGTCACTTTTAGGGCCTCTTTTAGATTTGGGATGCTGAAAGCACAGCATTCACTTGTTACTAACCAATGCCTTTGTTTTAAGCATGCCACTGCATGTTTAAAAGTAAAACAAAACAAAAAAGTGCAAGAAACCGCCTCACATTATAACCATTCACATCCAACACACCTCCTTATAGCAAAAATAAAGCAAAAATAAAAGATAGACAAATGCAGGGTAAGTTTATATCTTTGATTAAAACTGTTCCGCTGGCAAGTTTTTCTAGTAAATTTGGGCCTAGCCTTGCTCATTAAAATTGCAGTCTCCTAATTCTTCTAGTAAAACACCTACTTGTACTAATTGAGGGGAATTTATCAACACTGGAGCAGACAAAATCTAGAGCAGCTGTGCATGGCAACCGAACAGCTTCTCTCTTTCGTTTTCAAATCTTAACTGAACAAAATGAAGATTGGTTGCCATGCATAGCTGCTCCGGATTTTGTTGGCCCCAGTGTTGATAAATTCCCCTCATTGTCTCTAGCACATTTCAACCAATTTATTTGCCTTCATTAAAAATGTCCTTCTGCTGGCCAATTTTACACAGCTGTATCATCTGTACTTACTTAATTCTTTATGAGAGTTTGATAGAAATTGGCCAGTGGAAGGGTAAGTTTACATAAGCGAGAACAGGGACAGCCTCAGCCAAATTCTGGCCAATTTCTATTCACTAACCAAAGCAGGCCTAATATCGTATGATTAAAAATCATGTGTGGCTACTAAACCTACCTTAAACTGAAATTAATCAGATTGAGCTTGTGAAAATCATACTGTTTTGTAACCCCATGAACAGCTTTAAAGCCTAACTCTAGCAAGAAAAAAAATTAACTTGCAGTGCCCCCTACACACTGCAAGGGTTCAATACTTGTTTTTGTCTAGGGGTAAAGTAATAAGATGTAATGCTTACCTTTTTCCCCCACTGCCTGGCTCCCTTGATCTGTGTGGTTGATGCTTCAAGGCCTCCTCAATAAGGTGATCCAGGCTGTGGTTGCATGCCTACCTCTATACTATGCAGGACACAAAGCATTTGTGTTTTATATGTTGCTATCAAATGCTTTTGAAAAAACCCTCCACTGTACAGTATTTTTAATGAGTTTTTTTTTTATATTGGTATTTGTCCCTATTTTTAGTGGCTAGCTCCCCATGCCTTTTTTTTTTTACAGTAGTTTGCATTCAATTCAAATTAGTTCAGTATAATTGAATATTTTTTTAAACTTTTTGTTTAAACCCATCCAGTCTCCCTAACTTACGAGAACTGGAGTGGATCCTCAGCCTGTGTTGTGGTGGAGCTCCATTCATATGTGCATCCACTTGTACAGCTCATTTGCAAACACTGCAGAGATGCCAGGAGCCAGAATGTAATTTCACTCTGGTCCAGGCACTTCTGCAGGACACTTAAGGGAGCTGTGCGCAATACACTTATGGATGGAGCTCCCTCATGCTATAGCCCTAGCCCACCCCACCTCAGGCTGACACTCAGCATCAGGCAGCATATTTTGAATGGCTGCTTGGAGCGAGAACTGACAGTGCTGCGCTA
>NW_017306504.1:1573867-1620002 GCF_000935625.1 Nanorana parkeri | reverse complement strand
TTTCCCCAAATTTTAACAGCATTCGTCAAACCCTGAGCAAATCAAACCTGGGCAGAGTCACTGATCCCTACCAATAATTACTATATAGTAAGTTAAAGGGTTATTAAACCCTCTGGGGTTTTTGCATATATCTACTGCTAGCTAGCAATAGATATATGCAAAAATTCTCGGGCGGCCGCAAAGCATTTTGGGGAGGGAGCATGCGCAGTTCACATTTTCGGCCGGGAGACGAGGAGAGACACAAGGTAAGTATATGGAAGCGTGCACCCGCATGCAGACACCGTGGGACAGGAAGTGCCAGCAAGGACAGAGAAGTCAGCACTGGATCGGAGACCCGCACCAGTGCTGGAGGGACAGATGAAAACGACAGGAAAGAAGATCAGATTAAGAAACATAATTTAAGGTAAGTGCTTTAACTGCCTCCGGGCCGGCCGTTTTTCCTAACATAATGTTAAAAAAAACGTTTTTTTTTCAAAATTTTCAGTAATTTTTCCTAATTATAATAAAAAATAAAACCCCTCAGTGGTGATTAAATACCACCAAAATAAAGCTCTATCTGTCCCCAAAAAATGGTGTAAAATTCATTTCAGTACAGCGCTGCATGACGGAATAAACGTCAGTCAAAGTACCGCAGCGCTGAATACTGAAAAATGGCCTGGCCAGGAAGGGGGTCTAAACACCTGGTCTTGAAGTGGTTAATTAACATTGGGAGGAGGGAAAAAAATATTTGACTTTAATGTCACTTTAATATAAAAGAATACATAAAATAATAAGGAACGTGGCATACTTAGCATGTTTAAAACTCAGGTTTGTTCTTTATGACAAAATTATCTTGCAATAGATATTAACTTAAAAGAGTAAAAATAATAATGACAATACAGAGCAACTCAGAAAGTAAAAATCGCAGTGTTCACTGACTTTATGTTAGGGTTTCTTACCCTTCCTTGTACAATTGCCTGCAGCCTGTCTTGTTTGCAGTGTGTCTGACACAGTTTGTTCCTCTTTGGTGCCCTCTTATGACCAAACCTGTAAACATCATTCTGCAACTAGTGGCAAAACTTCTGACAAAATCCTGTCTCAGAGTTATGATGCAACACCAATTCACGATTTAACCATCAGCTAGTCAATTTAGTCTCCGCCCTTCCGTGTACCAAGTGCTCTACTGTTGTTTCTGTTCTTCATGTATGACCCTGGCTCTGGCTGACTGATCTCCTGGTTGCTGACTCCGGCTATGGTTTTAATTAATCCTGCTCTCAGTATTCCTTGACCTAGTTCGGCTGACTACCCGCTTTGGCATCTGACCTCTGGCTTGGCACTGACAATGTCCTGTACTTTCTCCATTGTTTTTTGCCATTTTTGTTTATTGTTGTCTTCAATAAATTCCTGTTATTCATCACAACCTGCACTTTAATGCCAAGACGAAACTCTGGGTCTGATTAGAGCAAACTCTCTCTGAATACTGTACTTTTTACAGGGAATACCCTGGCTTTATCCAACACCGCCACTCTCTAATTGGGCTAACCCTACTACCAAAGCAACCATCAAGACTATTGCCTCGCTCATTCGCTTAACCCGTATTTAGTCTGTGCCGTCACCCCTTACACCGGTATTGGGTAACCCGGCCTTTCCACCGGGACTCCAGATTTCAAAATCTGCTTTTTTCAAAATCACGCAATTAGTAACACCTTCCCTGGAGACATGGATGCAATTATCCCATTATCCCATATCGATGCAGTTATCCCATTACCTACGCTTAATTAAAGACTTATCGCAGATTTCTAGACCACTTACTCAGTTTGAACAAAGTCGAAACCGATTCGTCATGCGATGCGATCAATGGTGGCATTGCTAAATGATCTTGTCAATCTCGAGTAGGTTACAGGAATCAGGTTATAAACTGTTGACCAGATGGTACAAAATACAGACTATGCTACACAAGATTTTCCTTCCACTTCTCCGCTTTGTTGGAGATGTCTACGAGCACCGGGTTCCCTGCTCCATGTATTCTGGGAGTGCTCCATGCTTCAGCCTTTCTGGCTGGGGGTTCGCAATGTCATGGCGACTGTTACCGGCACTACACTGGAACTGACTCCCACCTTCTTCCTCTTACACCTGTCTGACTCTTCTATAAGCTCATATAAGTCCTCCCTCCTGATACATCTGATCAACGTGGCCTGAGCTTGTATCCCTCTCAAATGGAAATCTAGAGATCCTCCCTCGGTGTCCATTTGGGTTAACAAAGTTTATGAAATTATGCTCATGGAGGAACTGACTGCATCGCATTATGACAGATTCAAAAGATTCAGGATCACCTGGCTCCCTTGGATAGACTTCACCGGATCTTCTCCTTTCCAATCATTAGCCGGGTCATGATCTATTTATTTGGATGATCCAGGGGTATGTGTTTTCAGATGCCTGACTAGGTTAATGGCTCCCTCCCCCGCACGAAGCCCGGGTTGTTTTTTTTTTTTCTTTTCTTCTTCTACCCTTCTGTCCTCCCCCCTCTAACATTTTGTAGCTCTCTATCTTCTTTCCTTCATCCACTTTTCCTTCGCCTCTCTGGAGCAGACCTACTCCCTCCTTATTCCCCTCTTCTTTTCTGCCCCCTTCTCCTAAGGACTTACTTTCTCTGCGTTCCATCTTAGCTTTCTGTTGCTTAACTTTTGGTAAAAATCAGATAGGAGGAATAGTCACATTTTCTACCACTTGACAGTTTACATGAAACTGGTTCTCTCAACAGAGTTGCTCTTAAAAGATAAATGCTAAATATTTGTGCCACTACTTTTTCTGGTTAAAATGCACACGTTTATTTCTATGTTGAGTCACGCCATTACTACACTTTCATGTACCAGTGTATGTTGCTATCTCCTGCCTTTTCGTAAACAAAGAATTAAAAAAAACCCCTGCACTGTCTGTCTGTTTTTTTGGTACCCTGACACCTTGTGGTCATTGAAAAGGTGATTGTTAGTAAGTGTACAGTGCCCCACATACATTGGTTGTCAATGTAGAAGGGCCCCCATATATTGATGGTCAGTGGGAGAAGGATCCTCTTACACTGGAGATTGAGAAAGGCTACTGTAGAGAGTAGGAAAGTGGACCACTCAGCTGCACAATTACATCATGATGCTTTGAGTGTATCTTTAAGAATGTTTCAACATTATAGTTAATTAAGACAGTCCTGAGGGATGAAGGGTTATACCTATTTGTCCATTTGTTATAGGAGAAGTCTAGGGTAAACTGTCTCTTTTGCATCAGAGTAAATATCAATCTGGTTATTGGAGAAAAATAAAATTTATGTTAATGTTATTTGCATTTACATCCAAAAGGTGGCAGTAGCAGTACATGCAGCTACATATAAGTTAGTTTTTGGAAATGGACACATTGTTTATGGGAAGAATAGTTATAGAATAGGGAAAAGCAGGTTATTTTTGAATAGAAACAATATTTCTGACCCTTCCACAGACAAACAAGACACCCATTGTAGTGATTTAGCCAGCAGGGGCACAGATAATGACATGCCTTATTAGCTTCACTAAAAATACATTTTTGATGTTAAAGTGACTTTTCTCATGAAGTTAGATAGTATTTAATGCAATTCCATTGTAAAAGTTTGCTGCATAATGACTACCTAGTTTTGCTGCTGTCTTTAACATGATAGAGAGCTTTCTTTTTTTCAATTCACTTTTCAAAAATATGTAGAAGAGTGGGTGAGAGGACATTATGCTGCTTTTAGTAACCGGGATGAACAATTGGATCTCATTTAGAGTTAGTTGCAACATCACTATGGTTGGAGTAAACTGTTCCACGTTTTATAAGCAATTATTACTTTGTCAGAGAAGCTGAAACTCTACTGCAACTTCTGAGGCCAATCATAATATATCACTTTTGAGAGTAAAGTCTTCCAGGCTTTGTTGCAGCATTATTTTGGATCACAGAAGCTAACAATATTTCAATATTGTTTGATAAAACAGTGTAGGCTTTGTGTGCTGCATTTTGGGACTTGGTAGAAAAGCTGGTCATTCATATTTCCGACTTTCATTTTAGGTTAAGCTTTAGTCTGTCATACTCTCAGGTCCAATTCATACTGCCCAAGAGGTGTATTTTCACAGTACCTTCTGGCAGAGGTTGCTGCTAATATAAAAAGACATAACATATCCATGATGCATAGCCAACCTTGTTCAGTTTAGACTACATTAAACATACACACCAAAACATGTTTAATTAGGTTACACTTATATTTGTAGAATACAAACATATTCATGCCTATAGCAAACTTGGTTAAAAGATTGATCAACCTGGCCATTTCCAAACTTTAATAAAATGCTACATCTCGCATGTCAGCAGCGAAAAATTACCTGTTTCAGCATGAGCTGCCCCAATTGACCCAGCATGAGCTGCCCCAATTGTTCAAACCTAAAATGTATCTAAAACCAAGAAGAAAAATGTAATCTGTTTTTTTGTAGTATATTGGGACAAATGTCGACTATACAGGGAGCATTGCTAGGAGTTTTAAAGACCCCAGGCACCTTGAGACGAACAGTGATATGGCGTGTATAGTGGTGAATAATCAGTGTCCCGAAATTATGCTAACAGTGGGAAATACCTCAGCATGGTGCCATGCAGGGTCCCTTCATCTTGGCGACATAGTGACCCACTATGTCGCCCAGAAAAATGGACCCTGCGTGGCCCTGAAACGTCAGCTCTATGACGCATGTGACAATTCCATAAAAAGTGCCTATACTTCTTGCACGTATCATCGAGTGCTGGTGACTTCTGTTATGGACTGCATCTGACACGGTGCCATCCGTGTTGTCACTTCAAGCACCAATCTTCCTGAAGGTCTATATGCTGTATGGAGTGCAGATGACTTCTTGATATTTGTGTGTTTGCAGAGACACACATAGTGCAGGGGCCAGGAGTACTTGAAGCACAGAGTGCAGGGGTCAAGAGTGTGTAATACACAGAGTGCAGAGGTCAGGAATATATAACCTACAGAAAGCAAGGGTCAGGAGAGCGTAACCTGCAGGGAACAGGGGTCAGAAATACATGATCCTCACAGTTCAGGGGTCAAAAATATTTAGTCCCCTGAGTGCTGGGGTCAGAAAAGTGTAATGCACAGCGTACAGGGGTAAGGAGCATTAAGTAGAAGTCAGAAGTATGTACCAGACAAAGTGCAGGAGTATGTAATGCACGGGTGCAGGGGTTAGTAGTGTGTGACACATATAGTGCAAGGTTCAAGAGTCCATAATGCACAATGTGCTGGGGTCAGTTGTATATAATGCACAGAGTGCCCCTTTACCCTTACTCACTCCCATATTCCCCTGCATAAATTATTTCTTCAAACTAAAATGCTACTCAAGCAAACATTTCCTTTTCCTCCCAGTACAAATCCCCCCCTAAGCTTAAATTGCCCCAAGCACAAATGTTTGACAAATATGCTCAGAGACCTCAAGCCCAGCAAAGTAAGGGAAGTCCTTCCAGATCTCAGGGCCAGGAAACCTAGGTCCTCCCTTGGCTCGGCATTGCAAATTGCCACTCTGGTCTGTGGTGTGAAAGTTGGCAGGTGGACAAAAGCAGACAGCTAAATGAAAAAGAAAAAAGGGAAGTTGCAGGACCTGTGATACCAAGAAAGAAATTTGGGGCATGTTCCCTTGGTGCCTGGCACTAGAGATTCCCATGTTACCATAGACACACGCGTGCATACATTGTAGTGCCAGCTTGAGTGGAAGTTAGTTGCACTGTGTTTATTTTTGGTGGGATTGTGGCAGGAAATCCACGCAAATACAGCAGAACGTATAACTTTTGTGCATCTAAGGCCCTAAATCTAATGCAGGAATCTATAGCTGCAACTTGAGTTTACTGCTTTCCACTTAACCACTGTTCTGCCCCACTTTAATGTAAAATAGCTGAACAATGAAACCATTGAAATGGAAAAACAAGTGATGACAAAG
Organism: Nanorana parkeri; assembly: GCF_000935625.1. Classification (NCBI taxonomy): domain Eukaryota; kingdom Metazoa; phylum Chordata; class Amphibia; order Anura; family Dicroglossidae; genus Nanorana; species Nanorana parkeri. The sequence goes on along the minus strand of NW_017306504.1, from coordinate 1,614,051 downwards.
ATTCAGTAACAGTTTATAAATAAAACCCGAAAACCTTTACAAATATATAATAGACCTCTAATCTAATTGATAGCCTAAAGTTGTTTTTTTTTATGCATTTTACAGTGGGAAAAGGGCAAAGGTAGATGTATTATCTTTCTAAGAAGATAAGACTACATGAAAGTCAACCAGAAAAAAATTGCCTGGTTTCACCTTTTGCTAACTTGACTCATCTCTCAAAAAGAATCTGCAAAAATGGATTCATTTAATGTGGGAACAGGCAATCTCTTTCTTCAGCTGCTAGCCTCCACTTTTAACTTGCTCATATTTTTTACATTGATAAGAAGCTCTTTCAAGTCTCTCTTTTTTTATTTTATTTGGGGCCTCTCTCTCCTTCGGTCTTAAAAGAGTAGAGGTGTGTTTATGCGTGGGGGGAATAAAACACCTAAACGTCATTCAAGGCATTGAGACATTCGCTGTGGAGACTAAACTGACAGAGCATTAAAAGAGATTTTGAGTCAAATCACAAATTGAGTAATAAATATTCCATGTGAATATACTGGTTCTGTGGGTTGTGGACACAAATTACCTACTGCAAATCACTCCATGTGATTAAACAGTGTACCCTTCAAAATACTCAAATACAGAGATTGCAAATCTGTGCTAACCTGCTGGGGATTGATTTATACCATTCAGTTCAAGTACTTATGTTGCTCAGTCACGGCTGAACCCCCTCCTCCCCAGGAGTAATACTTTAATAGTATACTGACTGTGATTCTCCTTTGATCTCTGGTAACACAATAAAATATAAAATAATGATTCTGCATTATTTTGTACATTTACTTGTTTTTCTTTATATCAAATGGTGTTGTGTTCATGGAAATATCAGAAATTAGGGCAGAATGATGGTGCTCCTCCTTGCTGAACATCTCGTAGAGAGACAAGAGAAATTACGGGTGCATAGTATTATGGATGTGTAGCACAGAGGAGTGTGATACTGCATATAAATATCTAATGCAGGTGCAGCAGTACCTCTGTGAGAACATTGCAGGGTAAACAATAAGAAATCAAACGTACAAATAAGCATGTTTCTACAAAAATCCATTTTATATTAAGAAAGCAGTTGAACACTTCTGGGTAAATGAAATGAAACTAGCTAAAAAGAAAAATACATGAAATGATGTGACTGTCAGATTCTGACTTGCTGCTGAGAATATAAAAGAATAACATTTAAGCTACATTATTATTGCAAACAAGAAGGCACAGTATACCCACAAGGCATCGGGGAAGGTTCCAGCATTTGAGGCACTAGATAAGAACTATATTTTTCAAATGATAGCTAGAGGCACATTGGGCCTAATTATCAAAGTTTTTTAAAATAAGAAGGTTCAATAGAGCTCTTTGGGGGTGAGAGAGAATGCACAGGTGGTGAGGTGTTCAAAATGGAGGCGGGCCTACCCCTCTACCACTAATGGATCAGACCACAGTAGTATGTTATCTCTTTTAAGGTAGTATTAAACTCTCAATCTTTTTTTGAATAATGGATCGGGCAGTCTACAGCAGCTGTCCATCAACTGCTTGGAGAAGGGAGGATGGAGAAGAAAGGAGCATGGGAGTGTCTGTGTGTTTGTAGACCATGACAGAAATCACCATCACTCGATGATATGTCCAAGAAGTATAGGCACTTTTTAAATTGAATTGTCACATGCGTCATACATCCGACATTTCGGGGCCACGCAGGGTCCCTTCTTCTGGACGACATAGTGATCCACTACGTTACGCTAATGCAGAGCACAATCCAAGGGGTTTATTTACTAAAGGCAAAAAGACTGTTCATCTTACAAGAGAATTTACACAATGTAGAGGAAATTTCCCTCAGCTTGGTGAAAGTGGTGAAACTTCACTTTGCAAAGAATACCCAATCATGTTCAAGAAAAATAACAAATACAGTATTTTTGCTTGCACATGATTGGATGATGGAAGTCAGCAGAACTTAATCTAATTTACTAAGCTAAGGGAAAACTTCCCCTGAAAAGTGCAAATTGCTTAAAACAGGAAGTCAGGACCAGTGCTCAGGGACCAGCTGGTTCTTCAGGAAACTAAAACTTTTAAACACGAAGGAGCAGGGTCAATTATAAGTAAGGATGTCCTGAAACTAATATCAGTATCAGGGCTGATACAAGGCATTTTCATTCAGGAGTAAGTGTACTTTTTGGTGAATAGTCCTTCCCCTCCGCCGGTATGGGTTTGCTATATGTACCTCATACTGCCATCCAGTGCAGCCCTGCGCTGAGGGTTTTGAATCTACTCGCAAATTGCGACCACTCGTTGGTCAGTGCAGTCAGGTGACTGCGTTGACTAATGAGAAGCGCTTCTTAACATGGTCAAATACGGTTTTGGTTAAAATTATTTTTTGTATCAGGGCAGGTACAATCATGGATTGAGTTACAGTTCTTCTCAATTATAAAGAAACTGCCCTAAAATCATTGGTCTGTATTGTTTTAGAAAAAATGTCACATGTCCTTTTAAGAAAAAGTATCGGTAATTGGTATTGGCAAGCACCTGAAGCAAAGTACTTGTACTTGGTCTTGAAAAAGTGGTATCAGTACATCCTTAATTGTAAGTAATTTCATCAGCAACTGAATTAGCTTAAAAACATTTTAACTTTAATATCACTTTAAGGGCCGTGGCATTTCATTGGACATCGTAGCAAATCATTTCTGTGCTGCTGATTGTGCCATTGAGGAAGCAGCTTACATAAAATAGGATTGTGAATAAGGGCAAGTGTTTGGAAACAGCATTAATATGGACAGCTGTGCTTGCAGGTACAACAAGATATAAATGTCCTGTGAGTTCTTGAAAGAAAAATATTGACCAGTTGGCACCAAGTGGGTGCATAGCGATAAAGAGCAAAAATGATGGATGTCAGAAGTTTGCTGAGACTTTATATAGCCACAGAAAGCCTCTGTATTCTGTGTGCAAACTACCTCTGTTTATATGTCTCAAGCAGCAACACATGGGGATTGATTTAGTAAAGGCAAATAGGCTGTTCACTTTGCAAAGGAATTTGCACTTTGCAGGGGAAGATTACCCTTAGCTTGGTGAATGAGGTAAAGTTCTGCTGACTTCCATCGTCCAATCATGTGCAAGTAGAAATACTGCTTTTTCTTCAACACGATTGGGTATTCGTTGCAAAGTGAAATTTCATCACCATTCACCAACCTGAGGGAAACTTCCCCTGCAATGAGTAATTTATCTTGCAACATCCTATTTGCCCTTTTCAAAGGCAGTGCAAAGGCAGTGCAAAGGCAGTGCAAATTGTTTTCTTTTTTTTGCTTTCCTCTGCATCAACTGCAGGTTGAGGTACCCTTCTTTTGTAGTCCTCCGCCTCCCATAAAGAAATAAATGAAAGGAAACAAGTAAAAAATTGAAAGAAAAAAGTAAAAATACTTACTTCAGCTTTTGGCAGGCTTAACTAGGCCAGGGCGACTTCACTGGACCTTCTCATTGGATTCTAGGAAAGTTGAGGAGCCCAAATCTCATGAGTGCTATAAGTCACTCCTGCATAGTGCTGCAGTGACTTATAGCACGATTTGGGCTCCTCAGCATTTCTAGGATCCTGGGAGAAGGTGCAGTGATATCACCTTTTCCTACAGGTGGAGGACTACAAAAGAAGCGTACCTTGATGTTTCATTTAAAGGTTCACTTTTAATGTGTTTTCAGCTGACTATATGGTTTGCGTTATAACAAATTATTCCATTTCCAGTATGTCTGATGTTTTTAGCTGCAACCTTATGCTTCATATATCAGATTTACGTCATGAAGTGATGTAGTAAGCATCTGGTAACTGAGTCATGGTATATTTGTTTGCTATTTAAGCTTTAGGTATGTACTGAATCTAAAGCTTATTTCCAGGAAGGCTGCTAAAAGTAACAGACATTTTATTTCTTTCCAAAACAGAGGTTATGTAAAGGACTAATGTCAATTTTAACCATGAAATGTATATTATTAATTTGAGTAACCCTGACTGTGCTGTAAACTCTGCAGGTGGATTTAAAAAAAAAAAAAAGTATAGCACTGAGTCTTTGGGGACGAATTTACTAAGCAACTGGTGGTTACGCTAACAAATTAAGTATAAATAGCTTGCTTGGGATATTATTAAGCATTAGGACATAAAAAGCTAAAAGCAAATGATAAAAACTATAAACATAATATTAAAATTAAATTCTGTAAATAAATATAAACTATCTCCTTCTTTATTGAACTTTCATCCTTAAATATATTGTATACAGTTTAAATAATCCCCAAAATAACTTTTAGTATCCTCCATGTGGATTCAAAAAGGGGATTACTTTTAATTTAGTAATTCCAAAAGATGTCACCAGCACTCCAAAAGTAGATTCAATATATTTTAATGACAACGGTCATTCAAAATCACGTTTTTTTCTTCTTTTTTTTGGAAAAAAAAAAAAAGTACTTTCGGGGCCACGTTGGGTCCCCGGCATCAGGCTCAGAATAACACACTGTGCAACCCAAACCTACATACAGTATATACACATCTGTGACCTTTAAAAACACAGCCAATCCCGCCCCCAATTGCATAACAAGTACATGTTTCCCGCCCTGTCAGTTTTCAATTAGGTAAACAATTGGTCAGCTAACAGCTGTGTGGTAGTACCGCCTCTCTGATCTAACGCCATTGGTCCACCTAGTCATGTGGCATGTTAAACACGATCCATGGAAATTACTGCTTGTAAGATGTTTAAGTTATTATGGGTGGCTTTTTTGATGCTGCTGCTGGCAGAATTGAATGTGTGTATAAACGCAACTCTGTCGTCTATGGTGCGTTTACGTTGTGCACCCGCAAATTTTTCCATCGCCTTGGTCAAGGCAAGGTCGATTGTACTATTGGGATAGCCTCTTTCCACAAATCGGTTGTACATGTCTTTGAGTTGTCTTGTCCGTGTGTCCGAATCTGAACAGATTCGCATCACACGAAGGAATTGTGTTATGGGCAGGTTGTCTTTGAGGTGAGAAGGCTGTGCACTCTCATAGTGTAAGAGTGTGTTACGGTCAGTAGGTTTCGTATTAACTGACGTTATAGCCTGATTGCTATCAATTGTAATGTTAACATCCAGAAAAGAAATCTCATGGCTAGAGATAATTGGGTTAAACACAATCCCCGGAGATAGACCATTTAAAAACATTACAAAGTCATCAAAGATTGCCCTTGGTAAAGGGAAGTATTGGTTTTTCTGTGTTGTGGATGATTTATCTGGTTGGCCTGAGTCACTCCCGGTAGATGGATTCTCTGTCGGTCGTTCACTGCTTGAAGATGCTCTTGCTTGGTGTTTCTGATATGTTGTTGGCTTCCTCCGAAAGCCTCTAAGGCGTCTTGATGGATTGCCAGTTAGCCACGCATAGACACGACCGTCTTGGTAATCCTGATTTACCAAACGCAGTTTATCGTGTTTTAGTTGACGTTGATGATCAGTGTAGGAGGCGACTTCTTTTTCGATTTTCAATAGATCTGCTGTACAGGCTTCTCTGTTGGTGTGTTTTTCCAATAGGGAGGATTCAAGTATTGTAGTTTCCCTGTGTATCTGGCACAGTTGTACTTTGACCTCCTCGATGACTAAGGGCATAAAATTCAATGAATTTTGCGTCGCGATCTCGCACCATTTCTCACAAAAGTCCCTTTTGTTTCTCCCAATGGTTGGTTGATTTGTGATTCTAAAGCCTCTGGGAATCTTACGAGCTCTATAGTAATCGGAAAGAGTCTGGCCATGTAGTTCCAGGTCGCTTTCCTTTTTCTTCAAACGCTTCAACTCCCTGGATAGGTCAATCACAGTGTCGGCCCCAAATGATTTGATACTGTCCACAGGGAAAAGTATAGCCTCAATCTCCTCCGCAGAAAATGCCTGGCTATTTGTTGGTTGAGTACTTGGAGCAATATTACTCATTCTATCCATGTCTTAATAAGACGTGAAGGCAGTCCGAGTCGTGGTGATGTGTCTATTGTAGAAAAAGCTCAAAAGAGCACATGGTATGGAACCGGGGGTGCATAGTAAGAATTGCCAAACATGTACAAAATTGTGTGGATCTTCCTGCACTCCTTACCGGATCTCCTAGGAGATGATGTCTGTAATAGGGTGCTTGTAGCGACCACGGAGGCACCGTGTAGTCAAGTAGTAATTCCAAAAGATGTCACCAGCACTCCAAAAGTAGATTCAATATATTTTAATGACAACGGTCATTCAAAATCACAATTTTGAATGACCGTTGTCATTAAAATAGGGATGCAATTGAGATGAAATTGTGATTTTGAATGACCGTTGTCATTAAAATATATTGAATCTACTTTTGGAGTGCTGGTGACATCTTTTGGAATTACTACTTGACTACATGGTGCCTCCGTGGTCGCTACAAGCACCCTATTACAGACATCATCTCCTAGGAGATCCGGTAAGGAGTGCAGGAAGATACACACAATTTTGTACTTTTAATTTAGGCACATTTTAATTTTGCTATAAATTAACTAAATAATTTCAGCAAACCAAACAAAAGGGGAACAAAAACAACCTGTCCCTCCACCAGCACACTGCAGAGAAGGACCACTCCCATCTGTGTGTGATCAATTGTTTCCCTGACAGCTCCATGGCAGCACACAAATGGAAAATTGTATTTCATACATACCGCAATTTTCCTTTCCTGACTAGCTCCATGGCAGCACAGAAATGTCCCGCCCTGCCGGAGTTGCTAATAAAGGGTAACACTGATTGGGGCGGATGGCTCAAATTTATGAGTTAAGGGTCCTATCAGAGTAGTTGGGAGGCGGAGCCTTCCCATTTCTGTACTGCCATGGAGCTAGTCAGGAAAGGAAAATGGCGGTAAGTATGAAATACAATTTTCCTGATTTCTCTGCAATAGGGATGAACGTTGAGTTTGAGTTGATCATGAGTTCCACCTGATCTATAGCTGTTCACAGTTTTGGAAAACAGCAATCTATTGGTTTTGTTCCCCATCATAACAACCATTTACCAATCATATATTTGCAGGCTTTTGAACTCTGGTCAGGTGCTACAGAAGGGCCAGTAATGGTGTTTTTTAAATGTGACAGCCTCCTTCCTGTAAAAGTTAGGTTTCCCATCAGTTTTTTGTCAGTGCATGTTTGAGTTGGAGTAGATAGGGACAGCCGACAGAGCGTATTTAGGGAGAGATAGTTACTGCTATATAGTGCTACATACATGGCTATACAGTGTTATATACAGTGCTGTATGATTCTACATAATAGTGAGTTGCAGTGTAGTGGGCTACCAAGTGTGTACTATACCACCCCTGTATTCACTGTGCCATATTGTGCTTTATTACTGTTAATTGCATTGTGGTAGGTTACATATTATTGTATTCAAAGTGAATATACCCAACATTCCTGTTTATGACTACCTTTTTGTGTGTGTTTAAATTTTTTGTTGGGGCGGGGGGGGTTGGGCTTTTTAATTATATTATTTAATGTTTTTAAAAATATTTTTTTAAGTTTCTGCTAGTTAATAAAATAAATGTTTTAGGTCATCGTATTTTAGGCTTGATGTTTGGGGTTTAATGTTTTAGGCATAAATTATTTTTGAGGGATGTATATTTGTTTCCCTATTTTTTCTAGGTCAGCAGCATTAACTTGTTGGTAACACATGCAAAGCTGCCCTTTACAAGCAGAACATCACCACATAGTGGTGTGGTAGAGTTTAGTGCACCAAATCACCACATTGTGAAGTGCATCAAGACATCACATTCTCAATTCCCCTATTGCCATAGCTGCTAATAAAGTTGGGTGAACCTCCGTATTTAAAATGTTTGGGAGGCTGAAAGAAAGTTGCAGAGGTTTTTCCATGTGCAGCTATTAGGGGGTGAGCATGTTCTGCATCTGCAGGACAAAGCAGTGGTCAGACTGCACCTTTGAGAGGCAGGGCACAGTTGCATTTACTTTCTGACAGTTGGTGTGCTATACAGCCAATGCACACAGAGGAGGTACGTATATTTTAACGTTTCAGTAGAAAAGTGATATCATATTTATAGGTTGAGTCTGGTGGCTTGAGTCAAGCTCTGGCTTTTTATATGTTTTGTATACTCCAAAAGCATGATCTCTTTGCCCCTTGGCTCTGTCCACCTCCAAGCTTTGGAGATTTTCTGCCTGCCTTTTTGTGTTCCAGCATCTCCTGCATTCACCAAACAATAAAATTATAAAATAGGTATGCAAGCATAGTTATCTTACCTAAAGAGATATTAGGAATTAGGCAGTTTAATTTAGCATCTATCAAAAAACTCAAATAATAATTTAGTGCGACTGTACCCTTAAAACAGTTATCTGATGTTTTACCAGGGGAAAGCAGCTCCCTTTGTAGTGTGAGAAGAATTATTACAGGCAGATATCTTTATCACAGAATGCAGACATGTATATGAATCAATTTGAAACCATGTAATGTTATACTGAACAGTCGTAGCAGCAAACAATTAGTGCATTAAATGTACTTTAAATAGCATGAAGGAGGGCTATTCCAATGCATGGACATCTGTGCCCCTGGCTTGGAAAGTTGATCTGTTATACGAGACCACAATCATTTTCAGATACATTTATTGCTTGACCTGTGATATATTGCCCACTCAAAGCAATAATCCTTGGTCTATACTAGAAATCCATCAAGAGGACCGAGCATCTCTTTTGAAATATTATCTGTATTGATAAAATCATTCTTGCTTTTCACTTTAACTTGTACAAATGGTAAGGGATTAGTGCACACAGGCGCATTTGCAGTTAGCGATACAAAACAAATCGGTGCTTGGATCTCATAATAGCAGTAACCTGTCAAGAAAAAGATACTGAAATATAAAACTCATCTTGATTTCATTGTATTTACATTTACTGTGCAGCCCAGGACCACCAATTGTTTCCTTGTTATCAGCCATTTTAAGCTGAGAAGGCTGCAAACCTCATTATGAGTACTGCTGTGTGCAGGAACAGAACCGTATGCCTAATGTGACCACTGACAACAAGTGCAATAGACTAGCGTGAGCTTTTCATCTTAATTCACTCTCCCCGAATAAAACACTTTTAATGTGCCCCTTACCTCGTCTTCTTTCTATACTGCAAAAATATACATACAAGCCGAGCAGATCCAGTACTGTCCTCTTCTCCTGCACCACTCTGCTCCTACAGGTGCTTTCCTACACCTTCATCTTGCACATTATCAGGGGGCTGGCTGTCTCTTCCTAGTTCTTGCAGCGGGTCTCCCAATGACACCCCAGGGTACATGCACAGTGTGTTCTAGATTGCCCAAATCCTACTGGGAAGTGTGATGTGGGTATCTGAGGAGGTTGCTGACAGCTGGGGCTACAGCATTCATGCCTTTTTTTTTTTTTAAAGAAAAGGTGTTTGTAAAAAAACAAAAAATAGTTGTGATTGTGTTACCAGAAGGGGTAAGGAGCAATGATATGTAAATAAGAAGAGGAGAGTGTTCACCGTAAACAGTTGCGACTGTTAAAGGATGTTGCTCACTACTTCTTTAGGGGAGTCATGATGAGCAGGGGTGGAAGGATATGGAGATGAACTGGAGAAGGCAGAATGTAAGCAGATTAAACTCCAGCTTTAAAATCCAACTGTAACCAAATATTTTAACTTTGTTTTGGATAGAGCTGGAAAGGGTTGGAGTTCTGTCAAGCTTTGTTGCTGTCTTTGTCTCTTTTGGGGATATTTTTCCCCACTTACTGTCAGCACATCTAGTAATGGGAAATGTCTCCAGAGTAAGGGTTAGAAATTCTGTTACTGTTTCATTGCTGTCTAGGCCTTCTCGTCTCATAACGACACCCTTCATTTGTTGTCCAGGCATCACAGGGACAAGAAGTGAGGGAAAAATCACCCAGTGGGGCCATATACAGTGATTAAAATCTGGTAGAAATGTTAAATGAGAATCATGGGGAGAGTGGAATATGCTCAGCCCCATAATTATGATCACATACCGCCGATCGCCCACTTCCCAATATTTTCCCTGCAGAGAGAGGTGACTGGTAGTCACCGCTCCCAGCAGGGATTCCCCCCTCCCCTCTCTGTTCTTCCAGCACTGAATGGAGGGACGGACAGGAAAGGGGACGGGCACAGCTGGCTCTGGCTCCTGTGAGGCAGAGCCAGCTGTCAATCAGGCAGAGGGGTGGAAACCCTGACAACATTGAAAATGTTGGCAGAAGTTGAGTTTTAAAGTGGACCTGTGCTCACAAAATGAAGATTTGCTATATTATAGTGAACATCTTGTGCCAAAGCAGTACACTGGAAGATGTATCCTTCCTCCAGAAAATTAGCAGTACACCTCGTAGTATGAGAGTGTGCCGAGACACCCCGGTGCTTCATACTTGTATGTCTGCAGTGCGATCTAAAGCACTGCTGCCTCTGACTGCTATTCTCACGAGATACGGAGTGGAATTTCTGCTAGTTGTATGTAGAAGTAATAGGAATCATTTTAAAGGAATACACCACTGGAATAAATAGTGCTTTTTATATCTTCCTGGTGTTCAGTCTTACATACTTATAAGGTACACATGGGCACATTGAATGTGGAAGCCTGTTTTTAAGATGCTTTACACTGCAAAACAAATTATGCTGGAGCATGACATAGAAAGAACAAACACTCCTTGTTTATTGTTTATGTGTGTTCAACCATTTTGCTCCATACACCTTTTCAGACCCATCATCATCAACGGAGGTCTAGACAGGAGAAGTTAACAGGTATCAAGAAAGCACACTGAGGGGAATTTGTCAAAACTGGAGCAGTTGCCCAGGGCAACCAATCAGCTTCTCTCTTCAGTGTGTTCACTTAAGATTTGAAAATGAAAGGGAGCTGCTGATGGGCTGCCGTGCACAGCTGCTCCAGATTTTGTCTGCTCCAGTTTTGATAAATTCCCCTCACTGAGTTTAATCTATTGATGCCCATCTCAATAAGGCCTTGGGGTTGTTCTATAGAACGCTCAACCATTGCTCAAATTGTGTATATTTTATAGCTCTAAAAAAAACATCAAGAACACTAAGCTTATATTTGCTCCCAGAGGAGTTAAATCCTTTAAATTAAGTAGTAAACAGAGTGAGTGGTCTGACTACTGCTTAGATTTATGGTTCCCACCTCTGCAATATATGCATATAAACTGCAAATAAAAATATGCTGGAACATGAGAAAAAAACAAAAGTTCCTTGCTTATTGTTTATGTGTATTAAACCATTTGGCTCAATACACCTTTTCAGACCCACCATGAAGAGAGCGCTTGACAGGAGCAGTTAACAGGCATCAGGAAAGAACACGGATTATAACCTATTGACGCCCATCTCAAGAAAGCCTCAGGGTTGTTCTATAGAAAGTACAACTTTTGCTCCAATTTTGTATATTTCAGAACAATGAGAACAGCAATAGCACCAAGCTTTTAGGGAAATGTACCAGCTCCTGGATGAGTTAAATCCTTCTAATTAAGTGGTAAACAGAGTGAGCAGTCTGACTGCTGTCTAGATTTATGGCACCTACCTCTGCAATATATTATCCTGCTACTGCTAATGGTATTGTATTGGTAATAATTTTTACATTATAGCAAAATACTGTTTCAAACATTCCTTTGTGCAGGGTAATAAATTTGTAGGAGGGACAAAAGCAATATAAATTCACAATGGCAGCTGAAACTGATGCAAAACTGTGTTGCTTAAAGATTTTATGACTTCTGTGTCACATCTTAGTCCATACTTTTATAGGTATATCACCCGGATTATTGGAGGAAATATGACAGGACAGTCTACTTAAGAGGAATGGGTCCTTCGCATAGTGACATTAATAGCAGATGTAAATCTTAAAGCCAGCCTAGTTCACTTTTCCTCATTGTTTTATAGCTCAAGGTACATATCCAATGTCATGGTTGAAGGAAATATGAACATTTTAGTTATTTGACCATCATTTCATAATTTACTGCAATACGTGCTACTATGTCATCTTTATATTTTATTTATTTTATTTCCTTTAACTTTTGCTTGTCATGACTCATGTTTGTGAAGTGTTTTTGCTCATCCATGATCCCTCCAACTAATGTTTACTTTTTATGTAACAAGTAAAATGAAATGTTAAAAGGAACTTGTCAGGACAGCTTTATCTTGTACAGCTGTGGCTTCTCTCCAGTGCTGAAGGCTACCATTCTCCTGCTCTTGGAGGTGCTGCTAGTTCTGGAGCAGAGGATGTCTAAGTAGCATCATGCTCAGTACCATACCAGTCCTAGAACAATGGTAGGTATCCTTTAAATGAGAACTCCAGGCAAAACTTAGATAAACTTTGATTAACCCTTACAATTGGGCTAACCCCTGCACTGCAACGGTTAAAGGCTTGTTTTGGTCTAGGGAGGAAAATAACCAAATTATACCCATCCATTCCTCCGAGCCGGCCGGCTATGACAGTGCACCCTCCTGCCTGTCTCTTCCTCCAGTGATGGTATGTCCCTCGATGTTCTCACATCCTATACACTGTGTATAAACCTTGATGACTCAGGGACCTTAGACCGCTGCAGCGGAAGGATCTAAATTCTAATTTCATGGATGTCCTTATTACATGGATACCATTTTTAGGCAGCTCATGAGGAGATCGATTTGCATGGCGTGGGCAATCTAATCTGCATAAACTGTATATAAGATCATTACTAAACATGCACCATGAATGCTACCATATTAGGGTATTTGTTTTATATTAACAAGCACATATTGCATGTGCTATACTTACATGTCCAATGTGCAGTAAATTATGTATTTCTTTTTTACACATTACAATTTCCACAATACAAGGAAAGAGTAATATGTAAAGTGTTAAATCTAGCTGCTCTCACACTGATCTGAAATTCGTAAACTAGAATCTGATTGTTTGTGGTGCATTACTAGATTTGACATATTATTTCTCGTTGCAGTATCTGTAGTTTTCTTAAAAATAAGGTCAAATTAATTTCTATCTCCACTCTCTAGCTATCTGCACTTTATGACAAAACATTCACCAGCCAATGAGCAAAACATTCTGTGATAAAGTATTCTGTTAAACCTACAGTTGCTAGTGGCTGCTCTTTCTTTGACCTACCAGGCTGTATGAAATATGAATCATGTCTACGTAAAAATAAATTGCACTCCACTCACTGACTGATGCTTCTGTGATCTGCCCTTCTCCCATTCTCTGTTCCAGAGATGTCCAGGATAATGACATCCTGGCGCTGTAAATGCCAGCTGTCTGTTGCCCTGGAGAAAAGGCTGATAATATGTTAGCCAGATTCAGTTACATGGCGAACTTGAAAAAGTCCTTCAGCTTCACCCTCTTTTTTAATCCTATAGGTGTTGATCCAGAGAAAGGTGAAACAAACTCCTAGTGTGGCATCTCATGATTTACTGTATCTTTCTGTAAAAAAAAGGCATCCCTCTCACACTTTCCACGCTTGCTATGACTGGTGATACCATTCCATGGAAGAAACACATCTCAACAAAGTTTTAGTCCATGTAGTAAATCTGCCACTAGTACATTCTTGTCTCTAGTCTGAAGGGATATATCATAGAGTTTAAGCTATAGTGCTAATTTAAGCAACTAAGATAGTGTTCTTAAAGGAGAACTATGGGGTCAGTGTTTTTCCCCATAGTTCTCCTTAGGGTACTAGGGTACAAACTAGCGTCCTCCCGTTACCCTAAGCTCAGTATACCGCGAGCTACACTAGAAGGTGCAGGAGCGATTTTCAGGCGGTTGTTGCGTGGTTTGGGTCCCATAGACATCTCTATGCATTGATAACCGCGTGGTTTACAATGAACAGTCGCGCAAACACAGCTCGGCATCTGAATCGCCTAGGTGTGAACCTAGCCATAGGTGTTGCCGGTAAATAATGGGTTCTCCTACCATTTTCTGTGGTGACACACCCTATAACTTGCCCTAAAACACATCAGCATACCAATTAAGCTCTAAATAAAGGAAGTAGTTAACAGGCATGAGAATAGTAAATGCAGCGATTCAATGACAGCAATACAAACCAATAACATAGCAAGTGTATAAGGTTGGGGATTCGCTCTCTTTACCTCCAGTGAAATTTCTTATACTGGCCAAGTGCAGAATGAATCTGCTAATACTGTGTTTCCCCGAAAATAAGACATTGTCTTATTTTCTTTTTTGCACGAAAAAAGACACTAGGTCTTATTTTCGGGTGATGTCTTACCTGGCTTGGCGTGTGGGCGGGGCAGGAGCTGCGGCCAGCTGGCGTGTGGGCGGGGTGGGAGCTGCGGCCGGCTGGTGTGTGGGTGGGGCGGGAGCTGCGGCCGGTCTTTACATTTAAAATTCAGTTTATGTGCAGCTACCCCGACAGTAAGACCTAGCGGATTTCTGTAATATAAGACCTACCACCGAACTAGGTCTTATTTTCGGGGTAGGTCTTATATTACAGAAATCACTGAAGATAGCGCTAGGTCTTACTATCGGGGTAGGTCTTACTTTCGGGGAAACATGGTAGCAATAAACAACATTCAATGCAACAGATGTCCCTGATATGTAGAAAGAGGACTAAGGCTAACTATTATGGCCTGACTATACTCTTTAGACCCTGACTAACCACTGGTCAGTGGTAAATATGCACACAGTCTGCCATAGGTGGGGTGCTCTATTTTTAATAGTGCAACTTTCAAGGGGCTGTATTTGTAGTCCAAGAAGTTAAAATTGAATCTTCGCAAAATGTCCCAAAAAACAGTAAATGAGTGAAACCTTAGTGTCTGTTGCCACCAAGTCTTGCTACGGGTCTATTGCAGTATCAGGAAATCCTAGGAGAAAACATAATGCCCTCTGGGAGGAAACTGAAGCTTGGGCATCATTGGACCTTCCAACAGGATAATGATCCCAAGCATACCTCAAATTCCACCAAGACTTGGTTGCAGAAGAAGTCCCGGAAGATTCTACAGTGGCCATCACAGTCAACTGACTTGAACACAATAGAAAATCTGTGGGGGGATTTGAAGAAGGCAGGTGCAGCACGCAAACCCAAGAATACTAGTAAACTGGAGGCCGTTCCTCATGAGGAATGGGCTAAGATTCCCCAGGAACACTTCCAGAAGCTGGTGTCTGGCTATGCATCTCGTTTGCAGCAGGTCATAACAGTAAAAGGGTGCTCTGCTAAGTTCTAAAGATGCTTGACATGAAGGGGTTTAATAAGTCATTAAAAGTTGCATTTTCAGTTGAATTTGGGGAAACCATTTGACAAATTTGTTGTTTTGACCTATTTCAATTGCTTTTGTTTGATTTGTTCATTGCAAACAGCTGAAAGTTTGTCAATTTTGCCAATAAACCTGATTTGCAATGGGGGTTAAATAATTTTGATTACAACTGTACATCCCATTCATAAAAGGTAGACCGCAGTGTGGTGTCTTGCTTGGGCTATCACTGCTTATGGCTAGTCATGTGACCTGGTTCTCCCAGCTTTGTTTTGTTTAATTAATTCATTTAAAAAGCTTTAGTGGGATTCTAAATGCTATTCACATTCAATAATCATAGCATATACAAATTAAAAAAGCATTTTTGATTCTTACAAATTTAGAATCTGTAGCTGCAGTCTATTTAGTTGAGTATTTCAGAAAAGAGAAGTGAGTATATTTAGCAATATTTACTTTTTCTTTTTTTCCAGCCATAGACTGATGACCAATATTTCTAATGTATTACAGTCAAACACAAAGCTGAATGACCTTTGACATAATGTCCTAGTGCAAAAAAACAAACTCGGCTTTTAATGGTGCACAGCTGCAACTTATATATAGCTATATAAATTTAATATAATTGACACAAAATGGTACAATCTTCACAGGGATGGGAATAAAATAAAGGAATAATTGTCACGTTTTGTTTTTGTGTACAATGAAACACAGTAGGTGTCAATAGTAAGTTTTCTTTAATTTACATAACAATGACACATAAAATGGAACCTGTAGTCAAGATAAAAGTTTTTAAAAAAAGTATGTTTTCCCACCTCTAAAACAAAGTATTGTCTTTTCACCCCAAGCAGATGAAGAAAACTGTTTTTCCATATGCTTGGCTATTATATTTTCAGCATAAATAGTTTCTAGGAACTTGACAGCTGCCTTTGAATTATTCAAACATTATGTTCTGAAAATTCCCAGACAAAGGGAAACGCATACAGTAATGGTTAAATATTCAGCTGTCATCCTTGGAAATATATGATGCAAGTGGAGGCAAGCGAAGGAATGAGCTAACATTTTAGATTCTTCAAAATTGTTTTAGATTACCTCCTTTTTATGTATTCAAAACAGAACTATACTGAATATTGTGCAATGAGTATTGCTTGCACGATAGACATGCATGCATCACATGCTTAAGATCCTATACACACCGATGGCAATTTGGCAATTCTTGCAGAAAGGCAGCTTTGTCGGACATTGGGGAATAGTGTGACATAGGCAAGGTAAGTCATACTTTAGTAGCACAAGGAGACACATTTTTCACAATGTCTCATACTGTCAGGTGCTAGTATGAACATTGGGTAAATAGCAACATACAGTATGCATACATATATAACACACTGTATATCCCCGCATTGCTTTCTTTAAATCCATATTAGCAATAAACAGAAGTCAAAGAGCTGGCTTATCATAGAGCGGCAAGCTTATCACCATGAGTGGAAACAGCCTATTAAAGAAGAAGTGCAGAGAGAGTAAAACATAGTCACACTCATACTTAAACATCAGGCATGGGATACTGCAGCGGCCAAACGCAAGCTCTATATGTTCTATCACATTGTTGCTGATCGGTCAGCTCTGGTTCTCTGCTCACTGTGGAGAGCAGTGACTCACAGTCACTTTTTCCTTGCTAGGATGCCCTCCTCCCCTTTCTGCTTCTCCAGGACTCACAGGAGTAACAGACAAGGGAGGAGGTGGTCCCACCTGGCTCTGGCTCTCCCCTGAGCAAAGAGAGGCGGTGCCAGTTGTCAGGCACCTGACAATATTGTCAGAATCCTTTTGGGCTGTAGCATGCCTTTGTTCTGTTGTAAATGTACTCATGTGACCCAAAAGAAAAGTAAAGCCCAAAAAAGATCTGGCTTTACATCTCTTTTAAATACAGCCTCAGCAACATTGCGTCTAGCATAGGTCCCATCTGGTATGATCTCCTCTGAGATGTTCATTTAGTTCTGATTCATAAAACATTAAAAGAACATCCAATGCAGCCTATGTATATGAATGCTGTGCTTGGCCCCTCCTTATTCAGAGGCACCAGCATACATGCAATTTTGCTCTGTTGGGCTTAGCCTTACCTAGCAACAATAGCATATGAAAAACAGAGACATTGGTTTAGAACCAAACTAGGTAAAGAGAATTTTAAGAAGGAAAGATCAGCAATGGCAGCCTCCATATTCTCTCAGTAAAAGGAAAGATTTATTTTAAGGTACCCATACACATTAGATGTAAGTTTCCCAATCTGTTAGCTATTCAGTGTCTATAAACCTTGCCGGATCAATATTCCTTTTTTTTCTCTGTTGCCCAAAGCAGGATTGTTTTTGCCACTAGAGTCATTATGAGATGGATGGATTATGCATGGAGGTGGTAAACTATTTTACAGTGAGTTCTTTTTGGCTACAGTTTGCCATGAGATTGCTACTCTCAGTGTCCACAGAGTTCTGACTTTACAGTGCACAACATCCTTTGGACAGTTAAGACCCATCTCTGGGCAAACAACAAAGTACCCTGGCAGTGGGTCTACCCTCGCACTGTAAGGGTTAATTGCTCCTTTTTGTCTAGTGTCTGGAGAAAAGCAGATTTACTTATGTGAACCCCCCAAGCTTTCACTAAAAGAGACACAACAAATGTATTCATTTTTTTCACTTATTGCGAATGTATTACAGGTGAAACTCGAATAATTAGAATATCGTGCAAAAGTAATTGCAGTAAGTGCTGCAAAAGGGGCCCAAACCAAGTACTGAGTACATATGCATGCTTGTACTTTTCAGAGGTCCGATATTGTTCTATGTACAATCCTTGTTGTATTGATTGCATGTAATAATCTACTTTTTTGAGGTTGTGGATTTGGGGTTCTTGGGGTTTTCCTGAGCTGTAAGCCATAATCATCACAATTATGACAAATCACGGCTTGAACTATCTTGCTTTGCATGTAATGAGTCTATCTCATATATTAGTTTCACCTTTTAAGTTGCATTAGTGAAATAAATGAACTTTGCACGATATTCTAATTATTCGAGTTTCACCTGTATATCCTTTGTCCATTTATATCAAATAAATTGCTCTTCTACACAATCATAATGCTTTATTTAGTTATGCGACTACATTTACTAATAGTTTATTAATATACTAGTATAACTTTGTTGTTAATGTTTTTAATATTTTATGAGGGTGGTAATTGTTACTGGTTTTTCATATTTTATACACATTATAATGGCAGGGTTTAGAATGCAGTCTAAGTAAAGTTATAATGCTACTAGGTGATCCTAGTATGTTTACTGATGCTGCACATGTTATGGGATATAAAAGTAGAAAATATTATAATGCTGATTATATGACTGGTGGTAGCAGGGGCGTAACTAGAAATCACAGGGCCCCATAGCAAAATTTTGTATGGGGCCCTGTGATTGCTAGTTATGCCACTTGCAGAGCCCACCTGGGAGTGGCCCTGCAGAGCCCACCATAGACTCTCTATAGTGGGCTCTGCAGGGTCTCAGATGGGCTGCACACCTCTTACCTGTCAGTGATGTCTGCCTCCGTGGTCGCCGGGGCCCCGCCTCCTCTTCCGTCCCCGGGCCCCGCCTAATCTTACATCACTGGCCCGACCTGCTCTTAGGTAGCTGGCCAGTGCTGTAAGAGGAGGCGTGGTTGCTCTTAGGCAGGCTCTGCCTCCTCCTTTACTGTGAACGCTGGCCTCTTCTGCCGTAGCTGCTGGCTGTCATTGACACAGCTCCACAGCAGCTATGAGGGGAAACGCAGCTGCTGAGCTGTGTCAGTGACAGCCAGCACCCTTACAAGCCATAGCGACCCAGGCGGCCCACACGGCATCAGAGGGATGCCCTGGCCAGGCCCCCCTGTGCCCGGGCCCCATAGCGGCCGCCTAGGTCGCTATGGCGATTGTTACACCACTGGGTGGTAGGGAATATTACACACTCACAATGTGCTGTGAAGTGCAAAACATGCCGACATTTCAAACTCATTCATGCCTCATGCCTCTGAGTGCCAGGTCTTTTAGGATCCTATCAATGCCCCTTTCTGACTGCCACAGATGGCCAAAGGTGGTTAAATCGTACTCGTATATTTCACTGCCCTCTACTGTTTATGGCCAGCCCTGTGTAAGCTTGGAATTGCTTACACAGGGCTGTGGACTCTCTCCTCACACCCATGTGTGTGTGGGACTCATGTGGGCCAATCACCCGTGCTGTCACATGAAAGGAAAAGGAGTGAATCTGAATTTCCTCCATACTTGAAAATATCGGGCATTGTAAGAGACTTACCTGCAAACCAGCTCTGGCTCAAAGACGCATGCGCGCATCCGTGAGCAATCTTCTGGTAACAATTCCGGGCTAGCGTGCATTGGAGCATAGATGTTGTGAGAGATTACCTGCAAACCAGTTCTGGCTCAAAGATGTGCACGCATGCCCACGTGCAATCCGGTGCCAATAGTTCCTGGCAAATTCGCATTGGCGCACAGACGTGCGCACACTGAAGCATTTTAAGTATTGTATAGATGTATCCTACTGCACTACATACCGGGTTCAAATTAAAAACTGTATAATCAAGGTCGGTGCTTGGAATGACCATGGATGGCACCGTGAAATAACAAAGTTTAGGAAAATCACTAGCACACCAATTCAAACGTGAAAGAGATCCATTTAATTACACAAACTTGTCATACAATGCAAGCGCTTTCGGGGGCCTCACAGGGTCCCCTTCATCCGGCTCAGAATGGCCTGATGAAGGGGACCCTGTGAGGCCCCGAAAGTGCTTGCATTGTATGACAAGTTTATGTCATTAAATGGATCTCTTTCACGTTTGAATTGGTGTGCTGGTGACGTTCCTGAACTGGATGGAGCATTTTAATTGTCGCAAATAACACATAGGTGCACACATGTTAGCATGCTGGCACACGCTTATTAGTGGGCACCCTCTTCCTATTTATAGAAGACATGAGCATGGAGCCAGTTGCTGAGTGGTCATCAGCTTGTCCCTTACCCCTGATCCTGTATATCTACTTTTCTGTGCATGAGCCCGGTCATTTGACTATGCCTTCACCTCCTGATCTGGTACCTCGAGATTCTGCCTTACTGTGTATGACCCTGGCTTACAATCTTTGACTTCTCTCCAGACCAACATTCCTGTACCGCTAAAGATTCTGCTTTCCCGTGTTTGACCTCAGCTACCAGTTCTGATTGTGCTTCTGGCTATCTTCCTGGTTACTGGTACCCTCTTCATCTACAGTGCATCATTCTTTGGCTCCAGCTCACAGAGATTCCTGTGGTCATCCTGGTCCTGCAGACTTGATCACCAGTCCTGCGCTCTCAAGCACCCGCACAGACTTCATTCAGTTATCAGCACCAATGCCTGTGCCACTCCATGTCCTTACATGTCCTGTCACCACCTCCAGAGGTCTGGGATGAGAGGTGCATGGGGAGTCCCCTTATTAACTCGGTCTCCAGCCAGGTACACGACAGGCATTTTTTTGTTACCCCTGGAAGCTGAATAGGTGAGCAAAAGGAAAAGTGAGGGTGTGCTGTAGCAAGGGGCTCTAAAAAGATATGTAAAGCAAGTCTGTGTCACATACTTGCTGTATGTGTATGTGTGAAATACTATTTGTGTAGAACAATACATTTGTGCTTGTGTATTACCATTGTTTGTTATGATGTTTAAACCCGTTGAGAACAAGTTTGTCTATGACACCTAAGGAAACATTGTGCAAAGTATATTGAAAAGGATACTGGTACTTTGTCACATGTCCTTATAAAAATACCTATTTAGCACATCCTGATCCGTCCTTACCCAGCTCGTTATACAGTGCCAGACTGCTTCTAATAAAACCAGTATAATTGGAAACCTGCTTACTAGCAAATGAACTCTTAACTTAGCATAGCGCTAATCCTTGAAGAAGAAGTATCATGGCTCTTACAACCTTGCAAAAAGTTAAATGCAAATAGGCTTAGCTTTTATAAGACCATTAAAGATATTCCAGTATAGTATTACACTTACAACAGAGAACCAAGGGCATCTTTTCATCGCTTCTTCTCCATCAGTAATTAACCAACTTCAGAGAAGGCATCAATTCGGCAGCCATTTTATTTTTACAATATTTATTTTGAGATGGATTTCAGCCTGTTCCACCATTGTCACTGTAAAGGTGTGTGGATGAGTTTTTGCCTAATGATTTCCTATTGTGTAATCTGTTCTATTTCTGCTTGTTACATCTATTCAGTAGTAGTGGTGGTGGTCAATTGTGACCTGTGTTGCATATGAAAAGAGGATTTTAGGAGATCACACTTTTGTGTTGTGCCATACTGTTGTTTCACACCTAGCTGTGACACTTGTTGAGCCCTCTAACGAATGCAAAAGACAAGCCTGAATGGCAGATACATAAAAGCTACAACTTCATTATTGTAAAGTATGCACAGGCAATTTAGTTTAGAACTTTAATACAGTTAACTTTTTGTAAAGAAATCTCATTTAAATTAAATGTATAATTTCATATTAGACATAGCTAAAATGCGGAGTATCTATTTCGATTTAGAAGCTGTCAGGCTGTAGACAGTCTGATTGATAGTTCGGCTTACTGAAGTCTCTCCTAAGCTGGTGATTTTTTTGCTTTACCTGCTGCTGGCAATAAAGTGAGAGGCTGCACTAGTCAGAGTGATGAATGCTTGTATTTTCATGGCAAACCACTAGATTGTTTATTGTCAATTGTGCATACTAGGAAAGGGTATAAATAGTTTGTAGTGACCTTAGGACTTCAATCCCCCCCCCCCCCTGGTCCTCCTGTATGGGGGAGGGCTGCTATGGATTGACTAAACCTCCTAGGGCTGCTGCCTGAGGAGGGTGACCATGCACTTGAGCTGAGGTCTGGGTTCTGGCTATTTTTCCTTTTGATTCACCTGGTGATCTGGCCAGTAACAGACCTTCTGTCTTATGGTGGCTGCACTCTAATTTTTTTGTGTGTACTGGCCCTTCAAATTTTTTTATATTACTTTTTTTCTCTTATTTGCTTCTGTGAAAATAAAAAAAGGGCTAATAAGTTTTTTGGCACACAAACTGGGGCCGGGGGCTTGAAAGGAGCTTCCCTAAGCTGCATAATCCTACTGTACCCTTACAAACTATGAAAATCCACCTTTGTTTTGTCCCCATTCACACCTAGGTGTGCAGTAAACACGCGCCTATTATGCATCAAGCATGCTCTTTGACTTTAAAAATGTGCAACGTGCTTACAATGCGTTCTGGTGCATTTACATGTGTGTATGTGTGTTCTGGTGCAAAAAAAAAAAACCCGCTGCTGTACTTTTTTAAAAAGCTCTGGAACTGAGAGCATTGGTCTAGAGATGGTGTTAACAAGCCCTTATTGGGCCCGAATTGCTGCTCTTGAAGGTGGTCATACATCTTACAACAATTGTACAACAATTTTTTTGTTCAGATATCTCACCCTCGTTCAATTTTTGTTCAACTAGGCCATCATCCACAGACCAATGTAGTTTGCAATTAAGGTTCATCAGCACCACTAACTACCGATTTTCATCGATCGAAAGAACAGGTTTTCGTTTGAACATGTGCAGTTTTCATCTTTACATTTTTGTTATACAACAACGCCACTAACCCGTCGATTTTCATCCAACTAGATGGACATTTTCTAGCCTACTTGAAAGACAAAAATCTACCAGTTGTACAGTAATTGAGGTTGTGCACTTCCCATCAACTGGCAGATTTTCTGTCAAAAATGCAATCGCAGACAAAAATTTGCACCTTTGGACTTATCCTTACAAATCCTTCTGTTTGTTAAAACCCTCAATAAAGAACCCCTTGGCAAAAGGGGGTAAAACCACTTTTTTTTTAAAGATGATGTTTTTATTGAAGACAATTGTACACAAGTAGTGAGAAAAGCAAGACAAGCAATCCAACGTCTGCACATGTATGCAATATTGCAGTACGAAATATAGTTACATAGTTGGAAGACCATGGTTGTAGCGGGTAAAACCACTCTTGATCTCCGGTGTGTTCTGTTGCAGCCACACCTCTGTCACAAGCTCTCAGTTATATGATGTGCCTCATACCTCTCTATTTGACGCTGTGTTTCTTCCCAATCTATTTAAATTAGCTAAGCTAAATTAAAATTCACTTTGCTAGTAAAAAAAAAAAAAGACTTAGCTTAGTGATTAAAGGAGAACTATGGGGGTCAGTGTTTTTCCCCATAGTTCTCCTTAGGGTAACGGGAGGACACAAACTAGCGTCCTCCCGTTACCCTAAGCTCAGTACACCGCGAGCTACAGCTCGCGGTATACTGAGACGCCGCACCTGGAGCGGATCCCGACTTAGATGACGGGATCCGCCCAGCTGCGTGAGTGACAGCTGGCTCTGCCTAACTAGAGGCAGAGCCAGCTGTACCCGCCCCCTCCCCCATCCGTTCCACCAGTCAGCGCTGGCAGATCGGAGCGGGGAGAGGGGAATCCACCCCTCCCCCTGTCACGGCAGAGAGCCGTGACAGGATCGAGAGGTGAGGGAACCCGGTATGTTTTCCCTCACCTCCCGATCTACTGAGCCGACCTGTGACAGTCTCATTGTCACAGGTCGGCTTAGAACTATGAGGTGAGTGGAAATCACTCATGTCATAGTTCTCCTTTAAGGTGAGGTTATGCTTACTTCAATTATCCAATCATGTGTATGCACAAATCCTGCTTTTTGCACAAGATTGGGTATTCTTCGTAAAGTGAATTTTCACTTGCTCCACTCATTCACTTAAAAAAGTGTAAATTTACTTTAAAAGTGAACTTGCTCTACCGCTTAAAAAAATAAATCAACTCCACTATCTTACATACCTGCATTACACATTGTTACCTGCAAAACATGCAGTGCTGCATGCCTCCCTGTTATATGCGGTGCCTTACATCACACTCAAAGCTCAATTCACTGAGCTGCAGGCAACAGTTGTTTATATAAAAATAACACTTGCATGTACCCCAGAAAAAATGAATTGAGCCTGGCTTATAAAATAAGAAATAACATTGATAAAGTACAATTTTAGACAGTTATGAAGTGATGCTGTATTAAAATGAGAAAAGCTAATTTAATGAAGTGGTATCTAGTGTCTCTTAAGTATCAGCTTCAAGTTGTGTTAATTTTATTTTGCAAGGCACGGTATGTATTTGTTCATAACGATGTGATTGCCCGGAAGGAATAAATCAAGTATGCAATGATTTAGAGAAAACAGAAAGCAGAGGACTAGCATGGGGCCTTAAAAAGGATGAATCGAAAAGTAAGATAATAGATGTAAAATACAAGACTCAAGATGCTAATGAATAATAACATTTTGTCAACAAAAACAAAGGTAACAGATGAGTTCCCATCTCCTATGATTTGACAATGCAGGAAGGAGGTTGAATGCTTGATTGAGTTTGAAAAAGCACTTTGTACATAAGAGGTCGTTAACATTTAGCCTAGGAGACCACATGCTGGGGGTCTGAATGGGTTTTGGGTCTGGAGCTGCAACACCTTAAGGACCCATTCACACTACTGTGCAATTTTAGTTGTCATTCTGAATGGCACCCCAACACACACTAATGTGCGTTAAAAAGTGCTGCCAGAAATGGTACATGCACCTTCTTTGGTGTGTTTTGGTGCATAATGCAATGCACATTACCGCGCATGCACTAACATGCCACAATG
This sequence comes from Nanorana parkeri, assembly GCF_000935625.1. Lineage (NCBI taxonomy): Eukaryota > Metazoa > Chordata > Amphibia > Anura > Dicroglossidae > Nanorana > Nanorana parkeri. The sequence continues at coordinate 1,589,141 of NW_017306504.1, read as the reverse complement.
GTGTTGATGGTCACCTAAAAGGATACACTCTACCCGTTGGAGAAGTCCCAGTTCACTCCTTGGAAAACTCCTTCTCTTCATGTGAAAAGTCTAATGTAATATCACAAAAATAAAGCATTATGACCAGTAGATGGAGCTGAGGAACATGCAAAATAAATACCTCTTTCCTATGCTCCTCAGCTCCATCTAGTGGTTATAATGCAGTATTTTTGCGACATAAGATTTGACGTGGAAATTGTTATTATAATTATTTTTTTTTAAAAGGTAAAATTTCCTTTTAAGTACATTTGAGTGACAAACCTGGTATAGCCATTCTGTTAAATTGTGTCAGAACATTTCAGAATCCCTATCATTTTACTTGGCACATGTCAGCAGCTCAGATAGCATTGAAGCCAAAGCATTAGCTTGATAGCCAGGGAATTAGCACTCTCAAAAGTGGTGTTTAGCAATGGCAATCTCCATAATCACTTATGACATGAGCTCCTTTAAAGCTTCAGGCATGAGAGTCTCCCCTCCCATCCCTTCCTCCCACCCCCCTGACACCCATTTAGAATGTTTTCTTTTTAAGTAAGTATTTTCAGATGCATTTTTTGACTCAAGTAAATCCGCCATCTGTGTCCCTTAAAGCTAGCCGGGATCTCCAGTGACATCATTTACCATATATGGACTTTCCGATTTGTAGTAAATGCTGAAGAGAGAGAGCTCCTTCCCCTCTATCATCAGCGATCCACCATCTGTCAGCAGGGAGAGAGAGAGAGAGGGGGGAAGGAGAGGGGGCACAGGGGGACGTGTGACCTGAAACTGACCTGAAACAAGTATAGGACTGTTACTTGTTACTGACCTGAAACAAGTATAGTAGTTCCATCATCACAGGCTGCACGCTTGTTCCAGATCGGTAACTCTCAAAGTATTAAAACCACAGAATAAGCATGTCAGAGAGTCAGAGAGAGAGAGAGCTCCTTCCCCTCTGTCATCAGGGATCCACGATCCACGATCTGTCAGCAGGGAGAGAGAGGGGGGAAGGAGCTGGCACACGGGGACGTGCAGGTAAGGAGAGAGCTGCTGCACATGTCCATATATTCGTGGACGTGCAGCAGCTCTCAAGAATCACTGTCAATCATCAGTGGGGAGGATCCCGTCAGATACGTCGGGATGTCTTCTCATTGCGGCGCTTAGCCCCGCCCACCACCTAAAATAAGGTTTTACAGCCTTCCTGTGCATTTTGGCTAATTACAGTAAATTACATTATTTACTTATTTAGCCTAAGGAATGCATTCATTAAAAAAAAGATAGAACCCCATAGTTCTCCTTTAATGATGCCACTCCTGGGAGACATGATCAGTGGTTCTAATTGCAGCACTCTCCTTCCCTCTAGGAGCATGAGGGGGACTTCAAAAACAGGGTGGGCTGACATTTCGCCTCAGGGATGAGTCCTTAGCTGGTTCTGGGATGTGAAAGTAAAGATGGGTGCCAGACACCTAAGGCAGTACAGACACCAGACACACCAATTATTTCCCAGCTTCACAGTACAGAGAGCCTTTAAACTGATTGCAGTAACAGTGTGTATTGTAGAACCTTAGCTGATTAGTGGACATAGCACAGAATTCCCAGGACGAGACACCAGACTTCCTGCGGGGTCCAAGCCCACTTCTGGCTTCTCTGGCGCCTCCAGCAAATGAAGCTCCTCCCTAGTTCTCCATCCCGGCACAGCTTCCCCCTTCACTGACAGGACAGCTGCAGACCCCAACTGGGACTCCATTCCCAACCACCCTCAGAGAGCACATTACTTCACACACCTTCCCTGAGGCAGGAGGCCCGGGGGTAAAGGGACACTCATAAGGCCAGCCCCAAATATTTATGTCTTCCCCCAGCATGCACCACTAGCTATGAACCTCCTAGTGAATGGCTAGAGAGACACACCTATTCATAATACCATTATTGGTTGTTCCGCTCTGTGACAAGGCCACACCCAGCAGCAGGCAGATGCAAACAATAACAGAGTGCTCAGGAGAAACTAAATGAGCACAGACTATCAAATTAGCTAGACTGGATACAGTTCAGCAGAACTAAATTTAAAGAGTCACCCCACTTAGGACAAAGTGACTACATAATGCTGCAGTAGACTTTGTATCCACCTGACACCTGAATTAGGCCCCATATTGCTGCTTGCTTGGCTATCCTGCACACCCTCTTTCATCAGTTATTTGAGTCACTAACCTGAAATGAGTATGCAGATAAGGACTTCTATTATATAGCAGTAAAACAGACAAGAAAAAAGCAGTTTAAGAAGCATGTCAACAATAGCAGCCTCTGTATTTCACTTTAAGGTTACAGTTGACCATACTGTCCCCTATAATGTTCCTAGTGCAGGTACAACCCTTATACAGCAGGGAAGAGTAATATGCCTTTCCAGTGGTAACTTCACCAGTGTAGACAATCTAACTATTTATATATCTATATAGATCTATATAGATCTATATAGATCTATATAGATATATATATCTATATAGATATATAAATATTAGGGCTGGTAATGATTAAAATTTTCGTGTTTGTTTAATCGAATTTTTTTTAATCGATTAATTTCGATTAATTATAATGCACATACAGATCCAACTACATTAGCCTATACACATACAGCACAGCAATGAAGTAATAAAATGAACTAGGATCACACTAATCCAGCACGTTATTAATCTCACGACGTGCCCCACTCAATATGGCTGCCTCTCATTTCCACAGTTGTATTTGACAGCTGTACAGTGATGTCTGAGTACAAAAGCTTGCACTTGTTGAACAGGAATACACAGATGTATGTATGATTCCCAGGGGGTGAACATTTTGCAGGCTTGATAAAAGGCAAAATGACTACTAGGAGACCAGTCAGCGGGGGTGCACACACTTTGACATCAATTTCCTCTTCGGAAGAGAATGAGAAAAAATCTGCAAAGCAGCAACTAACATTGATAGAGTGACCAGGTCAATGGTATTCAGTTTCAGCAGCAGCTTCATATTACATGTTTCTGTTTTCCTAATAAACACATGGGAATTCAATATAGAGTGCTGGCTTCATTTAGACTCCAAGCATTTGGAAAACAGCTGAGCAAGCTTGGCAGGCCCTTTGGGTCGTACAGGTGAAAGGGTTCAGCAGGTGGAACATTGACTTTCATCCCATTCTTCACTTTGCCATTATCCTTCTTCAATTATTAAATGTTGATACTAATACAAGCATTCATATCTACCAGAAGCAATCTAAGGCTAAAGGGAAATATTGCAATGCCTAGAAAAAGTATGCCTGTTTATTAAACAGTAAAAATGTAGAAAACAAAATAATTCATGTGGGTTTTGAGAAAAAAGCGTGTGGGTGATAAAGAAAAAACATTTATCTTTTAGTGTACAAAGGAAATGCAATTATTAAAATATATTATATTAGTTGGTAAATGTTATATGAAGAACAAATGTACAAGAATATACAAATACATTGTTAATATGATTACAACAATGGGGGAAATGTATCAACACTGGAGCAGACAGAATCATCAGCTTCTCTTTTTCTATACAGGTCTCCCCACTCAGAGGTGGGGATTTTGGCTGGAGTATGTCCTGGATGCACCTCAGTCAGGTATGGGAATGGTCATTAGTTTTAGAGGAATAAGATTATGACTGCCCATTGGCCTGGAGGCAGGGTTGCCATTGTCACCCATCAATCTGGTCAATTCTAGTGGTTTGATCATGGAGTGAGGGGTGTCACAAGTGCTTATATGCGGCTTGAAGGACTTATCACTGGTGCGGGGCAGTCATAGGTGCCCTTCGAAATATTACCATACATGCCAACATCTGGAACTGACTCTTAGCAGAAAGTTTCAGGGAAAGACTGCCATACTAGAGCCAAACCTACTCATTACAAGCTGTTTTGTTGCACTGAATTGGCATAAAGGTTGCCCTGTTAGCCCCCATTCACACCTGAGTTTAGTGGGAGCATGCATCGCAGCTATTCATGTTCCCACATGAATACAGGCATTCGTTTCCCGCATTTGGTGCACATACCCATTGATTTCAAAGGGTCTCTGGATGCAGGCCAAACATAGAAAAGTAGTACATGTCACAAATGTTCCACATTTTTTCCCCTGTGTTTGTGCGTATTCCCATGGCCAAGCAAGTATGGGGAAAAACATGCTTGCTCGACTGCTTTTGGTGTGCCATTAACTAGTAATTTCATGGCAAGCGTGTTCCGCATAGTGCACATTTCATGAACACGCATCAAAGCTTGCACTTTTGTGCACGTTTGATGCGCATTCACAAGATGCCCATGTGTGAATGTGGACGAAATGAAAACAAGAGACTGCTCTGTCTGAAAGATTACCTTGTAACAAGGAGCTGATTTGTTAGACTTTGCAGTTAAGGAAATGTATATTGATTTTAATTGTTATAGTCGGGGCAAACAAATTCAAATATATAATTTTTTTAGATACATAGGAAATATGGTTTAGTGCTCACCCCCATAGGAGCCGCCAGAATAACTCAGGTCATCACTAACCTGTCTAGGGATTTTGGTAACCAACTGCCCCACTAGCATTCACCGCCCTCTTCTAGTGACAATAGTATGATGTGGAATCCAGGGTAGAACAGACACAGACTCCAGACTCACCAGTCCCCTCTAGTATTTCATTGTAGATCAATTTACAGCACAGTTGAATAGAGATTGGCACAGAATCTTCAGTAGGAGAGACACCAGACTTGCTCCTGAGGTCCTCTGTATTCCAGGCACCTCCAGTAGCCAGCAGTTTCTGGTTCTCCACTTCCAACAAGAGCAGAGGCCTCCTCCAGACTTGAGGCCTAGTGAAACACTTCCCGCACTCAGGTGTTCCCACCCCCCAGGCCTAGTCCGGGGCAGGCTGGACAGCACCCCAACCTGGACTAATCCATGGCTGGAGCCAGGCTGAGCACATGACAATTCCCTGTAGTATATATGCTCTCTCCCAGCATGCAACACTGGCTGTGAGAGCCCCAATGATTGGCTGGTGAACTGCACACACACACACTCACAGTGCCCCTCATTGGCTGTCCCACACTGCAGCAGAGTCACACTCCACTCAGGCAGGTACAATCAATGCCAGAACACCTGGAATTAACCAGATAAATGACAAATATAATTCAGCCATACTGACCACGGCTCTGGCAATCACTACATTTCTAGTAGCCACTCCACTTAAGGTGATAGGGGCTACAATGGCTTAAATATATATTTTGAGTTCTTCTATTCAGCCAGCAGGAGCTTTAGGCACTTTTTCAGGGGTTTTCCATTTCCCTTACCTCCTGCAGTAATATATGAATTAATACAGTTAATTACACCGAAGCTGAAATTTTCAAACCCAAGTGAGTCAGAGGAGTGAGTGGCTCATCCTCTTCATCTGAGGAATCAGTAAGGCCAACTGGCCTGAAAGAAAATAAATTACTGCTGCTGTGCTACCTATTTAGCTAACTCAGTGCTCAGGGAATCATCTGCCATGTTTTAAATGTTTTTGTTAAAATATGATTATAAACATATGATGTAACTGATGGTTAACTTGCTGCAGAATGGCTTACAGCAGAAGAAAAGTCCTATCTAGCGCCTACTACATCACAGCAGACTGGGAGTTCTCTCTCAGATGGCTCATCACAAACACCTCTCACTGCAACCTCTCTAGATGGTTCTAACAGACTCTTGGGCCATGATTTCCCTTTGGTGTGCCCAAATCTACATGCTTTCCATTACCAAGAACCTGAACATACTTGGCCTAAAGCTCATTACCCCTCTTCATCTTGTCATGGACAGGACATGGCTAGGATTTAGAGTTCCAAACCCAAATAGTACCTCTACCATACGATGAGGAGATCAACCAATGTTCTCCCAATATCTCTCTTAGATTCCCTTGGGGGAAACTTATAATTGCTAAACCAAATGCTAACACATCTGTTTGACTATAATCAGGTTATTTGATTCTTGTTGCTCCTCTTGTGGTCCCAGTCTTGTCTGCACTCTCAACCTCACTGTAGCCTCTGTGAACCCCCTTCCCCTACTGAAGTATGTGCATTACCTTCAGAACAAGTTTTTTTTATAGGGGCTAGAGAGTTATGAATGTCCTTACCACTGTAGTCAACTTTCAAGGTTTCTTTACTGAAAGTTATTCTGAACAGAACAAACAACATCAATTCTCCAGTTTAAAGTGCAAGTGTTGGTATCACATCCTGATCAAAGTTTGCCCAGGAACACTTTCTTCTAGGCTGCTTTTGCTGCAGAGAACCAATGGCTCTTCCTCCTTGTCTCACCTTAACAGAGGAAGCATACCTTTAGATTCTTGGGGGGAATACATCCAGTGGATAGAGTGGAGAAGAACAGGAACCCATGACAAGATTTTACTGCTATCTGAAACGACATTGAAGAGATTTCCCCTCACAGTCCCAGTGATACTGGTTTCACTAGACAGAAAGTGGGGGAAAATCTGCATCAGAGACAAAAATAAAAAATATGTTTTAGTAGCGTAAACGAAGGTTAGACCTTTCATCAGTTTTTTTTTCCTCTGTCTGTGTCTCTATTGCAGATTTCTCCCACCTCCTGTCTGTTGAAATTACTTTCACCTTGATGGTAAGTAAAGGGAAGTGTCTCCAATCCAGTATCACCGGGACTAAGGGGAAATCTCTTCAACCCTTCCACTCTCTATCCAAAACTAAAATAATGCATTTAGCTGGGCATGCATTGTAAACCACATTACTTAAAGATGATGAGCTTTCCTAAATGTAACCAGATCCTATAATACTTTAAGTAAACTTTCTATTTGAGCACTCTTCCTATGTGCAGTGACATATATCTGTTTCGTTTTTCATTTTGTTATATGTGGTATGTACACAAGCCATTTGTGAAAAATTCAGAATGTCCTGTACTGAAAGGAATCTTTTAATGAGTTGAAGAAGTATTTCTATAGCACAGATTGTGTCGATGCAAGCAGAACACATGTGCTATTGTAGGCATAGGTTATTTTTCTGCGTATGACAGTATTTCCTAAGTAGCTAACTAATCAGAAACACTTTCTTGTTTTAGTAGCAGAGGAAAACCATTTGGAGTCACACTGCAACCTTCAAATCTCTGCAGTCACTGGTATCTTACTTGGGAAGGTGCCACAGAAAAAGACAGCAGGGCAAGTTCACTTAAGGAGATCTTTAGCTGTAAATGTTTCACTTGTTAAAAAAAAAACCCTGTGTCATGTGGAAAAAAGACATTTAAACAAGGCAAATAAATTAATAGCTATCCGTGTGCCAGATATGTGTGGCAGAGGCATCGGGGGTGATTTACTAACCTAAACACACACACACACCAGGTGTGTGTGATTTTCACACAGCAAAACGTATTTATCAACCAAAAAGTCTCTAAAAGCATATTTCCACTAATGCCATATATGGAAAAATCATGCACATGATGCATATATAATGCTGCTTCACAGTTTAGACAAAAATGGTTAGCTCATGCATTTACATTCCTTGCATTCATCAACGCAAGCAACACAACATAGAGCTAATTTACCCAACATCACCTTGGAATTCATTCAGGGCTTTGCACAACACACCTGCTGGGTGTGTACACATTACAAAGGTGTTTAGATTCCACCCATAGATCATGCTGGGAGGGAACACACTGCAGAGGTGTATACACGTTCGTGGTGTGTTTATAAGGTTAGTAAATCAACCCCATAGACTTATCCTAAAGCTGACACCAATTACTGACACTAATTACCAAGTATAGGGTGTATATTGATAATAGCAATTTATCCATCAGACGCTAAAAAGGAGTCCTGATGGCAATATTATGTAACAGTACACAGTTATGCAGAACAGCCATTTGACTGTAAAAATATAGCACTAGGTCAAGCAATGGACCTCTGCTGGGTGAAGTTAGAGCAATGTGACTTATCTTTGGCACGTTGTATCTGCAGATACAATGTCATCTGGCGTTCCAAATCCCAGTGACTGGGAAGAGTGTCCCCTAACGTCTGAGGCTTGTATGTTCTTTGAAAATAGAGGAGGCACAATTTCCATTAGCATTGAGTTACGGCAGGCTAGAGGGAGATAGTATAGGGATTACTGCTCTGTAATACAACCTGTGTGTGCAGTTTCCAAGCTGCTTGATTCTTTTCTGGCTTGTCATAAGTTGAATTGGCCTTAAAGCTAAAATCACATCACCAAACTTTAAGGTCATGTGAAGAGCTTTTTCCAAAAGTCTTATGGAATGATAAGATTGGATCTGTTAGAACTGTGTTTTGAGTGATTTAAAAAAACATGCATATCACAGGTCATGCAAGAGTCAAGACACAGGATATCTGTTAACAAGCAACACAAACATGTGCTGGAAGGTAAAACAAATTACAAAATTTACTTTCTATTATTTGCAAATTCTAAGTGAAAAAATCATCACCTGGCATGAGAATAAGTTTAGAAAAAACATTCTTACTCTAAAGTGGGTTATGGCCAAAGCACCCGTAATTATAAATGACAGCATTGTAGGGTTCCTTCAGGTTAGGTCCTACCTAGTAGTTGACAATGCCACTCAAGCACCCCTAGATGAGAGGGTATAAAGTATGGTAGATGGAGGAACCAAGGGAGTCGAACCAATGAAGGGAACTCAGCAGGGCTGTCTTTCATTTTTTCTGGGGAGAATTACCTGTAGACTGGAGCTAAGTGATTAGCCATGAACCTAACTTCATTCTTGGGCTGCCCATACATAACAAATGCCAGCAAATGCCTTGCCAAAATGGTACGATCGACCAAAGTTTTCTAACCTGTTGGTTAGCCAAAAGTCGATCGATTGTACAGTATTTGCGGTTGTACACTGGCCATCAACCTCATGAATATCGGATGAAAACGCGATCGCATACGAAAATCGGCCAATATTTGTAAGGTGTATGGGCACCTTTGGGCAGGGTTGTCAAACTAATTTCATCGCAGGCTGCATAAGCATTGTGGTTGCCCTCAAAGGGCCTGTTGTATTTGTAAGACTATATCAATGTATCTACTCTTTATCATATCAAATAATTGCCTCTGCATTCAATTATCACTAGTTAATAACTTAATAACTAGCTCTGAAAGTACTGTAGAAGTCTAGGAAAAATAATGGCAATTAGTGTAATAATGCAGACTTTCAGGTGGCTGTGCAGGTTCTATGGTGGGCTGTGCGGACTCTCAGGTGGGCTATGTGGACTCCCAGGTGGGCTGTGCAGGTTCTACGGTGGGCTGTACAGACTCTTAGGTGGGCTATGCGGACTCTTAGGTGGCTGTGCAGATTCTATGGTGGGCTGTGCGGAGTCTCAGGTAGCTGTACAGGTTCTATGGTGACTGTGCAGATTCTCAGGTGGCTGTGCAGGTTTTATGGTGAGCTGTGCCGACTCTCAGGTGGCTGTGCAGGTTTTATAGTGGGCTGTGCCGGTTTTATAGTGAGCTGTGTAGGCTCTCAGGTGGCTGTGCAGATTCGGGGTCTTAGGCGGGCTGTGTTTTCACCAGGGGTCCTGTATGGTCCCGGCTTGTGCTGGCGGTGTGGATCCACAGGAAGGAGGAGGTTTGGTGTCAGTGCTCTAAACAGGCGCCATAATTCACAGGAAGGTTCCGGGAAACTTGCTGGGGACCTTGGCAGCCTTTCAGTGAAGCCCGGAACCTGTTTACAGTGCCGGCTTCGGTTTAAAATGTAAAAGCGCCGGTATCACCGTTTAGTATCGGGGCATTTTTACTAGTATGCCCAGTATTGGCATTGATACCAGTATCAGTGTATCCCTAGTCAGTATATCCAAAGTGTTTTGTCCTCCGCTGCTGAGAGAAGATAGGGGCGGAAACTAAGGGGGGTGCCGCAGCTGCACGAGAGGTGTGAGGGCCACATGAAAGGGCCTGGGGGGCCAGATTTGGCTTTCGGATCTTGTGTTTGACATATGGTCCCTATGGGGATGTGGAATATTCTTCCCTGGTGTCAAGTTCCTCACCTTGCCAGGAGAATAGGGGCTTGACACAGGAAAGATTGAGGAACTTTACTTCCCCAATTCTGTGGGCAGTGGGTTCATCCCCAAAGGTTTAGTAAACTATACTGTAAGAAATATGGCAAGAAAGTTATCTCTTTAAGGAAGAACTCCAGGAAAAACTTTTTCTTAACCCTTGCAGTTGGGCTACCCCCGCACTCCAAGAGTTAAGTGCTCATTTTTGTCTAGGTGTAAACTAACAAAGTAATACTCACCCAAAGATTTACGGGACCTTAGACTGCTGCAGAGGAGGGGGAGAGAGGCTCCAGGGACCAGTCTAAAGGTGGCCATACACTGTACAACCATCGCAAGACCTTAGTCTTGCGATGGTTGTAAAGTGATTAAAAAAACGTACAATCTGCCCATCTTGGACAGGCAGATCGTACTCTCCATCATCGCAAGCCCGCCCCCCTGAGGGGCGGGCTTCCGATGACCGCAATGCTGAACGGGCAGTGTGCGCGTGCGCACACCGGCCCGTTTGGCATTTGTCTCCCGAGCACCGTTCAAACCAGCCGAAAATCGTATGATTCTCGGCTGGTTTTCTAGGTGCTCCTTAGACAAAAGACATGCGACCGTACAGTAGAAACGGTTGCACGTCTTCGTTCACACTGCTCGATTCTCGTACGATCGCGGGATTTCCCACGATTCTCGTACGAGAATCGAGCAGTGTATGGGCACCTTAAGAAGAAGCCAGCTGGGAGCATCAGGTGAGTATACCTTTTTTTTAACCTAGGCAAAAATGAGCACTTAACTCTTGCATTGCGGGGGTAGCCCCACTGCAAGGGTTAATACATTTTTTTCTGGAGTTCTTTTTTAAACCTGAAGTGAAGCACATGATGCTATAAGCAAGTTCTCAAGTTAGGTAAATTTTTAAGCAACCAACCAAATCATACTGGGTCTCCCCTTATACCTGTGAAGTTAGCAGTTAAGCCTATAACTCAGATATGTGCACCATCTCTGTTTTGGAAGCGAGTAGTTGGCCTGCCAATGGACTACCACTGCTACAGTGTAGAGTATACAGATCTGGAAGATTCAAGTGAGAATACACATGGTCCTTGTGTTGAGACAATGTTTGCATTTACTCTACATGCTCCATAGTTTTGGCAGAGGTGCACTTTAAGCTACCTACAGACATTTAATGCTGGACAGCTTGGCCTGATTTTTAATGATAGATAATTTTACAAACTTATATTTTTATTGTGGCTGTAGTGAGGGAGTGGAGAACAAATAGGGAATGAGTATACAAATACAAGTGGCCAGTTGCTTTATCCCCCAAGAGGGCTTAGCTAAGCTCATCTGTGATACCTTGCTTTTTAGGGTTGACACCAGAAAAGGCAAACTTCCCTGTTATATTATGTGCAACAATATGTGCCCTTAATGGGGTCATTAGACTTTGGAATGACACTTTTAAAGGAGAACTATGACTTAAGGGCAAATAAAAATACCCCTTACCTTGATTGTAGTAGCATCGTTCTTTTTTTCTAAATTCGCAGCACATCACAGATAAAAGCCTCAAAACCTGTAGTAAATGGCCGTCTTCACCCATGCTCCAAGCTCCTTTCCTCTTAGGGGGCGTTAACATTTGATCCAGCCCGCCCACGGCTTTTTTTTCAAATGATCTCATTGCTGTGGCCGCGCTTCCTCTCATCGTGCACAGCTGTGTTTTGTCAGCTCGTGCATGCAGGCTCCTTCCCCTCTCTCTCTCTCCCCCTGCCCTGTGTGACGCTGACATCCTCAATTCACTGGGGATCGCTGATGAGAGAGGGGAAGGAGCCCTCTCTCTCTCTTCAGCATTTACTACAAATGGGAAAGTCCATATATGGTAAATGGTGTCACTGGGGATCTCTGCAGACTGGCAAGCATCCGATCTGCAGGGATCTCCAGTGACATAATTTACCATATATGGACTTTCCCATTTGTAGTAAATGTTGAAGAGAGAGAGAGAGCTCCTTCCCCTCTCTCATCAGCGATCCACGATCATTTTAGTATGTCAGTGTCAGCAGGGAGAGAGAGAGAGAGAGGGGGGAAGGAGCCCTCTCTCTCTCTTCAGCATGTAGGGTTAGGAGCATGCCCTCCTAACCCTATTGTACTAAAATTGTATTGTAATTGTACTGTCTCCCTCCATTTTGTAAGGTGCTGTGGAAACTGTTGGCGCTATATAAATCCTGCATTATAATAATAATAATAATAATAATAATAATAATAATCCCATATATTAGAAGGTGATCAGCAATGGGAGTATTTATATTTTCTGCAAGTACATGTTTCCCTTGAGACCCATTTCCATTTGTTGAGTGTTAACATACATGTCATGCTTTAACGTGAGTTGCATTCAACAGAAATTCCACCTTTTGCAAAAAAATAATAAACGGACACTTCTTTATAAAAGAAAAAAGTGCATGTATTTATTTTTTTCATAGGAGCCAGTTAGGGATGCACTGGTTTTTCATGGATCGAGTACGAGTATCGATATTTTGCTTTTGGTACTCTGCTTTTGGAACATCTACAAAATTATTATTATTATACAGGATTTATATAGCGCCAACAGTTTGCGCAGCGCTTTACAATATAAGGAATGCATTACAATTACAATACAAATCAAGACAAGATGGTAAGCAGGGCCCTGCCTTACCAAGGGTGACAACGTTATTAGAGCACCGCACCATGGTGCATTGCCATGCGTCGCAGCGTGTTGCAATGCATGTGCCCTGGGGTGTTGGGGTGCTATGGTTGCGTGGGGTGCTATTTAAAATGAATGGCACTGCAATGCGTCAGTGCATGTAATGAGCATTGATGCAACGCTAGAAATAAATCAAAGCTTTATGTTTACTGAAACTGATGACATGAATTTTATAACTGTGATTTCATATTTATTTCCTCTCTCTTTATTTTAAATACAACCCCTGACCTGTCTTCTTTTTATACCCCGGTAGGACAGGAATGTGTACATAGAAATGCTGTAAATAATGCAGGTCTTCCCAGAGCCATGTTTACTGAGTCAGGATTGTTTTGTTTAATGTTTCTCTGTCAGTTTAGAACAGGCTGGGCTGATGTGCAGCAGAATGACATTAGAGAAACTCATTACACAACCTATTTTATTCCTCTGCAGGAGATATCAATTGTTCTACCTTGTGTAACCCAAGTGACTGTACCTTATCAGATCTATTGGGTCCTATAAATTGGACCATCAGGTTTATTTAGTAGGGTAGTGCCAAGGGCATTGATGGTGCGCAGAGTGCAGTAACCCAAAACAAAATATTTTATTTCAATTTACTTGAGTTGTTATATCTCCGTCTCTTTGGAAAACTCTTCCGCATCCCATCAACAGCTCTCTGTCTTTTCAGGAAGGGGTGTCATCCTTATTCCACTTCAGACACAAGACTTCTGGACTTCTTGCACGACTGTTGTTTTCACAGCACAAACACTGCTATCAGATCTCCATTATTGGCTGTATCTCTCCATTCTTATTAGATTGCAAGCTCAGATGAGCATTGTTCTCACTCTTAAAGCAGAACTCCGGGCAGAATTTTTCTTAACCCTTGCAGTGGGGCTACCCCTATACTCCAAGGGTTATGTGCTAGTGTGTGCCTAAAAAAGCAAAAAAAGTTATATTCACCTGAAACGCGGAGCTGGCTGGTCCCTAAAGACTGTCTCCTTCTCCACTGCAGCGATGGTATGTAGAACGTGATGACACAAGAATCCTTAGACCACTGCAGAGCAGGGGGAGAAAGGCTCCAGGGACCAGTCTAAGAGCAAGCTGGCTCCGAGAATCAGAAGAGTATAACTTTTTAAATTTTTTTTTGGACCTAGAAACGACAAGCACATAACCCTGCGGGGGTAGTCCCACTGCAAGATTTAGGAAACATTTTGCCTAGAGTTCTACTTTAACCCTTTCGCTGCCACCAACGTATGGCATACGGCAGAACACAACTGTTTCCAGTTGGCCACGTCAGTATGCCTTTACCGTGCTATCGCTTTAGTGACCATGAACTTATATCAGAACGGTTCCCCTGACGGTCCCCATTAAATCAATAGCTGTCATCAGTGGCTGACAAGCTGCTAATGACAGCTATTAACAAAAATTCCAGGCGCCCCCTGCCTGCACCCCAGCCGCCAGCTGCTGGTATCTGCAGCCTCCTCTCCCCCTAGGATCTGTTTCTCCTTGTATCCCCGCTGCTCGCCCCCACCCACTGGGCTGAAGCAGCGGGGATCCAAGGAGAAATGGCCGGTGGGGGCGGAGAAGGGAGCCGCAAGAACAGGATGGACGAGCAGTCATCAGATCAGAGCCGCCGACTGCCAAATCCTGGATCGCCGGCCGCTCTGGGATCATGCTTGCCAAGCGGGTCAGGAGGGAGAGCGGGAGGATCAGTAAATATTAGGGCTGGTGGTGATTACAATTTTTGTGTTCGATTAATCTAAATTTTTTTTAATTGATTAATTTCGATTAATTATAACGCACATACAGATCCAACTACATTGGCCTATACACATAAAGCACAGCAATGAAGTAATAAAATTAACTAGGATCACACTAACCCACCACGTTATTAATCTCACGTGGGGCAACTCAGAATAATAACGTGCTGGATTAGTGTGATCCTAGTTCATTGTATGACTTAATTGCTGAGCTGTATGTGTATAGGCCAATGCCTTGGCTGGCGCTCGTGCAGAGAGTTTTAAAAAAAAATTAATCGATCAAAAAAATTTTAATCGATCAAAAAGATTAACGATTAATCGAGAAATTAATCGTTAATTTGCACAGCCCTAGTAAATATGTGGAATATTTACCAATCCTCTGTTTCCAGAGCAAACACTGGAGTGATCAGCTGATCACTCCAATGTTGTAAACAACTGGGTACACATGGTACTATAAATTGAACAGGAAGTTACGAAAGAACAGCAAGTGCTTTACATCACTTCCTGTTCATTCAGGAGGTTCCCAATAGGTGGAAACCCAGTATACAGACTTCTACCAATTCATATACTGGACGATAGTAAATGTTTTACTATCACCAGTTATGAATGGGAAGCCTCTGTACTGAGTGCTTTCCATTAATTGAGTGTCGAGGCTGCAGAAAGATATTGAGGACTCAATTTCTTTTTCAATTTCAAAAGGGAAATGTCAGGTGTCTGTTTAGACCCCTAATATTTCCCTGAAGCTAACAGTAAAAATAAATAAATGAATAAATAATTTAAAAAAAAATTATTAAGAAAAATTAAAATAAATAAAACACAACCCCCCC
>NW_017306504.1:1563792-1567048 GCF_000935625.1 Nanorana parkeri | reverse complement strand
ATGTCAGTGTCAGCAGGGAGAGAGAGAGAGAGAGGGGGGAAGGAGCCCTCTCTCTCTCTTCAGCATGTAGGGTTAGGAGCATGCCCTCCTAACCCTATTGTACTAAAATTGTATTGTAATTGTACTGTCTCCCTCCATTTTGTAAGGTGCTGTGCAAACTGTTGGCGCTATATAAATCCTGCATTATAATAATAATAATAATAATAATAATAATAATAATCCCATATATTAGAAGGTGATCAGCAATGGGAGTATTTATATTTTCTGCAAGTACATGTTTCCCTTGAGACCCATTTCCATTTGTTGAGTGTTAACATACATGTCATGCTTTAACGTGAGTTGCATTCAACAGAAATTCCACCTTTTGCAAAAAAATAATAAACGGACACTTCTTTATAAAAGAAAAAAGTGCATGTATTTATTTTTTTCATAGGAGCCAGTTAGGGATGCACTGGTTTTTCATGGATCGAGTACGAGTATCGATATTTTGCTTTTGGTACTCTGCTTTTGGAACATCTACAAAATTATTATTATTATACAGGATTTATATAGCGCCAACAGTTTGCGCAGCGCTTTACAATATAAGGAATGCATTACAATTACAATACAAATCAAGACAAGATGGTAAGCAGGGCCCTGCCTTACCAAGGGTGACAACGTTATTAGAGCACCGCACCATGGTGCATTGCCATGCGTCGCAGCGTGTTGCAATGCATGTGCCCTGGGGTGTTGGGGTGCTATGGTTGCGTGGGGTGCTATTTAAAATGAATGGCACTGCAATGCGTCAGTGCATGTAATGAGCATTGATGCAACGCTAGAAATAAATCAAAGCTTTATGTTTACTGAAACTGATGACATGAATTTTATAACTGTGATTTCATATTTATTTCCTCTCTCTTTATTTTAAATACAACCCCTGACCTGTCTTCTTTTTATACCCCGGTAGGACAGGAATGTGTACATAGAAATGCTGTAAATAATGCAGGTCTTCCCAGAGCCATGTTTACTGAGTCAGGATTGTTTTGTTTAATGTTTCTCTGTCAGTTTAGAACAGGCTGGGCTGATGTGCAGCAGAATGACATTAGAGAAACTCATTACACAACCTATTTTATTCCTCTGCAGGAGATATCAATTGTTCTACCTTGTGTAACCCAAGTGACTGTACCTTATCAGATCTATTGGGTCCTATAAATTGGACCATCAGGTTTATTTAGTAGGGTAGTGCCAAGGGCATTGATGGTGCGCAGAGTGCAGTAACCCAAAACAAAATATTTTATTTCAATTTACTTGAGTTGTTATATCTCCGTCTCTTTGGAAAACTCTTCCGCATCCCATCAACAGCTCTCTGTCTTTTCAGGAAGGGGTGTCATCCTTATTCCACTTCAGACACAAGACTTCTGGACTTCTTGCACGACTGTTGTTTTCACAGCACAAACACTGCTATCAGATCTCCATTATTGGCTGTATCTCTCCATTCTTATTAGATTGCAAGCTCAGATGAGCATTGTTCTCACTCTTAAAGCAGAACTCCGGGCAGAATTTTTCTTAACCCTTGCAGTGGGGCTACCCCTATACTCCAAGGGTTATGTGCTAGTGTGTGCCTAAAAAAGCAAAAAAAGTTATATTCACCTGAAACGCGGAGCTGGCTGGTCCCTAAAGACTGTCTCCTTCTCCACTGCAGCGATGGTATGTAGAACGTGATGACACAAGAATCCTTAGACCACTGCAGAGCAGGGGGAGAAAGGCTCCAGGGACCAGTCTAAGAGCAAGCTGGCTCCGAGAATCAGAAGAGTATAACTTTTTAAATTTTTTTTTGGACCTAGAAACGACAAGCACATAACCCTGCGGGGGTAGTCCCACTGCAAGATTTAGGAAACATTTTGCCTAGAGTTCTACTTTAACCCTTTCGCTGCCACCAACGTATGGCATACGGCAGAACACAACTGTTTCCAGTTGGCCACGTCAGTATGCCTTTACCGTGCTATCGCTTTAGTGACCATGAACTTATATCAGAACGGTTCCCCTGACGGTCCCCATTAAATCAATAGCTGTCATCAGTGGCTGACAAGCTGCTAATGACAGCTATTAACAAAAATTCCAGGCGCCCCCTGCCTGCACCCCAGCCGCCAGCTGCTGGTATCTGCAGCCTCCTCTCCCCCTAGGATCTGTTTCTCCTTGTATCCCCGCTGCTCGCCCCCACCCACTGGGCTGAAGCAGCGGGGATCCAAGGAGAAATGGCCGGTGGGGGCGGAGAAGGGAGCCGCAAGAACAGGATGGACGAGCAGTCATCAGATCAGAGCCGCCGACTGCCAAATCCTGGATCGCCGGCCGCTCTGGGATCATGCTTGCCAAGCGGGTCAGGAGGGAGAGCGGGAGGATCAGTAAATATTAGGGCTGGTGGTGATTACAATTTTTGTGTTCGATTAATCTAAATTTTTTTTAATTGATTAATTTCGATTAATTATAACGCACATACAGATCCAACTACATTGGCCTATACACATAAAGCACAGCAATGAAGTAATAAAATTAACTAGGATCACACTAACCCACCACGTTATTAATCTCACGTGGGGCAACTCAGAATAATAACGTGCTGGATTAGTGTGATCCTAGTTCATTGTATGACTTAATTGCTGAGCTGTATGTGTATAGGCCAATGCCTTGGCTGGCGCTCGTGCAGAGAGTTTTAAAAAAAAATTAATCGATCAAAAAAATTTTAATCGATCAAAAAGATTAACGATTAATCGAGAAATTAATCGTTAATTTGCACAGCCCTAGTAAATATGTGGAATATTTACCAATCCTCTGTTTCCAGAGCAAACACTGGAGTGATCAGCTGATCACTCCAATGTTGTAAACAACTGGGTACACATGGTACTATAAATTGAACAGGAAGTTACGAAAGAACAGCAAGTGCTTTACATCACTTCCTGTTCATTCAGGAGGTTCCCAATAGGTGGAAACCCAGTATACAGACTTCTACCAATTCATATACTGGACGATAGTAAATGTTTTACTATCACCAGTTATGAATGGGAAGCCTCTGTACTGAGTGCTTTCCATTAATTGAGTGTCGAGGCTGCAGAAAGATATTGAGGACTCAATTTCTTTTTCAATTTCAAAAGGGAAATGTCAGGTGTCTGTTTAGACCCCTAATATTTCCCTGAAGCTAACAGTAAAAATAAATAAATGAATAAATAATTTAAAAAAAAATTATTAAGAAAAATTAAAATAAATAAAACACAACCCCCCC
>NW_017306504.1:1537305-1562407 GCF_000935625.1 Nanorana parkeri | reverse complement strand
CTTTTCCCCATTGAGAATCTGCTTGATAGTAAATATCATACTATCAGCAGTTTGTGAATGAATGGGAAGCCTCTGTACTGAGTGCTTCCCATTCACTGAGTGCTGAGGCTGCAGAAAAAGACATCGAGGACTCTGTGTCCTCAATGTCTTTTTCTATTTCAAAAGGGAAATGTCAGGGGTCTGTTTAGACCCCAAATATTTTCCAGATGCCCCCCAACAGTACAATAATAATAAAGAATAATTACAAAATAGTAAAATACATTAAAAATGTGTAAATATTTTTTTTGTTAAAGCACAAACCCCCCCCCCCTCCACACACACATAACATACACATGCACCATATTGTGGAGTACACATTGCACATGTGCTGCATTGCGTAGTTGGAACGCATTGCAGTGCTTGATTTTTTTTCTTTTTAAAATAACATTAATTTAACTGTGGCAGCCCATTGACATATGTTGTGATATGCTGTGTTGCTATTAAATGTACGCTTGTATTATTTTATCACACAACAACACAACAACATTAACACAAACACCAACACAGCACACAAACTTTTTTTAACATAAATCGCTTATTTACAGTTTTGCGTTACTTAATTTTTTTACCGTTTCGTAAAAAGGCGCAATTTAAAATTTACAAATCGTTGTTATTTATGAACTTAATACAGTTTTATCTTTTTGATTTAGTCAAAAATGTTTTTTTTTTGTGCACTGGTACTTATTTTATTGTGCTTTATCAATTATGTATTTTTATCAGTTTAATATTGATTTGACAAAAACATTTGCGCAATTATCGCAAGACCTACAAAATAAGTAGTACTATTTTTTCATTCTACCGGCCTGTGCTTTCAGAAAATATATGGTTTGGGGGGGTCTTTTACAAAGAAAATTAAAACAATGGGAAAAATTGCAAAAATGGTGTGGCCATGCTGAGGTGTAAAGCGTTCCGGAGGGCTTGGCAGCGAAAGGGTTAAGCTGCCCATACACTGGCTGTTTTTCATACGAACATTCATATAAAAATCTCCTCAGAACATTTGATAATGCTATTCTGCCACTTTGATTTTTTTTCATCACTGCGACTGAAAGCGATTGCGAATTTGACCAAACTTGCTATTATTATTATTATTTTGATAAATAATTATATATACAATCATTATATATTTATTCATCAGTTTCTTTGGGGGGTCCTATAAAGAGGACCTGTCACTGTATGTGTGCTATGGCTTGTTAGCCCTCAATGTAATAGCAATAAAATTAAGTGTAAAAAAAAAAAGTAAAAAAAAAATGTAAGTCACATATACAAAAAGTAAAAAAAACTAATTTTTAAAAAAAGTCCCTTGCATGCACGCACATATGAACATAAATACGCGTTGGGTGCGCATATGTGCGAAAACAATAATTATGCAGCACATGTTACATTTTACAGCAAACGTCACAGTGAGAGCAGTAAGTCTAGGGCAGGGGTCTCAAACCTCCGGCCCTCCAGCTGTGGTGTAACTACAAATCTCATGAGGCATTGCAAGATTCTCACAGCCACAGACATGACTGCTGAAGAGATGCATCATGGGATTTGTAGTTTCACCACAGCTGGAGGGCCGGAGGTTTGAGACCCCTGGTCTAGGGCCATTAATCACTAATAACACTAAACTGATGAGCGGTAAAAGCTTTTAAAGCGTCGCCTATGGGCAATTTTAGGTATGGTAGTTTTTTACAATTTTGCGGGCGTGCACAGTTTTAAAGCTTGACATGTTTGGTGTCTATTTAACCGATGTAAAAAGAAAAGGCTAGTTGCACTCCTTACCGGTATGACCCCGTGATCGGGGAGGGGTGCTCGGAATGACTGCGGATGGCGCCGCCAAATACAGATAATTGCAGAAACGTCACCAGCACACCAAATCCTTATAGGATCAAAGTTCGTAGATTTTATTGCAAACTCATGTCAGTTACACAAGCGCTTTCGGGGCCACACAGGGTCCCTTCATCAGGCATGAAGGGACACTGTGTGGCCCTGAAAGCGCTTGTGTAACTGACATGAGTTTGCAATAAAATCTACGAACTTTGATCCTATAAGGATTTGGTGTGCTGGTGACGTTTCTGCAATTATTTAACCGATGTGACCCGTCTTTTATATTTTACCATAAAATTGGGTACTAATAAATGCTTTATAACATAAAGTAGGGAAAACATTTTTTTCCCAAAATTTTTGGTACTTTTTTCATTATATAGTAAAAAATAAAAAGTCCAAGTGGTGAATAAATACCACCAAAAGAAAGCTCTTTGTGTCCCCAAAAAATGGTATAAAATTCATTTCAGTACAGCATTGCATGACTGAATATATGTCAGTCAAAGTACTGCAGCGTTGAATACTGAAAAATGGCCTGAACAGGAAGGGGGTTTACCACCCCGGCCTTCAAGTGATTAATTTACTTATTTGTATTGCAATTGTAAATGGGAAAATGGGAAACAAAAGTAGCCACCCTCCAGAAGGAAGGACAGTGATACACAAATAAGATACATTTTTGTTAACAGTTAAGGCACTTGAATGCATTTTTGAGATTTAACTTTCTACCTTAGTGTCACTTTAATAGGTATTTCTGATTTATCCATTGCATTCTCTGCAATGGAAAAATGCTGCTCCCATTCTCTTACAACAAAATTCATGATTCTCTCTGTTATATTCTCTGTTGCCTGTTAATGTAAGGAAATGTTATGTGACTTTAAGGCGTGCAACACACTTTAACCTAAACATAGTAATGTAAAATAAGCTTATAAAGGATTACAGCACTCTCACCCATAGATTGGAGGTGGCTTGTGACACTCTCATTGAAGATCTAACAGCTTCTTGAGAGGTATTCAATAGATGATATCTGCAATGCTTGACCTAAAGTGGAATCTGAAAGGTGCAGCAAGAAAGAAAATCAAAGTTAAAATCCAGATTACTTGCTGTTGATGGCCCTGAAATTGACTGACCTTTATATTTAAAAATAGAAATTGGATCAAAAGAAGATGTGTTAACAAAAAAGACAAAATATATAAAAAACGCAGACAAAAAAGATTGACCTATTGTTTTGTTCACACGGGATGTTACCATTCATCTATTAAGATTAAGAGATTAAAAGAACAGACGTCAATTGTACATGTGCAGTGAGGGTGGGAAGAGCGAAAGCTACTATGAGTATGAGATGTACCTTTACATTCGATGTGTCCATTGAAGGCATAAAAAATATACCCAGCTTTTGTTGCTACAAATATCTTCTTATTAAATTACAGATTTCTCTCCCTCTGTCTATCTCTCTCCCCCCCCCCCTTTCCTTCCTTTTATGTTAATCGTGATATCTCTCTCTCTCTTTCTCTCTCTATATACATATATATCTACAGTATATACCGTATTTTTCGCTCCATAAGACGCACTTTTTTACCCCAAAAGGAGGGGGAAAAAGTGCCTGCGTCTTATGGAGCGAATCCCGACGCCCGAGACATGCAGTTTCGGGCGCCGGGCGAGTAGTAGGAGCCACTGCTCGTTTAATACGAGTGATCTAACGAGATCACTCGTATTAAAGCCGAGCAGCGGCGGCAGCGATCGAGTTCAGCAGCAGGAGCCACTGCTCGTTTAATACGAGTGATCTAATGAGATCACTCGTATTAAAACCGAGCAGCGGCGACGATCGAGATAACCATAGAGCAGACGAAGAATAGACGTTCTTCGCCTGCTCTGTGTCATCACTGAGACCGTGGCGCTGTAATCACAGCGCCACCTGTCTCAGCGGTCACTAACTGCAGCTTCTGTCACAGCTTCTGTCATAGAAGCTGTGACAGAAGCTACAGTCTCGAGTGCTGCATAAGGCGCGCCGGACCTCCCTGCGTCCTATGGTCCGGTGCGTCTTATGGACCGCAAAATACGGTATACACTATATACAGAGACTATCACCTTATGGACTTTAAGGAGGAAGAGGACATCGCCGCAGGGTGAATGTAATTTATTGTGTGATTGTACTGTATTGCTTGTTTTTGTATATTTTATTACATTAATAAAGTATATTTTTCAATCAAAAATATATACGCTATATTGCCTCCATGGC
Organism: Nanorana parkeri; assembly: GCF_000935625.1. NCBI lineage: Eukaryota > Metazoa > Chordata > Amphibia > Anura > Dicroglossidae > Nanorana > Nanorana parkeri. The sequence continues at coordinate 1,558,326 of NW_017306504.1, read as the reverse complement.
CGCAGGTTTAAAAAAAATCAAGCACCTAGGCATGCAGACTGCTTCTGCAAACCTTTGTGAAAGAATGGGTTGCTCTCAGGAGCTCAGTGAATTCAAGCGTGATACTGTGATAGGTTGCCACCTGTGCAATAAGTCCATCCGTGAAATTTCCTTGCTACTAAATATTCCACGGTCACCTGTTAGTGGTATTGTAACAAAGTGTAAGCAACTGGGAACAACAGCAACTCAGCCATGGAGTGGTAGGCCATGTAAAATGACAGAGCGGAATCAGCGCATGCTGAAGCACAGAAGTCGCCAACTGTCTGCAGAGTCAATAGCTACAGACCTCCAAACTTCATTTGACCTTCAGATTGGCACAACAACAGTGCGTAGAGAGCTCCAGGGAATGGGTTTCCATGGCTGAGCAGCTGCATCCAAGCCTTACATCACCAAGTGCAATGCAAAGCGTCGGATGCAGTGGTGTAAAGCACGCCGCCACTGGACTCTAGAGAAGTGGAGATGTGTTCTCTGGAGTGACGAATCACGCTTCTCTGTCTGGCAATCCAATGGAAGTGTCTGGGTTTGACAGTTACCAGGAGAATGGTACTTGCCTGACTGCATTATGTCAAGTGTAAATTTGGTGGAGCGGGGATTATGGTGTGGGGTTGTTTTTCAGGGGTTGGGCTTGGCCCCTTAGTTCTAGTGAAGGGAACTCTTAAGGCATCAGAATACCAAGACATTTTGGACAATTTCATGCTCCCAACTTTGTGGGAACAGCTTGGGGATGGCCTCTTCCTGTTCCAACATTACTACGCACCAGTGCACAAAGCAAGGTCCATAAAGACATGGATGACCAAGTTTGGGGTGGAGGAACTTGACTGGCCTGCACAGAGTCCTGACCTCAACCCGACAAAACACCTTTGGGATGAATTAGAGCGGAGACTGCGAGCCAGGCCTTCTCGTCCAATATCAGTACCTGACCTCACAAATGTGCTTCTGGAAGAATGGTCTAACATTCCCATAGAAACCTTGTGGACGGCCTTCCCAGAAGAGTTGAAGCTGTTATAGCTGCAAAGGGTGGGCCAACTCAATATTGAACACTACAGACTAAGACTGGGATGCCATTAAAGTTCATGTGCGTGTAAAGGCAGGAGTCCCAATACTTTTGGCAATGTAGTGTATATATCTAAATCTAATGCTTGCATGGGACTGCAGTGCCCCACATCCAAACATAGCCCCATTTAGATAGCATGTGTAGAGGTGTGTTTTTTAGCATTTTTTTGTCATCATTAGGCTCAATCACTGTAATGGGTGAACCTACTTTCCCTTTGTTCATTGAGGCGTACTATTGACGTGTGTTGATGTGAGTTTCCAATATGTTGTTGAATTTAGGATTTGGAATGGGTAGAGTTAACAGCCAATGACAAAGGTCTGGAACATGCATGCAACATTCATTTTGATGCCTTGCCAATTACTTCTATAGACCTCACAATGCACTAGAAAACAGACACAATCTTTTTTTTAAACACACTGCACTGCAGAACAGAGGTGGGAACAGACACTATTGTTATTATGGGGAAGTTGGACATACGTGCTTTACCGTGCTGCATCACCTGTAATTAAAAAGAAACAGGTGAAAACAATACCAGCTGGGAAATTATATCCTGGCTAACTGATACTTCTCAGTCCCTGTTCAACCCTAGGCATTTTGACGCTCAAAGCTAAGTGCAAAAAAACACTAGAAAAAAACCCACTAGAAATCCCATTCATTTCTATGGCCCCTGTTCACACCTGAGAGTTTTGTTGCAAGCTGTAAAACGCCATTTGCTGTAAAAGGAAAAAAGGAATATGAGCTTCTTTTGGGCTGATTACAGCACGTTTGGCCACATAGACTTCAATGGAAGCACATTAAAACACGCAACACAAACATTTTGCACATTTCTGTGCACTTTGTGTGCGCGTTTGCACACAAGTTTACAGCTTCACAGCAATAAATTTTGATCTGCTCAATAAAACACGCATCTTTGTCTATGCGTGTCTAACACATGTAAAAATTTGCAAAATGCGCACAAACCATGTGAGGGAAAGACATGCGTTTTACGTGGGAGAACGCTGACGCCTGTGTGAATGGAGACTTAATGAGCAGGCTCAGTCATGTGGCATTGTGAATTGCCTACAGACATACAATAGCTCCCCGAATTCGGCCTAAAATTTGAATTTGCATATTTGTATCATTCAGTGGCCAGACCAAGCACACACAGCCAGCCACCACCTAGTGTCTGTGGGTATCTTTAGTTACCCATCAGGGGTGTGTTTGTGTCTGTGTATGTTTGGTCTTTTATTTGTGTTCATAAATGTTATTGTTTTAACAGAGTTACAATTATACCAGTTAGGTCACAACATGTAAGCATCGGCTACAATAAGCAGAAAGGTCAACATGCCCCTGGAACTAACTCAACATAGTTGCCAGGTGAAATCCAATTAGCAGTTTGTACGACCAGCACAATCAGGCTGTAGGGTAGGAGAGATTACAGTGGGGGTCACTATAGGAAGTACAAAGGCCTAGATTGAGAGAAGGGAACTGTAAGGGGGCACCAACCAGGACATAACTATCTACAGGTTGGGGGGGAGGTGGTAAAAAGAACTGTCATTAGGGCTGATGTAAGGCTTTAAAGGGGAAGGGGGAGGTAGAAGGAGGGCAAAGCAGGTCAGAAAGTGAACAGAAAGGAGGGGAGCTAACCCAGGAAAGACACACATTAGGATCAGTTCACAGTGACAGGGAATCTTAATGGGAGGTTGGTGAAATGAAGAGATCTAACCATGGGGACCAAACAAGTTCAAATGCATTCATGGAGTCATTTTGTCATGCAATGGGCTTTTTTTAAAAAAAGTAAAAACTCTAATAGGGAGAGTGTAGAAGTCTTCCAGGAATGCACTGTCACTCAATGCAGCTGTACAAATATGGAAGAGTAATTTAAATTGATCTGGGGAATATCCCAATGACTTTTTGCTCAGTAAAGCTTCAAATGGGTCTTTTTGAAGGTGTGAACCCATAACCCTTTGGATTTGTCATTATACAGCATATTAGACCAGTAGCATTTCACGACCAGACATTTCTACCAGATGTGAGCAAAGTTGTGTTCAGTTTGGCTAAAGTGGAGGGGGAATAGAGTAGGGCTTTGGAGATCCTGGTTGGGAGTAGGTATCATCTTTTAAGTAAAAAGGTGGATTCTCAAACGTAATCCCAGTCAGTATCCGTCACTGCACCCCACGGGTTCATCCAGAGGTGGAGAAGAGTGGATGCTTTTTAGAGGTCCTTTATTTTCTTTAAAATATACATTGAAGCAAAGAATAAACCACATAAATGTGACTCGGGAATAAACCACTTAATAGTACCTCCTGATTTATACACTATGCTGTTTCCAAGGGGAGAAAGCAAGGTTTATGTAGCCTGTCTCTCCTTTATGATTGCTCTTAAAGTTTATGTCTTCAAATATGGTCTGGTTATGACTTAGCAGTACAGGACAGATCAATACTCAAATAATTGGTCTGACTGAGGAGTTCAGAGCATGTTCATAAAAGCTGAATTTAGAATATAAAAATATTGTTTCCATTTATTTTCTTTGTGGAATGTTTTCAGTAGAAGAGAACCGCATATTAGTTTATATGTAAGGGAGCAGCAACACAAGCACATAATCTGGCAATCATACACATGCTGTGATCTCTTTTCCTTATCTCTGTAGTAGCCAGAAGAAAAACTTGGTCAAGGAACTCCCCAAACTGCCTGTAGCAGTTATTGATACCCCATACACTGCCTAATCATTGATAATATTTCTCAAATTTACAGAAAATGTATAACCCTCTTTAAAATGTAACATATTTCAGCTTACATGTGGTGGCTGCCTTAGTTTTCTTTTTTTAGGCATTCTTCCTTAATTTTTACCTGGTGATCCTGCCAGCAACACAGTTCCTATACTGTGGTGACAGTGCTCATTTACTGTATTGTATCTATGGGGGAGCAGGTACTGTCACCCTAAAATGGTTGATCCTGATATGGACTACAGAACACCCCCTCCTTATCTCCATTACATAGGGAGAAGGTGTTATGTAGCACACAGAGGTCAGCTGGGCAGGGCACTTTAGATTTTAGTGTAGCAGAGGCAGTTTGCACAGCAAGTTACAAGTTCACTGGATCCCTGGATTACTAACAGGATCAGCGGGTATTCTTTTTTAATGTTAATTTACTCTAGGAGGATTGACATGGAGGAATATTTACCTAATTCCTTGCTTCCCCGGAAGTCAGTGCTATTCTACGATCCTAACCGGGAATGCTGGTGAGCCCTTGATACCCTTGCCTGATCCTGCATTGTACATGATGACATCGACGGGGCAGCATGCCTCATGACCAGAATAAAAGAGCAGCTTTATGGGACTTGTTGTCTGATAGCGAGGTTTAGGGTTAGTTATTGTGCCTACTATGTGCCTCCTAGACTACATGAGTGTTAAAGCCTTGCTATGGGGGAGGATACGGACTACCAAAAGGAGTTTTATCTATAGCTGGAGTTCAGCTTTAAGAAGACTTGCAAACCTGAGTTGTGAGAGACTTGTCCTATCATAGCTGACTGGACTGAAGAGATACCGATTGAAATGTTGCTTTCCAATAAATAAACCATGCTGTGCTAATGATGCAGATAAAAAACACCATTGTGGGTGTAGATGATTTTGCAGAAAAAATATGCTGCTGTAAAGCTCCACTGTTTTTCAGCAATATTGGTTTCCCTTGCAGAGTGATATATTTAGCACCCTTTTCATGTTTTTTATGTACCAAAGGCAATACATTACCTTTTATTTTAGTGGAATGAAGGCAAACCCGAGAGGTACAATATGCCAGCTAACTCATAAACGACACTAGGTTAGAGCTACTGTAAGTATTTTATCCTAAAGTACCAATTTCACAATCTTGCCTTTCTTATTCTAAGAAAGCTGGAGATGAAATAACCTTTCATTTGAACACAAAACATGACCTTGTGCTATCTGTGAGGAAAAAGACAAGGGAGCTACAGTATTTACAAATATCATAAAGGGGTTTTCACTTTCTGCCACATTAGAAAAGGCCAATCGGCTCCAAGCACTCTGCAGTTACTAAGCTCCATAATAGGTACAAAATAACAAAAATGTCTGTTGAAAAAGAAATAAACCGTTTATTGAGGTTTAAACCACCCTTTGGTGTGACCAGAACAAGCATTTTCATTTATCAGCTACAGTATTACTACTGTAGTATCTACCACCTTTAGTGGAGTGGCTACTAGAAATTAAGTGATTGTCAAAACTATATTCAGTCTGGCTGAATTATAGTTAGCTTTATCTGGTTAATTCCAGGTGTTCTGGCATTGATTGTACCTGCCTGGATGGAGTGTGACTCTGCTGCAGTGTGGGCCAACCAATGGGAGACACTGTGATCGTGTGTGCAGTCCACTAGCCAATCACTGGGGTTTTTATAACCATTGGTGCATGGTGGGACAGGGCATATATACTCAGGGATTTTGCCATGTGCTCAATCCAGTTCTGGGATAGCCCAGAGTCCAGTCAGTCAGCCTAGGCCTGGGGGTGGAAATACTGAAATGCGGTGAAAGCTTTAATAGGCCTCAAGTCTGGAGGAGGCCTTTGCTACTGATTGAGGAGGAGAACCAGGGAAGCTGATGGCTGCTGGAGTTGCATGGAATAGAGTGCACCTCAGGAGCAAGTCCCGTGTCCCTCCTACTGAATATTCTGTAGCAATCCCTATTCAAAGGTTGCTCATATACCCAGTGTCAGCTTGTGCTCATGCACTGGAATTCCAAAAGGAAATGGTGAGTTTGGAGTCTGTCTATTTTTCTCATTGGTGTCCTATGCCCTAAACCCTCTCTCCCTATCCAAGAGTTCTGATAAAAGTTCTTCAGCATCATATTTTTGGCTCTGATTTCAGCTCTGTTTAACACTAGAAGAGGGTGGCTAATGCTAGTGGGGCAGCTGGTTGCTAAAATCCCCTAGACAGGCTATGGATGACACGGGTATTCCAGTGGCTCCTACGGGGGTGAGCGCTACACTACTACAGTATTACAGTTCATTAATTCACTAATTATTACTAAACCTGTTTGAACCCAAAACCGACATCTGAAAGTGGACCTTTACCCCCGTTGATGAAAAATCACATCACCATACAGCTCTGCATGCTGATATGAAATCATCCTACATTCATTAGCTAAACAAACATATTTTTTTATTTTACTTACAATTTATTTTTTTCCACTTCCTGGTCAACTTTGGCACAAATGATGAAATTGTGCCCAAGCATTGTATCCTGGTAAGGTTACATCAGCAGAGCATTGCTGGGAAATCTCATTTGTAATCTTATGAGATCTCAGGGGAAGACATTTTCCTCCCCTGAGATGATGTGCATGGTCACATGTCCTAGCCACATGTGCCAGAGTTCCAGGAAGTAAAGGGAGATCTAGTAACCTGCCCTTAGTTAAAGTGGTCACTGTCAGAAGACTGAGGAAGAAAAGAATAATAAGGTAGGTCTTTCCTACAAAGCTGCTATCCTTTATCAGTAGCTGCCAAAAACTAAAAATAATGTACCGTATTTTTCGCTCCATAAGGCGCGCCGGACCTCCCTGCGTCCTATGGTCCGGTGCGTCTTATGGACCGCAAAATACGGTAATTCACTTCTAACTCATACCTACAAACCTATCTACAATGGGGCTCCTAAATGTACAGGATAAACATAGCAAACTATGATAAGCACCTAATGTCATAGTCCTCAATATAAACATTATTTGAATCCAATGTTTATATAAAAGTAACCAAATCCACATCTTTAAGGCCCCATTCACACCAGGGCAGCAGCGATTCAGCGCAGTTTCCAATGCGATTTTTAAATGGGCATTTTGAGCATTTTTAATTGCGTTTCAGAGCTGAAACGCAATTAAAAACGCGCATTTCCATTGAAATCTATATGGAGAATGTGCTGATTAGTGCTCCAAAAATGTGGAATTGATGAATGTGCGTCTTTAATATGACTTTTGAATTTAAATAAGGTCTATGTTGAGGACTATGATATGATGTACTGATCATATGTTTACTATGCTGTTGTGATACCTGATCTTGCACTCCTGCTAATATTAAAAGGCGGGCTGTTACACCTTTGTAACTGAATAGAAACAATTTGAACAATAAAAGGAAAAGTGTCCTCAAATCATCTCTGTATTCATTCTGACATTGTTCTTGGTTTTGGAGGGGGGCTACTTTTGTTCCCCATGGTCCCTGTGTGTTGTAAAGTAGTCACCACACCAAGCTCGCTCCCGTTACGGACCACAATCTCACGTTGGTAGTCTATTAATTTGTATTGAGATTGTAGTCCATCGCGGGAGCGAGTTTGGAGCGCTGGCTACTTTTCAACACACACAGGGACCATGGGGAACATAAGTAGCCACCCTCCAGAAAGAGGGACAGTGTCAGGACCATTTCAGAAACAATGTGAGGATCTACAGCCGAGTGATACACAAATAAAATACATTTTTGTTAATAGTTCGGGTACTTGAATCCATTTTGAAGATTTAACTCCTGAGCTTAGTATCACTTTAAGGTGCAAACAAACGCTAGACGACAGCTGCATGTGTATTCAGGATCTGCCTGGGAATCTGTTGTACAAACATGCATATTTTGTGACCGCATGTGGCGTTATAATGTTTTTTTGTGCTTTTAATGTATTTGTTTCCTTGTTACTCATATCTGTGGAAACTTTTCATGACCTTAATATACAAATCATGTTACTGTATTTGTTATAATTTTAACATCACTGATTATATTTATTTTAGTAACAATGTAAGAGGATAGAGTAGAGGGCAAAGTAGAGATTTTTGTTTCTAGTCCTTCTCATTTTGTCAAATTTTAAAAAGGTATTAATATCAATTTAATACATTTTACTCAGTTAATTGGTAGCTTGGATCCAGCCCACCATTGCAGGCCTTTTACTAGCTGCAACCCTCCCATCTACATGTTTGTTAATGAAGCCATATGAGATAAGTTACATCCTTATATTAGACTACTGTCTTTTACAGTGTCAAAATTAAAGACTTTTTGCTAGCACTATTGGTGTCAATTTCATCTCCAACAGGGCAATATAAGGGCATGGACGTGCAAGAGTGAGGAACTCTGGGTGCTCTAGTTTGAAGTTTTAAAGTTAGCTGGTTTCCGGTTAAATTACGGCTACTGTGACTATTAAGATCAGACTACAATAGCTTTAAAATAAAGTACATACTTGAAATGAAAATACTTTCAAAAGCCAAGGGTACTCCTAATAATACCCTTACATTGTACTCCTACTATTCTTCATATATTGTAGTTGGAAAGAGTCCAATACTATAATATTATTTTCTGTTTTCTGTTATTTTCTGAAATGATAGGGCCTATACCAGCATAATTATGTTTGTAAATGGATGGTGAAGGATGTCTAGTTGTAATAGTTATATTAAGTTTAGGTCACTGTACGCCTTCCAGTCCCATGCTGTGATTGTTAAATGTTGTACCGACCTTGGTGAAAGGCTATGATATGATATAAATTTGAGTGGGGTTATCAACCATAATTTTCAAGATAGCTGCTGAACATGTTGTTAATTTAAAGAAGTTGGAATGATCAGACCACAAGATGTACAATGGCACTGTCTGCCTGCAAGTTCTAACTGCATGATAGCGCTACTTTTTTTAATATAGCAGATTCAGTCCGGGGGGGGGGCGTTGCTGCCTTGCCTAGGGCAGCACAAGAGTTAAATACACCGCTGCCCAGGGCACTATGTAATGTGAGTATGAGGCATGTGCATTGCTATGATCCATGGGCATACACGGATGAGATTCAGTTGGACAGGCTCATATCTTTGGCCGTATAATAAGTATTGTGATTTATAGATATTCTATTTAAAGTCTAACCCTGTATCCTCTTATAGCTCAGGCTACAGTCACTCTATCACACCAATAGACAGCATTAGCAGGGAAGGAAATGGAAAGCTGGAGGTAGTAATTGTGCTCCTCTGCCTTGACTGCTGTGCTTCATAACATTATTGAAGAGATTTCGGAATGGAGTACCAGGAATCTGTGTAATTTCTTATTTTCTCTTACACTTGATAAAAGTTAAGCTGACCATACAGATTTCTCGATCCTCGCTACAGTGTGGATAGATTAAATCCACCCCCCCATTTTTTTGACAGCGGTGGGTGTACCACTATCGGACTACTCGGAACACTGACAGCAGCTCATCGGCTGCCGCCACTGTTCCCCCAAAGATTTTTCATTTGGTTCCTTCAATTTTCAGATTAAAGGATGCCAGGTAGAAGGGTGCTGACTGGGACAACAACTATGGAAATTTTGGCCGGTTCATCAAGAATCAGGTGAAATTCGCACAGTGTATGGTCAGCGTAAAGCTCAGACGATAACATGAAACACAGAAAGAAGTAAAACTGCTGTGGCATGTATTAGTAAAGAATATATTTATAGCATAACCAGAAAGTATGCTATAAAGCCTTTACTCATGGCACCTATTACATTTTGTAATTTAGTTTTTAGGTAAAGCTATAGATATTGTTAAACTAGTGCTATGTTAGCTTTCACTACATCAGCTTTAGTGTGGTCGTTTTGCATACAATCACTTTAACGCAATGTATTTTGAGTACAAAAATATGAACAAAGCAGGACCGCAAATGAAAGCATTCAGAAAACAGAGACAGAGTGGTCATGGGTTAGAACCCCTTTTAAGTTTCTATTGCTGTGTGTCCCCCTATTAGGGGGATTTAACCTCTTTTTTTGTGTCTTGTTGACCATTGTGATTGAAAGACTGAAAAAGATTGAAAATCCAACATTTTTACAGTGCCACCAGAACAGGATCAGAGGTAAGTTTTTCAATGGGAAAATTTGTTCTGATGACAACTAAGAGGACAATTTGCTCAATTTGCAGAGGTTTGCAAAACAGAGGGCAAGAAGTATAGAAAGAATTCCCCAATGGGAAAGAAATGGATAAAAAAAACCCTTGTGGGTATTAACCTTACTCTACACTATCCACAATTAAAAAAAAAAAGTTTTGACTTTGTATATACTTCACAGTGTTGGAGGAAAAAATTATGCAGAATAACTTAATTTATGCCTCCCACTGATGCACATACTCACCTTGCAGAATCAAGAAGCTTATGCCAAAGCAGCCAATCACTGAGGATGAGTGCTTTCACATTAGAAGAAGGGGAGTCAGTGACTTAGTCCCCATATCCAGAAGTACAGCTGACAGTGTCTCTTTAAGTAAACCTATTGCTTTTCCCTGGCTTAAGAAAGCATAGGTTCCCTTTAGCAAATCCCTTCACTTAACCTAACCCCTACGGTTTGTGACAGAATGGTATTTCTGGCAGGTTTTGGAGGTTTGTGATTTTCCCTCAATTTCTGCTCATGTGGCTGGAGACATCTGGGAGTAGAAGTGAGGGGAATAAATACAAACAGCAATATTTTTTTTTTTTATAGAATGGGACTTTATCATGTTTTTCTTTCTTCCTTCTATCTCATGGAAAGTCTCCTCATTAGTTCCTACCATAGACACACACCGATACATGTGCCACCTGGGACACAACATTTGTTAAAATATTCCCAACTGAAATGAAAGCAGCAATAAAAATCAATGTAGTGTATATGTGAGGTAGCACCAGGGGCGTAACTAGAAATCATAGGGCCCCATAGCAAAATTTTGTGTGGGACCCAAGATTCTCTATGGTGGGCTCTGCAGGGTCACGCTCAGGTGGGCTGGTCGCACTCCTTACCTGTCCGCCTCTTCTTCCTCCATGCTCGCTGATGGGCCCCGCCTCCACCTCCGTCCCTGGGCCCGCCTCCTTCTCCGTCACCGGGCCCCACCTCCTCCCCTGCTGTCGACCACGGGCCCGCCTCCTCCTCCCCTGCCGGGTCCAGCCTCCTCCACCGCCGCTGCTGGCTCTCATTGACTCAGCAGCGGCTCTGGAGACGAACGCTCTGCTGCACAGATTACGGTCAGTGATCTGAACATCAGCACATTCTTCTTCAGAGCCGCCAGTGAAAGCCACCAGCAGAGTATGCCATAGCGACCCAGGCGGTCCGCTCGGCATCTGGCCGGGCCCCCTTGTGCCCCGGGCCCCATAGCGGCCACCTGGGTCGCTATGGCGATTGTTACGCCACTGGGTAGCACTATACCTTGTCAGTAGTGAGGAGGTCTGCGGTAGGTAGTGCCTTGACTCATGGAAGATGCTCAAAATTGGCCACTTCAAGCACAAGAAGAGTGAAGGTATGGCAGCAGACATCCCGGGACAAATTATGTTAGTTATCATATTAGGACACAGACTCCGGTGCCCACGACCAACAAATCTAACACTGCCAAAGCCCTGAAGATGGGGGGAGGCGGCCCAATTCCCTGCAATGCGCTAGCTATGTTTTATGTCATGTACTAATAAAGTAATCATTGCTCTTTAACTGGCTGAAGTTTCCAAGCATTTCTATTGTGGCATTGCGTGGCAATAATGTGGCATCAAAGTCACCCAGGACTCCCAGCAAGAGGGGCTGAGCAGTTCCAGGAAAGTACTTTTACCAGGAAAGAGCTGGCTTTAAAAATACTTTCCAGGTTTTCTGGATTATAGTTGGGATCCTGGAAAGCCAGGTGATTTCTAAGTGATCAGGGAGCGAAGAAATCTCCATTCCTGGGTCCAGGCTTTAGTGATGACCAGCACCGAATGATGGTGCACCTGTGCACAGCCCTTTATGAAGAGAGTGCTGGTTCAGGTTCAGGGTTCCAGCTGGAAGACAAGGGAGGTGTCTGTCCAGGTGTCAGGAGGATTCCATCCTGGAACCAGCCTGTGTGGTACGTCAGCTGGATACAGCCCGTGAGGGAGAGGTTTTTAGTGGTAACCAGAAGTCGGTGAGACTTGGAAAAACGTTATTTTGCTGTACGCTATGTTTGAAGACCCCTGCGAGGGAAACACCTGTGTGGACTTTTATGTGTGAATTAATAAAAGTGGGCAAAGAAGCCCTTAAAAAGACGTGGTAAGCAAGTGGACTCCGTCCTTAATGTGCTAGCATTGGAAGCTAATTCTCACACTATTTACATACCATGCTCCTTACCCGCCTCCAGAAACCTAACAATAAAAACAGAGGCTCTAACCCTTCCTGACACCACCCAAAAGTCCTTGTAAAAAGTTCTACTTTAACCTTCTGACCACTAAAGTTTTCATGTTGAACAATAAAGTGCCAATAACACCACCTATTTAAGACCAACATTTTCCTGCTTTGATATTCATTATGTTCTAAAAATCCATTGTAAACCATCTACATCCTAACATTTTCACCTACAACAAGAAATGTGCTTTAGAGAAATAATTTCTTCCCTTTCAAAATACATGCAAAATACTGTGTGAAATGATTCTCTTGTTTGCTTCTATTTAATACCCCTTGTGAGCCTGTCATTCTATTCTCATTACCATATGCATGGCCATTTAGTTTAATTTGCTCTATTTCTTTGGTAACTTATGACAACAATGTTGATTTCAATGGCCATGTGATATTGCAATGTAAACAGCGATAATGAAGAAGCCAAATATTCACTTACACTTCATCCCTGTTGTAGAAGGCGACGGGCCAGCAGTTGTTCAGATAGGCATTTCAGGCTGATACTGGTAGCTATGAGATTAATAAATATTGTCCCCAGTATTGTTTTTACAGCCTTACCGAGGTGCTATTGTGTGTGTACTCTAATACAAAAGATGATATATGGTATACATAGCTGTGTACTGGGTAGCTTGTTGGAATGTTCATGAATGCCTACATGACTTTTTACTGCCTGAGCACGAGATACTGAGAATGAATGCATAGAAAACCCATCACTACCCTTTATGTATCAGATGAGACCTGATCACAGGAACATCTGTGGGTAAATTCATTGAGGCAGCACAAGGAGCAATGGCAATGTGAAAAGTGCAGCGGCCCTTATGAACTGATTAGATTGTATGCTGCTGAAGCCAGATCCCTGAAGGATAATTTCTTGCTTCCAACTGCTGTATTTTGCATATTACAATTGCACTTTGTACTGCTTCAGTGGAAAAATCCAGTCTGTGTGGAATGCAATGCTTTCAGGCTTATTCATGAACCAGTTGTTCTACCAATGTAGTGATGCTCTCAACAGAATTGACTTAAATGTCTGCCCTCTGATGTCCTGACAGAGGTGACCATGTCATATGGCTTCATGGAACCTTATGGTCATTGACAGCCAATGATTATTACAGCTCTGTCTCAGCGAACTTCTGACATTCCATAACCTTCAGGATTTCGTGACATTTACTTTGCCAAATGCAACAGCTGAACCACCTCTGTCTTTTAGTTAAGAATCAAGAGTAGGAGCTGCCTGCATTTCTGAATGAGTGGTAAGCAGAGCAGCCTGCCAATAGATATGATTCACTTCAATAATAAAAGAAGATGACATAAAATAAAAAAAATATGTATCTCATACTGTAAGTCTTAAAGCCCATCTCTGCACATCATAATTCTCCTGGGTGACAGGTGATCCAGCACCATGGTCTGGGCCCATGCTGGTCAATTACCTTTTCATGACATCATTAAACATCCTATTCTTCTGGAGCATGAGGAGACCCTGCTGTGAATAGCCAATAGGTCATGTCCACACTGGAATTGTTTCAAATGCATATCTTTCCATTTTGGGTGGAGTAGGGAATGATTCCCAAATAAGAAGTCACAGGTCCCTGGGATCCTAGAAATTAGATCTTTTTCTTATTCTATTTATATTTCATCAGTGCAAACCATTAAGGTCCCATGCACATCTGAGTTGAGCATCTCTGGTCATTTTTCGGGCTTTACTTTATTTTAGAGCATTTGTACAGGCATGTTTCAGGCTTGAGCATTTCTTTTGAATTACTGACATAAATGTCAAAAGGGTTTTAAGCTATTTCAAACCCTGATTTAAGCACATGCAATAGATTCTGCTCCTTGATATTTAAAAATGTTAGCTTCCTGCAGAATCAGCTGGTCCCCGGAGCACTGACCTTGATATCCTGTTTCAGAGTCATTCCTTTCCCTTGCAGGGTCTTAAAGAGCCACCCTTGGGTGTGCTGGTGAGCTGTGTATGTCTCCACAAACACACAGTTGGGCAAGACAAACCAATCCCCTGCCTGCTGCTCCCATCTCCTCCTCCCTTCTCCAAGCTAGTAGATGGATAGTTGCTGGGGACTACTCTGTCCCTTGTTACCTTGTACAGTACAGAAAGTTCAGGAAAGCAGAGCTGAGAGAGCTGGAGCTGTTTGAAACATGATTGCCATAGGTGCTTGGGCTAAACTTAAAGAAATACTTTGCTGAGTAATGTATATTTGTTTGATCTGGATTCATTATTGAAAACAGTTTGAGAGTTTAACACAGCTTAAAGTCATTCAGAAACTATGTATAGCTCTCTCTATATATATATCCTCAGCTATAGGCAACCATATAAACTGTTTGGCTGCTCAGAGGTCAGGCAGCGCATTACTCGGCAATATACTTGTCAACAGCAATGGGATTAAAAGTAGCAGTGGCTTTCGTAGGCAGCACATTTTACTCCCCTGTGAAAAGGAACTTTCTGCTGTGTAAAGTGATGGCTATTTGGACTTTCAAAGGCTCTTCCGTCCTTGTGAAACTGTACACTGGTGATCACTCATGCCCCCCTGTCAGAGCTGATATACTTTTTGAGCAGCGTTCTCAGTGACCTTCAACCTGGTCTATTAGTCACGATTATGAGCATCCGCCTGCACAGGTGGTATTTTTACTAAATGTTATAACTATGTAAAACCGCCATGAAGGTCACAAGATGTGTGTGTAAGGAGACCTCTATATAATGTTATGAGCTTCCTTTTTCAAATGTATTATGACTTGAGTTCTACTAATGACAGAGACCTGATGTACAATAAACTGCAAGCATACTATTTACTGAGTGGCCAGATTATTATGACCACCTGACGTTTGTAGGCAAATTAGCTATAATTAGTTATAATTTTGCGCTGAAGTTGCTAGAGGGCCAGACCATTATAAATAGGGAAGCAGGTTGTTTACCACGACAGTAGAAGTGATTTGTTTCTGAAGATATGTGTAAACAACGCGATTTAACAGCCTTTGAACGTGGGATGATTGTTGGTGCTCGGAGCCATGGAGCGAGTATCAGCAAAACAGCAGAATTCGTTAAATGTTCAAGAGCAGCTGTTGTTAAAGTGTTTAAAGACTGGACTGTCAGCCGAAAATCTGGGTCTGAACGTGGGAATTGTGGCCGTCAGCGACTAGTCAATGTTAGGGCAGAACAGAGAGTGGCAAGACTGGTACAAGACAACAGAAGAGCAACAGTGCAGTGTCGGATTCCTCGCATCACCTTTCAACATCTCGTGGAGTCACGAGGCGGCCCAACCAAGTCATCTCGTGGAGTCATCTTGTGGCCCAATGAAGTACTGATGGGGTGGTCATAATAATCTGGCCACTCAGTGTATATCCATTGGAAGAGAGATGGGACTACAGTGTTAAGTACTTTAATTTAGTAAAACAATGGCAGTCTAAAGGTAAAGTGGAGAGTATACAGGCATTCCCCGGATTACAAACAAGATCGGGTCTGTAGGTTTATTCTTAAGTTGAATTTGTATGTAAGTTGGAACAGGTAAATTTTTTAAGTGTAACGCCAGCCAAAAATGTTTGTTTTGGATAGCACAGTGAAGGGTTAACCCCCTGTAACGTTTGTTTTGCTGTGTGTGCCCCTGTTCAGAAGATTTCACCTCACTTTCTGTCCCTGTGACTATTGGATTTTCAACATTTTGGGTTGTCGTGGAAACAAGGATTGGTGATAAAGCTTCAGTGGAGACACCTTTTCCCCCATGATCACTCTTAAAGGAGTGAATTTCCCTTCCTAGTAGTAGATTTCCTCTCACTTCCTGTTGCCTCAATGACAGAGATTAAATATTTCTAATGAGGATACAGACAGCAGTAAAAACCTCACAGTGACCTGGAGAGGCGAGCACCCCTCGTCTGCATGTCTAACAAGAGACAACTTCCTGTAATGTATGTATAGTACTACAAACCACACCTAAAAAGGCGGGCACTCCTCGTCGGCACAAGCACAGTAGCATTACAACTACTGAAATGCTGTGCGGTACACTTTGACTGCAGCCTGGGACCCCCTGCTGTACAGTAATAGCCTTCGTTTTGTCAGTAGGGGTCGTATGTAAACAAGTGACAAATAGCACCTTGCACCAAACCCTGTGTAGCTGGGGGTCGTATGTAAGTTGGATAATTGTAACTCGGGGACTGCCTGTATACAGTTTGTATTATTGCAATGCTCAATGGTCTCATGGATTTTTTAGCCCCCCTGTTCTAACATCAGATATGATGCTCAGCTATTTATGAGTGCATCAAATGCCCTGGTAGGTTCTTTTCTCCTCTCTATGCATGTGCTGGTTCTTCTGTTCGAGCAAGCCAAGTGAGCAGCATATCCTAATGCAATCAAGGATTGGCAGATGTCGATATCTCCTTGCACATAGTTCTTGGCTAGACATCTGTCCTTCTATGACCAGCCTAAGGATGGGTTCATAGCTCTGCATGTAAACACATGTAGAAGACACATGTAGAACATATGAGGAGTTAGGTACCTTTTCTCTAAATGGAAGCATTGCCATCTTCACACTAGTGCAATGTGGTTTGATACATTCTTACTAGCAGCAAGGTACACTTGTTTCGTTGAATCCTCTGACCCCTTCTTGTTTTAAATATAAAACTCACTAAAAATGCAGCACACCAGATGTCACGGCCCGTTCAACGGCTGTGTTGTATAGTGTTGCCCTAAGAAAATGGGCCTTAAAGCAGAACTCCAGCCAAATAAAATCTTATCCATTGCATTAGGGCTAACCTCGCACTGCAAGGGTTAAGTGCTCATTTTGTCCAGGGAGCTAAATAATAAAGTCATACTCACCCGAACCGTGATATCGGCTTGCTCTTAGACCAGTTTCTTCAGCGTGTCTTCTCCTAGGCGTCCTCACATTCCATACACAGCATATAGAACATGATGACTCACAGGACCTTAGACTGCTACAGCTGAGGGGGAGGGAGGGTGAAGGGAATGGTTTAAGTGCAAGCCGGGCTCGTGGTCCGGGTGAGTATATATATATTTTTTTAGCTCCCTAGACAAGGGCTGGTAATGGTAAAAATTTTCGTGTTCGATTAATCGACATTTTTTTAATCGATTAATTTCGATTAATTATAACGCACATACAGATCCAACTTTCACCGGACTCGTCCCCCCTTCCCTTTGTTAGCAGACGGAGCCACTTGGTGAAGGGGGGAGGAGTCCGGTGACGTCGATGTCCGTGACGTCACCGGATCGCCGACGGGACTCCCGGGAAGCCGGCGGAGAGGTGAGTGTTTTCATTAGCGATCAAAATAATTTTAATCGATCAAAAAGTTTAAAGAATAATCGAGAAATTAATCTTTCATTTCCACAGCCCTAAAAAAAAAGCACTTAACCCTTTCAATGCGGAGGTAGTCCTACTGCAAGGGATAAGATGTGATTTGCGCTAAGTTCTGCTTAATAAAAACACACAACACATGTTAAAACACAGATATTGTCCAATGCAGAGATGCAAATGCACCTTTTATGTCATCAGAAGTTCTTTGCTGCTCAGTTCATTCAATAGAGTGTAAAACATAATAACAGCAGACTCTGGGTGTTGTTTTTTTAATATTCCATCCCATGCACATCTTCAGACAAACTCTGAACTGTAAGAGAAGTAAGCCTTTCAGTAACACATACAACCGGACATTAAAGCATAATCAGACCCAAGAACAAAAACATAATACACAAAAAAAGGGGCTACCCCCGCACTGCAAGGGTTAAGTGCTCATTTGTTGTCTAGGCGAAAATATAAAAGTTACACTCAGCTGATCCTCAGAGCTAGCTTGCTCTTAGACCTGTACCTGGAGCCTCTCTCCTCCTCCACTGCAGTGGTTGAAGGTCCCTAAGTCATCGCGTCTTATGCAAAATGTAAAAATGTATAGGATGTGAGGACGCCAAGGGACATTCCATCGCTGCAGCGGAGGAGGAGACCGTCTGGATTGTGGCAGTTCGGGGGGGTAGCCCCACTGCAAGAGTTAAGGAAATATCTCACCGGAGTTATGCTTTAAGTTTTTAAAAAACGTTTAATAAAATAAATGAAAAAAAGCTCCATTTTGGACATACAGTTTTCCACTTCCTACACCTGACCCTCTGCACCGGGACACCAGATACCAGACGCCGCCACCCAGTTATCTCCCGGACATCACTGCTGCCAATCTGACTGTAAGTCTGTTTTCCATTTTATTCATATATGTTATTCCACCTGCACTGGTAGCTTACATCCCTAACAAGGTCGTAGCGCTCCTTACCCTTGTGTATTTTTGAGTTGAAATGTACACAAGGCTATGCACACTCTTCCCAGTATCACATGATGGTACTTGAGCCTTGTGATTGGTCTCTCAGGCACTTCAATACAGGGAGGTAGGGGATCACAGGTTTCCCCATCCCTGCAAGTATCGAGCATTTCTCGAACAGTCTTGTGGTGGATTTGGACACAAAGTACAAACTAATTTTAAATAAACAAATGTATATTGGGAAATTAGTTCTAGGTTGTGCAGCAGATTATATTAAGTTTTATGGCAACCATGCCAACCTATTTTCTGTAGATAAAAGTCAATAAAAAAATAAAAGTAAAAATTCATGCTTGCATTTTACACATTGATAAAATATATGTTGAATGATCTCATTTTGATAGCTTTCCTGTGCGTAATAAATAGTGTATATTTCTCAGTAGTGTAACACAATATTTGTTTCAGTATTAGTTCTGCTAATTTTCTGTTTTTGTATCTGTTAGTATTTGATTTTTAAGTGTGTACCTGCTGCGTGATTTCCAGTTCAAAACAGTAAAGATTTTCTCACTTCTACTATTTAAATGACTCATACAGTCAGGAATCATTATTAAAAAAAAATACATTTTCAAATTGATTAAAACTTGATGTTCTGCTCTTTCAGAATAAAAATGTATAAAGTTATTGCAATTATACTTGGACTTCTTTATTGAGTTGATTAAAATCGATGTTCTGTTATTTGAAGGAAGAAGAACAGAAAATAATGGTAAGATTATAAAGTTGTCTCAGATTCTCCAGAAATGTTATTACATATATGGATGCTTATTTTGTTTTCAAAGTATTTTATGGAGGCAATTGTAGAGGAATATAAGTTCCAAGTATTGAAAGCTACAATTTTTCAGGACCCAATGTGTTTTTTTTTGGTGCCACATAAGTAAGCAGACTATCATATAGTATTGTTCAATACTGAATAAAACTGAGTCATAAAAACGAGTCATTTTTGAGATTGCAGATAAGAAACATTGATAAGAATTAGAAGATAGAATGGCTCTAGCCTACACTTATCAGGTAAATTGCTATCTGTCACATCTCTTCGATTGTGGATCAGTCAAATCACCTGAGGACAGTGCAGTCTGTCAATGCTGTTTATCAGAATTTATGCAGCTGAATTCACTAACAGATCACTATTTATTATTTTAATGCAGACAGATTTAGCATGTTGCTACACCACTCCTTCACAGCCAGACAGACGGGAAGAAAAATAGGCGCCCTCTGGCTGAGCTCATCTAAATGCACACTCATCCATGACCAATCTACACACCTTCACAGTAAAAGAATCCAGCCGCAGACTACTTGTTACACTAAAAAAACTTCTTTATTCAGACTTGCACATCTCGTCTCAGTCCCACCCTAAGGCCCCATTCACACTAAGCGACATACCTTTTGCAGCGGATCCGTGCGGCCGGAATAGCGCGACTTTCGGGGCGACGTTCCAGCGAAGATCCAGCGACGGTAGCACGACCTTCACAGTCGGGCTCCATAAAAAAATAGAAAACAGGGTTCTGCGACAGCGACGGGCGACATGGAGCTAAGACAGCTCCATTGAATAGCATTGGCCGGCGACTTCTCGCGATATCACGCTGCAAAAATGCGCGATATCGCGGCGGAAATCGCGCGATAAATCGCTTAGTGGGAATGGGGCCTTAGTCTGCCCCTCTAATGTGTTTCACCCTAGCCAGTCATAGAGGAAGAAGTGGATCCAGGCAGGGTACATAACATACCGAACAGGTGTATACAGCACATTAAATGCAATGTATACAATGTATACACACGGTTGCCAACATTTTAATATATCACACAAATAGATAAAACAAACTATTTCCAATCTCCTTACTGACACAATAGCATCACATAAGTCACATACAGTATCTGCAAATGGTGTATATATACCAGATTGTATGCATATAACTAAATGGTATATACAGCATGTAACCAGAAAAAATAAAAAACCTAAAACCAACATACCTTTAACCACTTGAAGACCAAGGTGTTAGACCCCCTTCCTGGCCAGGCCATTTTTCAGTATTCAGCGCTGCGGTACTTTCACTGATGTTTATTCCGTCATGCAGCGCCGTACTGAAACACATTTTATACCATTTTTTGGGGACAGATAGAGCTTTCTTTTGGTGGTATTTATTCGCCACTATAACAAAAAAGTATCCTAAATTATGAGAAAAAAAAACTGTTTCCCTATGAAATGTTATGAAACATTTATTATCACCCCAATTTTTTGGTAAAATATAAAAGACGGGGTTACGTCGGGTAAATAGACACCAAACATGTCAAGCCTTAAAATTGCGCGCGCCCGCGAAATAGCAGAAAATGACCACACCCAAAATTGGCCATAGGCGGCACTTTAAAAGCTTTTACCGCTCATCAGTTTAGTGTTATCAGTGATTAATGGCCCTACAATTATTGTTCCTACTCCGACGTTCATGGCAATATGTAACATGTGGGGCACAATAGGTGGAATCGTTGTTTTCGCACGTAGGCACACCCGATGCATGTTTGCGTGTGTTTGTGGGGGGGGGGGGGGGGTTT
>NW_017306504.1:1532713-1537239 GCF_000935625.1 Nanorana parkeri | reverse complement strand
CTGTTTTTGTTGGTTGGTGGGGGGGGGGGGGGGGGACTTTAAAAATTTGTTGGTGTTATTTTACTTTTTTTTTTATTTGTGACTATTTTTAAAAACGTCTTTTTTTATGCTTTAATTTTTTTTAAACTTTTTTTTTAACACGTAACTTTATTGCTTTCACATAGGGGACTAAGAAATCCCCTATGTGATAGCCAGATCACATAACAGGTCCTCTTTATGGAGACACCCCTAATGTCACCTAGGGACCCCCAGAGAAGCTGATGAAGCAGAGATCTGCTTCAGCAGCTTCTCACCGGCATCTGTTGCTGGAGAGTGACACTGAATGCGGAAGTGATGTAAAATACATCACTTCCTGCATTCACACCCGCACCTACTACAAGCGATCAATCGTCTCTTGTCAGAGCACAATGAAAACCAGACAAGCAAAAGGTGCTAGTTAAAATATTTATTAAGAACAGTGTCCACAGGAGCAAGCAGAATCATAAACCGGAACAAGCCAGAGTCAGGAGCCGGAGTGGGTAGTCGTCCAAGCCAGGTCAGGAACACAGAGATTAGTGTCGTCAGGAACAAGCCAGGAGAAGGAGCCAGGAAATCAGCGTTGTCAGGAATAAGCCAGGAGCAGGAGCCAGAGAAGAGCGTCAGCCAAGATTGGGTCATACACAGAATCAGGATACTCAGAGCAGCAGGAATGCACTAGGAGGAAGACCACGCAAGGGCAAGGTCAGACTGGACCGAGTGGTTATATATAGTTACATAGTTACATAGTATTTGAGGTTGAATAAAGACATAAGTCCATCAAGTCCAACCTATTGTGTTTGTGTGTGTGTGTGTATAGGTCCATGAGTGTTCTCATTCTTAAGAGTACCTGTACCCTTGTACATTATGGTCTCTCAGGAAGTCGTCCAAAAGCTTCTTGAATGATTCCAGACTAATTGCGGAAATTACTGCTTGAGGCAGCGAGTTCCAGAGCCTAACCGCGCGAACTGAGAAGAACCCCCTTCGCCCCATGTGTGTGAATTTTTTTCTTTCTATCAGTTTTAGGTGGTGTCCTCTAGTCTTTGTTATGGAATTAATCTTAAAGAGTTTGTTGCTAATGTTGCTATGACTATTGAACATTTTGTACATGAAAATCATGTCCCCCCTTAATCTCCTTACTTCCAACGTAAACATGTTTAAATTTAGTAGCCTTGTCTCATAGTTCTGGTCCTCCATCCCCTTGATGAGTTTGGTCGCCCTCCGCTGGAATTTCTCCAGTTCAATTACATCCTTTCTGTGTACCGGTGCCCAAAACTGCACCGCATACTCCAGGTGGGGCCAAACCATTGATGTGTAAAGTGTCAAAATAATAGACTTATCCCTGCAAAACATTCCCTTCTTGATGCAGGACAAGATTCTACTAGCTTTGCTTACAGCAACCTGGCACTGTAATCTATTATTCAGTTTATGGTCTACAATGACCCCCAAATCTTTCTCCATTTTCGACTTCCCTAGCGGCATACCCATAATTGTATAACCCATTTGTCTATTTTTGCTCCCAAAGTGCATAACTTTGCATTTATCGACATTAAACCTCATCTGCCACATAGTTGCCCACTCCCCTATTTTATCCAGGTCCTCCTGCAATGTTACACTATCTTGGTTTGTTTCTATTACCCTCCCAATTTTGGTATCGTCAGCAAACACTGAGATATCGCTGTGTACTCCGTCCCCGATGTCGTTAATAAACAGGTTGAAAAGCATGGGTCCCAGCACAGAACCATGAGGCACACCGCTAATGACACTAGTCCAGTCTGAAAGGGCGCCATTTATTGATACTCTCTGTACCCGTTCCTTTAGCCAGTTCTCTATTCATGTACACACCCTTCCATCTATGCCCATAGCTCTCAGCTTGTATTGTAGGCGTTAGTGTGGTACCGTATCAACAGCCTTTGAGAAATCCAGATATACCACATCCACAGACCTCCCTCCATCCAGATCTCTACTTACCCCCTCGTAAAAAGTCAGTAGGTTAGTCTGACACGAATGGTCTTTCCTAAACCCATGCTGGTTGTCATTTATTTTGTCATTAACCCGAACAAATTCTACTAAGTGGTCCTTAATCATTCCTCTAACAGTTTACAAACTACCGATGTAAGACTAACTGGTCGGTAATTCCCAGGTTGGCATCTTGCCCCCTTTTTAAATATTGGAACTACTGTAGCCCTCCGCCAGTCACTCGGAACTCTACCAGTCATTAGAGAGTCCTTAAAAATGAGGAATAATGGTCTAGTTATTCCTCATTTTGAATGGGATGACATCATCACTCAGAGACAGGAAACTCCCATCTGACTCTTTCAGATGATGCTCTCCTGTCTGGCCATAAGAGGGAGCCTGGGAGTAGTGAGCAACGTTCCAGAGTCTGCTCTGGCAAAGAAAGAAACACAGGTGAGTAAAATGGCAGCCAAGCCAGAATGCTGCAAACCAGTAAAGTCAGGGTGGAACCCTGACATATCTGGGCTTTTCAGGATGCAGAGCCCCCTTGAGACTCTGCAGAGACCACCATAGACCCCACCACAGATCCTGCAGCGCCCACCTGAGACTCTCAGATGGATTGTGTAGAATCTATGCTGGGCTCTGCAGGGTCCCTTTAACAGCAGTGTGGTCCACTTACCTGCATCTGCTGTCTCGAGCTGACCTCTGCTGGACCTGGCCTCCTTCACTGCCGGACCACTAGTACGGCGGTCACCCGGCCTCCCAACTGGACTCCCATCTGACGCTTTGGAAAGCTCCTACGGAGCTGCGGGGATCCGTACCTGCCCACTTCTCCTGCTGCTGCTCCTCCTTCTTGCCTCTGCCTCCTCCTCCACATTTAGGCACCTGAGACTGCTCCTGCTCTTCCTCCTCCTCGATTAGGCATCTGAGGCTGCCGGATTCTGTGCAGCCCGGCTTGCCTGACTGTTTTGAGGGTGGCATTTTTGTCGCCCCCCTGAAAAGTACTAAAGTGAAGTGAGTATGCGCCTGTTTTCACATAGCAAACCTAGGAGCTGTGAAGAAATGAACTGATTTTTTAAGAAACCAGGCAGCTCTTGCTCAGGACCCCTTTCCACAGCATCTGGAATTTAAAATTTTTTTAGAATCAGGAAAGTTAACATTGGTCTAGATCAGGCATTGGCAATTTATTTACGCAAGGGACCATATGATAAACTGAGATTGCTATGAAGGGCTGAACCAATTAACACACGGTACTGCGTAATGCACCTACCACGTGTTACAGTGTGGCAGGTGCGCTGCATTGCCATTCATTTGAATGGCACCCCAAATGCACCTCCTGGGAGCAATGCAAATCACTATGCCACAACATGCAGTACCGAAATATCGTGCATTGCGGTATGGTTGAAAAATGTAGTGCATGCAATACAACACACATGCCGCACTGTAACACATGGTAGGTGCGTTGTACAGTACTGTGCAATAATTGCACGCAACCATGAGAATAACGCATGGCATACTGTTGGTGTGAACAGGCCCTAAATGGAGCATTATTGTCCCCACATAATATGTGGCACATACCTGCTTATTTTTTTCTTGAAAGGTCACAGGCGGGAGCCGGGAGGTGGAACTTCAGGAGAGATGGACACCACCAGGAGCTGCAGGAGAGGATGGACACACCAACATTACATGCATCCCCCTGTAATGCTGGGGGTGGGTAGGCATTTCTCACTGGTTGTTAGGATTGCCCAGGCATCCCAGCAACCAGGCAACCAATGAGTGCAGAGGAGAAGGACCCCTGACGTCATTGGTTGCCAGGACGCCAGCAGTCCTAGCAACCAATTACTGAAGAGGAAAATGGTCCGGGCACAGTCCAATCGCTGACCTGCACTGGGATACGGCTTGCAGTGGATGCACCTGCCTTGGAGGAAGGCGCATCCACTGTCAGCCAGGCATAACTGAGTGCAGGTTGGCAATCAGTCAGACCACGGACATTGCCAACCTGCACTCAGTTAATGACGGACAGTGACAGAAAAACAGATTCTTCCCGTTTCAAGGGGGAAAATTAAATGGTTATTCAGGAACATATTTCAGCATGCATTAGAAAATATCTTCAAATGATAAGAAGTATCTTTGTCACTTAGCAAGACTTTGCAATCCTGTGTGTTAACCCCTACAGTACCAGGTTTTCACAATCAATTTTTAAACTAGGTAAATTATTTGCCATATTTACATAGCAAATAAAAAAATATAGCTGGGCCGTTGAGGGCTTGAGGATCGTAAACTAAAACACATATTTTTTAGCAATTAAAATAATGTGTAGTTCACTCTATGTTAATTATTTTAGCCTGACCTGTCCCTTTTTAGTGATCAGGGGCCAGTATGTAAAGCACAGTATCTAGTTTCCTGTGGACAAGGAGGCCGGTTTGACACTCCATGCAGCACTGTTGTCTTTGCAAGCTATTTGTACAGTAGACACAGTCTGCTGGTGTCTGTCATTTTCTTCTCCAGCCTCTCTGGTTTGTTTTGTTTGCTGACTTGAAGTTAGCTGCCTCCTG
>NW_017306504.1:1502193-1532653 GCF_000935625.1 Nanorana parkeri | reverse complement strand
GCGCAATCTCTTAGATTCTTTATATAGGAAATTAATGTAATCGTCACAGTGGCAAGCTGGCATTTATTTCTCACAGCGGAGGTCTAGAGTTGCACTGCTTGGAGTAGTAGCATGCCTGTGTGTGTGTGACTTGATCTACCCTTGGGACAGAGAGCATCAGGGACTTGGCAGAGACGGGTTAAGCTGCATTGTGTCTGCTGGTTGTCTACTTGACCACAAAGTACACGAGAGATAGCTGACATTGATACAGAGATGGCATCCGAAGGGTCTAGTGGTTTACAAGTTCTTCTTTCAACTTTACAGGTAAGAAGTGTGTGACATGACATATGAATATAGGCATGATGAGCTAAAACCTAATGTGTATGCACATGGTTACACCTCTTTTAAGTGACCTGTTCTTACCTTGATTCTGGGGGCATTTTAGTTCTGATCATACACAGGGTGGCATATTGTTCTGCGGTTAATTGCTGACTCTGCAATACTTCATATTACAACACGGCAGAAAAGCATTGTCCTGACGTACTGTATTTGCTGGCGTATAAGACTACTTTTTATACTTAAAAACATCCCCTGAAAATCGGGGGTCATCTTATACGCGCGGTATACAATGTATACCTTTAGTTCGTTTGGGCCAAGGTGGCCCAAAACAAACATCCCTAATCTGTCAGCCCGCTGGATGTGCGGTAATACTGTATGTACGGTAGCTTCAGCTACATACAGTATAACGCGCTGAGCCAATCACGGCGAGCAATGTACACAACCTCTACCAATCCAAGCAGGCTTTGTATTCATTAATAGAATACATTGCTCGCCGTGATTGGCTCAGCGCGTTATACTGTATGTAGCTGAAGCTACCGTACATACAGTATTACCGCACATCCATCCATGATGTTTTTAAATGGTGTTGCCATGGAAGTGGGGTAGTCTTATATGACGAGTATAGCCCAAAACCTATGTTTTAAGTGGAAAATTAGGGGGTCGTCTTACCCACCCAGTCGCCTTATATGTCGGCAAATACGGTATTTCATTCATTGCTTTTACAACCGATCAATGTAACATTCAGACATGGATTGTGGCTTGTAACCAGAAGATGTGTTCTTCAAAGACATATATTAATAGACTTGAAACTGGTCTGTACCCAAAATATTCAGTCTTTGTAAACATAACTGCACGTTTCCTGTATTTCCATGTGAGCACCTGTCAAAACTTGGGTGGACTACGCTGGAAATTAACCCTGATTTAACTGAAAACATTTGCATATTATTAGTGACATCCGTATCCAAAATGCCCACATTTGACAAAAAAATTTAATTCAAACATTGTATAGCTTGAGACACAGTAATGAGGCAACAACAGCAGCGGCACACTGACTGAAATATTTCTGTATCCATTCTAAGAGAGAAGATATACAAATGCCTTACCCCGTGAAAAGCCTATTAACCATCCATAATAGTAATCATAATTGTGTATAATTACATGTTTAACCCTGGTAACCATGTTTATATCAACAGAATAATCCCAATAAACCTAATATACAGTGTATTGTGAGGCACTGGCTGGCAGAATTGTAGATGGTGTGTTTGCATCACCTATACACATGACAAAGGGCTACGGGTTTATGGCTGATAAGACTCTTAATAAATTTCCTTCTGGGTCCTGGAGCCCAGAGGTTTGTAGAGTTTTGGGTGGAATAAAGATCCATTCTTAGGTCCACATCTTTCCTGGTAGCCAGACCACATTAATTATTCTCAGCAGTCCACGGGTCTTTTTTAGGAGTATGTGGGTGCTTTGTTGCACTCATTACCAGGTATCCCAAGTAGTGGGGGGGTGCTCACAGTGACTGCAGATGGTAGCGCCAGTAGCAATAACTATATGTAGATGTCACCAGCACACCAAAATCCTTTTGGAATCGCCAAGTGTCCATTTATTGAAAAGCCATGTCACTAAAACAGTTTTCGTGACATGGTATTTCAATAAATGGACATCTACATACAGTTTTTTTAGGACTCATTCACATTGACGTAACAAATGCATACAGATGCATAAATCATATAGTTTTCTATGCATCTGTCCGCAGCTGTATAGAAGGATATGAGCCCAATCAGACAGCTGCACTGGTCAGCGTAATGTTCCACTGTGTTCGGCCGTTTAAGACAAAAATAAGACACCCGGGCGCCACAAGGACATATTTTGGGCCATATTTTATGCTGTATGCATGTAAATGTTTGTGCCAACATTTACCTGCATCCGGTGTACTGCACAAATCTATTAGCCACCACCTCTCCTCAGGGCTGATATGTAAATATTGACAATGTGTAATCAGTGGTCACATCTTGCAATCAGCAGAAGATTTAAGTAGATTTTGGGTTAGCATTGACACTGCAGTCCTGGTTATCTGGTATTGCCGTCCTAGCTTAACAATCTACCCTGTCATCACTGGATCACTACCGTTTACATAGAATGTTACCCTTGTTCCAGGCTACATTGAGTAATTGCTCATAATATCATTGTGAGGCAAATCTAGATTGAGTCCCTGTCTGTGGCGGTAACACATTTCTATCAGATAATAACACATGTAAACTGTGTTGGTACAAGCTTGAAAATGATTTACTTTTCATTTATATACTGTGCATCTTTATCACTGTTCGGCTGTCTTACAAAAGCCTGATAGTATGCATTAGTGAACTCTTCTCTTTACAGCGCCTCTATTATCATGCTTAGGTGTTCCTTGTTAAATGGCACTTTTCCATTTTCTCCCATGCTGTTTTTTTTCGCTTTTCATTTTGAATTATTCAATTGGTAAACAAAGGAAGTGTTTGCCATTGTTTCTTGTGTCTTACATAAGCTTTATTATTCATGCTGTGATGGATCCATTGTACTATACATGTGAACAGTGCAAACAGCCTCCCATTCAAAGCTCTTGAAAAACAGCATATAACACCTCTTGAAGGTAGTGTTAAAATCAAGGCCACTTGTTCACCAGTACTGTAGAAAAAAACAGAAGACCTTCACACTGCAGGGATATGGTCTATTTAAACTGATTTCTATAAAGTGTCCACAATAATTGTTTCTCGTTTGCTTTATTAGCTTCAGCATATTTTAACAAACAAAAAATGGCATCACACAAATGGCTATGTGCAATAACATAAGACATGTGTTTCTTGTAAAAATAAGGTGTACTGGCAAGACAGGTTTCAAGTCTGTGTCAATTTTCATGCCCAGATATTTTTCCTTAGCTGGCCGATATGATGATCTTTAGCAACTGATGTCTTTAAATGATGTTCAAATACTTTGGCAACATTTCCTCAGTTTGTTGGATTTAAACCAGCTTATTATTGGTGAGATGAAATGTATCCATCTAAGACAGCTTCTGGTATTCACAAATACGAATGATGCCCATTCAATCTGAAAAACCGATCAAACTGTGTGCATTATTCTAGAGAGAAAGAAACAACTGTTTAGGCTAGAACATTTTATTGATTTTTATAGTGGTGGTGGTTGTAGCATATTTGGATTTGTTTTTTTCAATTAGGTAATTTAGGGCATGCTAAAAAATATTTGAATGGCCATTTAAATGAAAACAACTATCAACTGAATTGAAATAGAGGATAAAGCTAAAAGACAGTTGTAGCACCATTGCAAAAATATATTTGTAAATGTGATCTAACTCTCTCAACATTTTAAAAACCAGGGAACCCCTGAGAAAAGTTTCAAGTCTCAGGGA
Source organism: Nanorana parkeri (assembly GCF_000935625.1). Taxonomy (NCBI): domain Eukaryota; kingdom Metazoa; phylum Chordata; class Amphibia; order Anura; family Dicroglossidae; genus Nanorana; species Nanorana parkeri. Next base: position 1,528,929 of record NW_017306504.1, on the reverse strand, counting down.
ATCCCTGCTAAAATCTTACCTCTGAAGCTCACAGTACCATAGCATGATCATTAAAATTGTTAATTTAATAGTGCTTAAAAGAAATAAATGTGGCATACCTAGTGTATTTGACACCCAGGATAGCTATGTAAAACCCCCAGGCTCTAATACAAAATTACCATTTCTAATATTTATGAAATTCACATTAATAATAAGAAGGAAAGAAACACAGACAGTGAAACTTTTAATGCCCCTTTACATTGGTGATCAGTTGAAAAGTACCTTCTCACATTGGTAGTCAGTGTAGTGGTTCCATTAAATTGGTGGCCAATGTAAGGGCCCATTTATATTAGAGGTCGTTGGGAGAAGGACACTTACATTGTCAGTAGTGGGAAGACTTCCGTTCACATACAGCTAAAAAGCTAAAAAGATCACTGATGCCAGTGATCACTAGAGATGGGAATGGCTCATTGTTTAATAAACCTCCAGCAACCTTTGGAGAACCCCAAGGATCTACAGAACCCTGGGTGTGAACGACTGATGTAACTGATCATATATAATAAAGATGTAAACCTGATGTACTGTATGTGTGGCCTGCATAACATTCAGGAGACTAAGAATTCAGATTTTATCAGGACAGATTATTGTAACGAGCTGTCACATACACCACGGGATATGCACTGCAGTAGTAATGCTCTAATGGACTAAACTGAGCTACTATTAGGTACAGAAGAGAAGAGAGTTAAGGAAAAAGATTAGACATTTTTTTTATGTCCCTGCTACCAATCGCACATCCAGGCCAAATATACACAGCCATCTGACATGTTTTTTAACTGTTAAGTTTTTACCTTTTCACTCAGCTTAGAAAGCAAGAAAGTTTACTATGTACTGTTTTATTTATTAAGGCGATTATTGAATCTATCTAGATGACCAGGATGGGAATAAATTATAGCGTTTATAGCAGAAAGCAGTCAAAAATCTGCAGTCCACCTTACAAACAAATCAGAAATCTTGTCCTTGATCTGATTGCACTAAATGGCTGAATGTGAACATGTTATAAAAGTCAATTCCTGGTAAAGTTTAGGATTTTTTATACATGTTCCATTAACCATTCTCATTATCTTTTCAATAGGTGCTTTTTGATCTAGGGGACTTGTTGTATTACACTATGCCATTATTGGCTAGTTTATAAAAAAAAAAGCATGCTTTTGAAGCATGTTCCATTTATTCTCTGTGCCCAGCACAACATTCTATTGCTAAATAAACAATTGAAATAAAAATAGAGTGTAGTCAGTTTTGGGATATAGTGGCATGTGTGTTTGTTTGTTCAGCCCCATCACAAAACAATTGTTGACAACCATGTACACAGCCAAATGGCACACACTGAGGTGTTGGAGGTCAAACTGAGCAATACCTCTCATCCCAGGAGCACAAGACTACAGAAATATGTTCATATAGTTGCTGGCTGACCATCTTCCCATCATATTGCCAATAGCACATAACTTGTTAATTTACAACTATAAACAACTGTGTCTGTAAAAGAATTATATTAAAAACATATTCACAGCATTCAAAATGGTGCATGTCATCCGATTTATATCAAGAGCAAATGTGCGCATTCTTTGAACTTTGCATAGCCATTTTTGTTTGCTTTAAACAGCTATTGTATGTAGAATATATCAGAAAGTGTACCCAATTCTTCTTTTTTTTTTATATATATAAACCCAAAAGTAGAATGATATGCACTCTACAGGAGCAGAAAGCTGCTACTGAGGTTAGGTTCAGATCTGAGCGGTCCCGGGACGCGCATCCCGGGACCACGTGGTTGTGTGCGGGTGCACACAGCGGATGCTGTGCGGCCCCATTGATTTCAATGGTGTTACATGCGCATGGCTATCGCTGAAAAAAGGTACATGTACCTTTTTTTGCGACACATCGCTTTTTTTAGCTGCGTGTTTGATTTGCACACGTGTAATCAAGTTGAGAAACCGTGCAATCCGCCTGGCGTGAATAGGGTGCCATTCGAACATAATGGCACCACAAGCGCGATCAGCTGTTTTTTCAGTTATGGCACCCTTTAAAAGTATGCAAAATGTCAAGGCACCTCTTTTTAAAATGTAAGTGTAAAAAGATAAAAAAAACAACATGTGGTCCCTCCATAATTCATACCAGACTTTTATCCCAGATAGAGGTCTGGTATGGATTTTAAGGGGGGCTCCATGCAAAAACACAAAAAATAGGGTTTCCCCTTTCACATCAGAGTCCCTCTTTAGACCAGGAGCCCCCATTTACATTAGGAACCCCCTACATTACAATAAACAGACGTGTTTGACTTGCTATTGAAGTGCCGGTGTCTATATATTTTGTTTGGTCTTTTATCTGCCCCCTCCTGTGCTATACTGCATGCAGCCAGTAGTGGGTGAAGCCTGCTAGGTCCCTCCCACAGCTTTGCTCTCTGCACGGACTATGTGCAGTACAGTGATGATGTCCCTTCTACTCCTATAAAGTAATAAATGGGTTTGCAAAGGCATTCAGTGTACACAAAGTGGATTTATATTCATTGTGGCTATTGAAGAATATATGTAAATAAAAGTTTTCGTGCCTAGAGCTTGAAGGCCAAGAACTTGTGCCATGGAAGCAAGAAATGAAAATGCTAGCACAAAATGCCATTTGCTAGTGAATAGTGCTGGATTTAAAAAGTTTTTGTTCTACTGTACTGTATATCTGTTTCGTGGATCATTAGGATGTAAAATATCCTTAAGATTAATATAATAGTTGCTAAGACATGAGCAAGCCAATCTAACAAATCTAAATTGATGTGCCATGGCTTGTCTCTTCCCACAGTTTAGACATGTTGTGAAACCTAATGATTCTTACCGCAGTCTTCTGAGTATTAAATGACCCTCATATTTTGTGCACATTTGCACCTAATAAAAGGATAAACTGTCACAGAGTAATCAGCTGAGCTCTGTATATCTTTCTTCCAGTTGCTGCAACCACATTTGTTTTCCTTCACAAGCCGTTTCCAGTTGACAGCTACAGTTTCTGCATCATCTGCAAAACTATGATGTATATAAAGGGAATCTGTTGTATAACAAATTGCCTGTGTGGGAAAGCCACAGATGAAAGTTGCTTACCCCTGAACTCAGGCTGCATAATTGTAGGCTGCTTTTATGTAGTCAGTGCTGCCTTCTGTCTGACCATCACTTTCACCAACTTCCTGGATTCCCAGTATGCTTTGCATCTTTTTTTCCTGCTGCTTGATGTGATGCAGTCTTGATTTTTCAAGACTACACAGCCCATCATGCATTGCTGCCAGCATGCAATGGTACATTGTTCAGACATTGAGTTGTAGTTCAGAAGTCACAAGTAAATGCATTTTTACAGAGTGAAATTGTGTCAGTGTGTTGATGATTTACATCCTTTAAGCAACTTCAATAAGTAAATTACAAACTTGATGGTTATTAGGAGTTGGATAGAACTTTTGGAAATTCAATATGGAAATATATATTTATTTTTACAATTTCACCATAGATACCCTTTAACCTGCTCCATCCCCAGCATATACAGTATTTCCTTCAGTCCCCCAACTCACCATTCAGCAGCATGGATCAAATTGAAATCTGTGTTTTCCAGGAATAGGGGATCATGAAAATCACTCTCCTTCTCTCATGTGACAGCACTGGTGCCACCTGCCATTGCTCTGTCACATGCACACTCTATTTTCAACTATGTCTAAAATAAATGCCACCACAAAACAGGCAAGTTCTACTATGCTCAAACACTAACCATGGTGCCTCAAATCCATAAAATCTATCAAGCCAATTGGAATTTAAGTGACATTATGACTGTTTGATTGATGATGAGAAATAAACTATTTGGAACATTCAATTATATATTAAATCATCCAACTGTATATAAAACCTTTGAATTTGATTTGACCCCGATCTGCTCCCATGCATTTACTCTTAATACTTGTGTCTGAGAATGGCTATGGCTATATCCATTGCTAGTTATAATCAGTTAGGGTACATCATGAAATAAGCAAAGAATGATGCATAGATTTCAAATTGTATTTATGAGATGTGTATGTGCCTTCAAAAGTTTTAAATCTGACACTACGCCAACCTTTAAAATCTTTCAAAGTTTTCATGAGGAGAATAAATGGCAGACTGTCAAGTCTATGACTATCAGACAATAGATATGACTCCTTATAAACTTCTCCGCAAGGCCGGAGCATGGGTTACCTTTAATAGGCGATTTCATGAATTCCTTTTGCCAACCACAAAATTCTCTGTAGAGTTGAATATTCCTTGTGAATAAAAGCCCCACTGGGTGTGTACCATGCTGTCAAAGGAAATCAAAAAGTGAGGAAATACAACTTAATGACTAGCTGTAAAACTAAATCCTGTGAAATGTGATATTATAATAGAACAGATGGACCCAGAATATCATCAGTTACAGCAGGAGTAAACAAGTTGTTATAGGACACATTACTTTCATGAAATTATCTCCTGAGTTTTGTTGCCGTAGCTCATCTAGTTTTTACTTCTCTTGTGTTAAAGGTCTATCATATACTGTACTGCTGGAAATGACAGGGCTTTACTTCCATCTAACAGATCACAGAGCTTAAAAAGACACTTAACTCAGAAGTTAAAACGACATTCAATTACCTTAAAGTGACATTAAACCCTCAGATTTTTTAACATAAAACAATACTGTAATGTGTGCCTTACTGTAATCCATGGTAGTTACCCTTCTCTTTGCTGCTCTTCCTTTTAAATCCGTATCTCTTCTCATGCTGGGTAGAACTTCTGTTTTGCAGCAGACTGCCTTGTCTCTGGAATGGGTACATGGTGTCTGTGTGCAGGTTCACAACCTGAGCCAGCACTACAGGAAGAGGCACTCAGCTGCAAAGGGAAGTTCTCCCCCAGCATGAGAAGAGATACGGATTTAAAAGGAAGAGCAGCAAAGAGAAGGGACACTACCATGGATTACAGTAAGGCACACATTCCAGTATTGGTTTATGTTAGAAACTCTGAGGGTTTAATGTCACTTTAACTATTAACAAAAATGTATCTTATTTGTTTATCACTCAGCTGTAGATCCTCAAATCTTCTCTGAATTGGTGCTGACACTGTCCTTCCTCCCTGAGGGTGGCTACTTTTGTTCCCTATGGTCCCTGTGTGTGTTTTGTAATGTAGCCACCACTCCAAGCTCAATCCCTTGTGATGGACTACAATCTCAATACAAATGAGTAAACAAAATGTGAGATTGTAGTCCATCACAGGGGTGAGCTTGGTGCCTTGGCTACTGTACAACACACAGAGGGACCATGGAGAGCAAAATCTGTCTGGAACATGAATAGGGGAAGGTGGCTGCACAGTGGCGATCTGATCCCGAATTATATCTATTTTGTTTTTGAAATGAGTGGCAATGTCTTGGGCAGTCAGCGAGTTATTAGGTGGTGGCGGTGGGGGACATAGTAGAGAGTTAAAAGTGGAGTAATACACAAATAGGCTACATTTTTGTTGATAGGGTACTTGAAGGCATTTTTAATGCGTTCAAGTAGGCTAGATTACTTTAGGTTAATTTAGGCCAGCTTACTTTTTAGCATTTTTTTACTTTTTCTTCTGTGTATTTTTTATGTGAGTACCGTTGCTTTACATGTTTTATTTTCCTTTTTCACTGTCTATTTTTTCAATAATAAGAAAGCTAATTATGGTATTTTTTTGGCACAAGAACAGGCTAAGAATAATTAAAAAAAAGTTTATCTAACCTTTATGAGATTTAACCTGCTGGGAGATTTAACACCCCCCGCCCCCCCATAATGTGAGACAGAAAGTGAGGGGAAATGCAAATATTTAAAGTAGTCATTAGAGAAAGAGGTGAGCAAAATTACTCTATGGCAACTTTCTTAGATGGGAATTCTGTTCATTTTGGAGACATTTTCACTCATACTTATACATATAACTTATAAGTAAATACATAAGCAAATATAATCGTTTTTTCAAGACAACTCCAGCCAGGATAAGAGTTGACCAGCAAACACATCAGGTTGTTTGAATTTGATGTTTTTTACTGCGTGAGCAGTGCTACATAATTGTTTCTTTTTAAATAGCTTTCTTTTGCAACAATCAAAATCATGCAAGGATACGCACAGTACATAGTCAGCACAGTGGGATACGATACAGATAAAGAAAGGATCTACATTATTATCAGCCAACATTTCTTAGCCATATAAAAGGAACATTTTCTTTTTTTCACAGAAGCAAAACAAAAATAAATAGAAAAAGGAAGAAAAAATAAGCCAACTCAACATTGCACATTTATGGTTCAATATGACAATATGACATGTATGAGATGTTTGTGTGAATCAATAAAGAAATCACTTGTGCTGCATATGTCTGTGTCAATGCTGCTCTTTAGTATTTGTGAAGTGCCATTGAATACATTTTGGGTAGTTATGGGAGAAGTAAGCCTAAACATTAACTGATTAGGGTTCCCTATGAGTCACAAGTAAACTTAGCAAGGCATCGTTTGACTTCATATGCCAATTTGTAAAGGGTAAATTTAATTTACCACCCTCTTCCAATTTGGAGGTTTAATAGGAGTCTTTTTAACACAGAAGTAGAAAAGCGAATAAAATGTTACTTAGCTGCATCTAGCTCAACGTGCCATAAAATTTACAAATAGGCTCAATGCAGCTGTTATTAACCTGAATTTTAGGTAGGTTAAAAAAAAAATCAATAAATCACCGCTTAAAGCAGGTATTTGTTCATTAAAAAATCATTAAGTGTATTTTTTAAACCAGCAAACCTCTGTATGGCAGTACTCAAATTCCGTGAGGAACAACCAGCACGAGGAGCCAATCAGTTGTGCTGCAGTGCTCATGTGGTCACAAGAAATGACAAGGAGATGGGCTCATCAGTCTTCTGCTTCTCATTCAGGGACTGTTCACACCCCTCTGCTGGGATAACGCATACTATGCGTGACATTTATTGTGAATTGCACCCCAATGCACCTGCACAATACACTGTAGGGGACTACCCTTGTGTCTATAGGTCCTGGCTGTCCAATAAAAGACTGGGGGCAGGGTATATACCTAGTTGTATTACTTAATTGCAGTAGAGAAAAGTCAGGTCTCCAGGTTGTCTGTCAGGACATGTGAATCTAAAGCTGGCCATAGACTGCTTAGGTTTCTTTCGACTTTCTACTAGTTGATGGGGTCAAATCGATGACCAATTTTGACCGTAGTGATGAAAAAACACGAAGAAGCAGGATGGAACAGTCTTCTCAAACAAGTGTAAATTCTAACAGTGAATGGGGTTTTTCATTTGAGAAACTCCATTCCAAAATAGAACGTTAAAATCAAATGAAATTGTAATAATTTGTCAAATGTCTGATGGCATAATCGGGTGGCAAAGGAAGGTCATTCACACAAACATTTGTACAGAAACCTATTGATATATGGCCAGCTTAAGGGAATGGATGGACAAATTACCAATCATTTGGCAGGTAAAACAACTCTCATACATGGTTTTTCGGCGCTGTGTGTAAGGGCTAGCTTTTTTATTCTGGAGCCTAGTGCAACAGAACTGAATAGAGCACAAGAGAGAGGTGCAGTGATACCTGGTTTCAAATATAAAGCTGGTCTTTAAAGTCAGCTGTAGCAACTGTACTGGGGAGGAGGAAATTAGTGGAGCATACTTAAAATATAGCTGTCTTGGTGGGGTAGAAGGATGTAGCATCAGAAACAGTAAGGGGGTTTTTGACAAAGGAGCCGAAGGATTAAGCCAAACCTTCGGCTAATCCTTTGGCTCGCTTCGCCTGTGGGAAGCCTTCAGTTTAGCTGAACCGAAGGGTGCTGTATGGGCTATGCACAATAGCCGGTACCGCAGCCGGAGGCAGCCAAAGCACACAGCCGTGCCGAATGCACAAGCTATGAGATATGAGCCGAAAGACACAGCCAAAGTGGGGAGAGTAGTCTGCCGAAGCAGGCTGTTCTCCCCGCAAATTGTAAACAAATAGTCCCCTCTCCCAAACCATACAAGACACTTTGGGTCTGGAAGGAATTTTAAGAGGGACCCCAATGCATAAAAACTGAAAAAAAAATATGTGGAGTCCCCCCTCAAATTCCCAACCAGACCATTAATCCGAGTAGTGGCCCGGTAGGACAGGAAAGGGGGGACATGAGCGATCCCCCCCCCTTCTCTGCGCCATACCAGTCCACATGCCCTTGGGATTGGGAGGGTGCTTTTCCACAAAATTGGGTGCATACATGTGATCAGGAGATGGCAGAGAACACAGAAAAGGTTGGCAGAGGAGCACCTCCCTTGGATGGTACATTGCCAGCATTATACTGTCCTGACAAGAGAAGATGGGATTTGGTGCCAATCTGATAAGAAATAGACACAGCATAGATAGGACAACTATTCTGATTATTATTTTTCATGTGGTGACCTTATTTATACAATGGATACAAATGTAAATGATAAGACTACAGTATACTGCTATGGATAAATTTACTTTGTAGATTTTCATTGCCCATTACACTATATCATATGGTTTTAATTGAAGTGGGCTGTCAATGTTATTTATGCTTGAAAATTTTGCACTTCTAAACATATGATTAAAGACTGCTAAGCATTTAAAGGATCTTTGTTATCATCACCCTAAACTTAGGTGCAGAGTGTGCCAAGACTGTTCATATGCCAATTCCTCCCTAACTGTAAATCCTGAAATTTACAACAGCTCACACCACTCATGTATTGCAAGGATAACATTTGCATTCCTACATTGTTTGGTATACAAGTGTAGGGTTCATAGCATTTAATACTTTATCAAGGATGACCAAGAAGGAACCTTGGGAACCATGCATGTGAGAAAGTACTATGTCTGTCTTCACAGATGTTGTCTTATGTATGCCAGTCCCTATGGTAAACACTGGTTTTTAAAGAAAACTCGGGTTAGCAGGCATACCACTGTGCTGTTTGTTTATGTTGGAAATGCAATGATTACACTACTGACTGTAATTATGTCCTTTGAGCTATAGATGACGCTGTATTGCAATGTTAGTCTCTATGCTTATGTATACTTATCTATGATACACAGGAAGTTCTATTTGTATATATGCATGCTGTATTCTGATATAATGTTCTTCTAAGCAAGTAAAACTTAATTCAACATTCCTCAAGATCTCAGTGCTTCTTCTAAACACATAGCCAACAGGTTATGGGCCCAGGCACTAAACAAAACACTGCAAATCAACAAAAGCTGCATCCAAGCTACTGACAGATGACAGATATTCAAATGACAGATGTTCAGATATAAAGTTTGCAATAACAAAGCTCAACAATAGCAACTACTAGCTATGGATGTTCAAACTTGAAATGCTGCTAAGCAAAGATGACTTGTGGCAAGTACTGTACTGAGTACAGACAACTGGAGAGCACAGCCATTGAAGGTATTCTGGTGGGCTATAGTGAACAAAGTAAGGGACATAGAATCCTTAACCCAAAGACTGACAAAGTGACAATAAGTCACAGCGTTTATTTAAATGAGAACCCATCACCAGTAACAATGATCCCAGGGAGTTGTGAAGTGAATCTGCCCAGTGAACCAGCAAAGAAAGCTGAACAAAGTGAAGCCGCACAGGAATTAGAACATTATATTATAGTTGATATTAGTATGATATTATAGGTGGCCTCCATTTCTAAATCAAATCAACATTTGTCTCCCAATTTCTTAAACTTAGTGAAGGAATCTTCACAAATTCACTGGCGAATGCTGTAGTTTAATATGACCTTAAATTACTCCCACTTGTCTTCAGTGTTCTTGGTCAAGAAGATTTGATCCCATTTTATATTATACTGTATAGCAAGAATCTGGTTAAATATGATTCACCTGCCCTGTTTTTATAACTTATAAGGGGATGATTTGGACCACTTAACAGTTCACTATCATGCTTTTAGACATTCATTACAGTCTCTGTTATTTCTGTGATGCACACAGACTTTCGTGTGCATTCAGAATCAGTCATGAATGAAACTGGTAGTTTTTAGATACAGATCATAAGTCCAGGTTTGCCTGTAGAGTTGATTTAGTGAGGTCCACTAATGTCTATTTGTTAAATGCTATCTGACAACCTCAATTATCCTATTTGTTTCATCTTTGGTTTCCTTTTGGGTCTGTTAAATATACAGGAGGGAGAGCAGGAGGTGTGCTATATACTCTTCCCAATACGTAAAGCTGGCATGGGACACTGTAGCTGTCACACGTTGGCTCTATACCAACCGTTGATCACTCAGTTCACGATCTCCTCCCTGCAGAGAGCAGTGACTATCAGTCACACTGCTAATTGGGGGACAGACAGGGGAGGGGGTGGGCACAACTAGCTCCGCCTTTAGAGACACAAAGTTAACTGTCAATTAGGCAGCCGGATGGATCCAAACAATATTGTCTTGCTCTGCAGATAGTGGGTATTAGACTGCTATATGCTGACTTTGGGCCCTAGGAGTACATTAGTAAATGTATTGCTGAAACCCAAAAGAGAATTAAAGCTAAAAAAGGTTTTTACTTCTCTTTTAATAGATAGAGTAGAGTAAGTGAGCGTTGTCACCCTAGGACACAAGGGTGTTATTGGTAGGATTGTGAAAATAAAGGATAAAAAAACTTGAAAAAAAAAAAACTATCACAGCAACCATTTCAAATGACTAGTGGGCTGCAATATATTATATCTTTGTTCTTGGGTTTAACACTTTATGTTGTTGTGTCAAACTATGCTTTACATGTTAAAACTAGCCAACTGCAAGATGTGCATGGAAATGGGCCTTGTCCAAGATATCAACACATGAATTTAAAGACAACCACTTTTGGTTCTAGTACATGCTAGAGAATAACGGACTTAATTTGATTGCTTGACATCAGTGGTTCCTCCACTTTGTTTTTACTCCAGTTTTGTACTGAGTATGGGCTTGTAAAGATCCTATAATCAGTTACTACAATTATAAAGTAATGGCCTATGTAAAGTATATCTACTGCAAAACAATCATATTAGTGGCCTTCGCCAGCTCTCGCAGACTTAATTATGATGTAATGGTGGAATGTCTGGATCATATTTGTGTTTCTTGGACAGTTTTCTTTGTAATTTAGGATGGGTAAATCATGCAGGCACCAGACACTCTTGGGATTATCTTTTCACTGACATACACTGAATGTCTTCAGCCAAAGTCCTTAAAACATGATTTGACTCACAGGTTCTCAATGTGCACCTGCTTACATGCAGTCCCTATGAATCCCCAACAGCAGAATCAATTTGTTTTCATTGGATGGAAGCCAGTACAGAGATACTCGTTTCATTGGTAAATGTGCTTATGAAAGCATATGTGACCTGTCTGCTTAAATGGTTTCTACAAATGAACATTCACCTTTATTATGTTCTCTGCAGTACTGCCCGTCATGATTTTTGAAAATGCTATATAACGCTATTATTATTGCTATTCTGTTCTGTTGATCCAACATATTTTGGTATATTTTACCTTACAAAGTCTTTTAGAGCTCACAACAACCTGTAGCAATCATGTCACATGAACACAGTTAAAAAAGAACTCCAAGAATTGTTTTTATTAACCCTTGCAGTGGTGCTACCCCTGCACTGCAAGGATTAAGTGCTCGTTTGTGCCATGGTTAAAAAAAAAAGTTATACTCACTTGATTCTCAAAGCAGGCTTCTTCTTAGATTGGTCCTTCCAGCGTCTCTCCCCCTCCTCTGAAGCGGTCTAAGGTCCTGTAAATCATCACATATATGCACAGTGTATAGATGTGAGGATGCTGAAGATTCCAATACTGCTGTGGAGGAGGAGACAGGCTGAAAGGAGCGCTGTGCCAGCTGGCCAGAGCTTCGGGTGAGTATATCTTTGTTATTTTTGTCCCTAGGCACAAACAAGCAGTTAACCCTTGCAGTGTAGGGGTAGCCCCAACTGCAAGGGTTAATACATGTTTTCCTGGATTTCTTCTTTAAGCAGGAGCAAGTAAAGTTGATTTTGTTATCATTATACATGGGAACACAAAAATGAAAGACAGCAGTGTTAACCACTAAGCAGGCTTGGAATGACAATATCATTCTTAAAGGGTTAGTGAGTCTGGATATGTAATCTGGTCATATGTACATGTGGGCTTTTCTGTCTTGAACAACATACTACAGTACACTCACTGTAATCCGAAATTCAAGCAACCGGCACTCTCAATCAATTTATCCAGCATCCACTAATCCACATGGGTACTGGATAATGGGGAGTTCACTGTATTAGCAAAACAACAAAATAAACTTACACTTTATTTCCTAACCCCCATATTAAGTTGCCTAGATAGGTGTCCAGTATGCATTTTAAGGGGGAACCAAATGCAAAAACACAAAATTGGGGATCCCCCTTCAGATCAGGGTCCCCTTCAAATCAGGAGACCCCTTCACAACAGGCAAAAGCAGAGACACTGGCACTCCTGGGTGAAAAAGCAAAACGTCTCACTGAGTATGCTTCTGCCTGAGGAAGGGGATCCTGTGCAACCCCGAAACGTTAGTTGCAATACCTGTTATTCTGCACGTCAATAAATAAACGTTTTGCTTTTTCACCCTGGAGTGCCGGTGTCTCTGCTTTTGCTTATCGTTGTGAAGGTTGCCACCCGTTGACTACCATAGCACCCACTTCTTGAAAGGGATCTTGTGGTCAGGAGTGCGATGGGACCATGAACTTTCCCTTCACAACAGGATCCTCTATTTCACATTAGATCCATCTTTACATAAGGACTCCCCCGTTACATTAGGAGCCCCTCTCTCATACCCTTCACATCACAAGCCTCCATTCACAACAAAAGCCTTCCTTATGTCCCACCCTGGTTGAGAAAAGCTGAGTTAGGCTATTATTTAAAGCACTGATATCTTCATTGTAGAAGAGTAAACATATAAGACCAAAATTGATATTACAAAGAAAAAAGTGATGTTTGCCCATACCAATAGGAATCTGATCAAGCACAGGTTGGGGTTAGATTAATAAAAGTAGTCTTTGACTGGCTGTGAATTAGTGCTGTGGATTTCTGTTTGGTAGTTAGGTAGGTAGCTACATTATATTTAATTCTATAAATGCTCAGAATAAAAGCTGATCTAACACATTACAAATATCACTTCTATGTTAACATAAAAATGCGAGTCACATACTTGTCACGCTTTATAAGCAAAAAACGATTTTCTAATTTTGGATTTGCCTTAATATAACGATGCAGATATATCTGATCTACAGACACCAATGCTTGTCAGGGGTCCAAGTCATCATAGTTTATTTATTGTATGATTCTCTGCTAAATGGACAAATCTGTATGCATATATTCAAATGAATCGAATGTTTCACAAGGTTACATAATAAATTAATAATACATAATAAATTAATGTAATAAATTGCTTCTTGATCTTAGACCCAACCCATCCGAGCAGTAAGTAAGGTAATACATGCACAAATAACCAGAATGAGTGAAATAGGAGAAGGTATGTTTGCCATTTGCTATTGCAGGGTTGGGGGTACAGCCTCCTCACCAACAAGCCTTTAGAAGAACAATGAGCAGGATAACTACAGTGCTCAGAAAGACACTCCAAAACTTATGAGATCAGAGACAGCAGTCATCAGAGATAGGAGTAGATGGAATTTCCCTTAAATAATCTCACAGTATAGATATCCAGCTATGAGGCTAAAGTAACAGAAGTGCCTAGACAATGTCACATGTGAGGAAGAGCACTGCAATTTCTCAGGAGGAAAACAAGGATAAAACGTAGATTTGTGAGGGTATTGCTTAGTCACAATTGCCCTTTTAGGTGTTTCCTTCAGGAAAGCAAATCTTAACCTTTTATATGAAGGTTCACTTTATTAAATTTATTGATGATGCAGAATACTACAGAATTTTCAGGTAATCAGTTTATGACACAAATAAATATTTTGTGCCACATTACATCATTATCGCCAAACAAGTAAATACAGTAAGTATTCAATATTAATTTCTGAAATGCATTAAAATCATCCATCATAACAACATAAGAAATTGTATCTGTAAATGTTTACTGAGTAAAACTAGGTATCTAAATGTAATCTATTGGATTCAATAATTATTTAGGCATAAGAAATAATCAGAGAGAAACAACTATTCTGAAAATGAAATGCAATGAATTTTATTACATGTTCAAAAATGATTACATACAATATTGCCTTCTGCTCACTTGCTCCAAGATTTATGGATTGCATCATAGTGAGCAGAAAATTGAAACCCCAAGCAATGCTGTTCATTGAAATCCTGCAAATCCAGCAATATAACTAACTGTGCTGAGTGTAGTCTGAAGATTCTTCATTTTGTTTGGCTTGGATGTGACCACCTGTTTCAATTTTCTTGTACTTTTATCTCAACAAAGTAGATTGCTCGTAAAACTTGTTTTTTCTCGTTAGAAGAGTGAGGGCAGAAATTTGTTGAATGACTTTTGGAGATATACTACTCCTTATAAGTTTTTGTGTATGAGTCACCATTATTTCACTTATTGTAAGTGCTTTAAAAAGTATGTGTATAATACCTGATCTTGCCATATGCAAGATTTAGGATAATCACATTGCGTTTTTGGGAATCCCTGGGGTTACATTTGCAGCTATATATTTGGCTGAAGGTGATGTACATACCTCGAATGAACAAAGCACTCCATGGTTTATGCTGATCTGATGTCTTTGAAAGAAATATTGTCATCGATCAAACTTGTACTTTTTAATTAAAGAAGGAACACACTGAAGCTAAAGAAAACCAAAACAGAAAATAATCGCAGTAAAACAATATTTTAGAGGCACTTACAGAGCAGAGCAAAAGTATTCTAACATCATTATTAATGGTTTCTATCGTGTCCTCATCTCCTGCGATACAAAAGTGATACGAGCATAGCTAAATAATAGAGATAATAGATAAAATATGTCCAGTGAGAAGAATTTAAAGTTCTATAGCAAACATAAATAGAAATAATAAGATAGTATAACATAGAGCCCTTTCCATAGAGGCCTACAATCTAAAAGGATAAGGGGCAGAAAGGTAAGACAATGAGCAAGAAATGTAAAGGTCGGTAATCTATGCTTAAAGATCACATAAATAAAAGATTATGCAAAAGTTTGAAAGGAACAGTGAACCTACATTACAAAATAAATGTACATATGAGAGTCCCTAACTTTTTTTTAGAAGTGAGTATTTACAAGTTTAATTTTCCTACAAAAAAAAAGATATTTTACATGGTAACAAATTTAAATGTAAAGTATATTTTAAAAACTACCATCAACTCCAATATAAATGTACTTTGCTTTTTAACTTCACTATAACGAATGTTCGTAACGGAACGAAAATATGTCAACGGAATTTCGTATTTCCTGCCTGTATTGCACTGCAACTGTCAGCAGCATAAGAGAAAACCTCTGATTGGTCAACCAAACGAAATACGAATTGCGTTAACGGATTCCGTATCCAAATTTCGTATTTCGTATGAAAAAAAAACTACCATCAACTCCAATATATTAACAAATGTACTTTGCTTTTTAACTTCAATATAACGAATGTTCGTAACGGAACGAAAATACGTCAACGAAATTTCGTATTTCCTGCCTGTGTATTGTAATGCAACTCTCAGCAGCAGCGGATCCATATTTCGGATTAAAAAAAAAATCACACATGTTGTTCAACCTCATTTACAGGGGTAATATTAGTTCCTGTTTCAAAGAAATTCGGATTCGAAATTCGTTAACGGAATTTCGTATTTCGGATATAATTCGGAAACTGCAATTCGGATTTCGGATGCTTGCGAATTTACGAATTTCAGGAAAATTCATACGAATTTCGATTCGTAACGAAACGAATCGCACATGTCTAGTGCATGGATCCCCTACTGATTGAAACTGAAGGTGCCTGTGTGAAAAGGGCCTTAGACTACTCTAATGCAGTTAAAAAAAGGTTTGTTTTGACATGATTTATTCAATCGTGGCCCTGATGTGTTAAATCAGAGCAAGCATCAGGCAATTTAGGACTTCCTAGGGGGTAAAAAAAGGGTTCTGTCAATGTCAGTTATTTGTAGTTCTCATTTGCTGTGTGATGAGGCTGATTCTTCCTTTTTATAGGGGAGACCTCTGTTAGTCCATGGTCAGCCTCGTGCTATACAGATGTGTATTAAAGTTTTCATTCCCACAGTTATCAATTGAGACTGTCATGCACATAATAATTTATGTAAGATTTATGGGCAGGACAGTATTTTAGAATGCCTTGAAAAGATGTATTTACTTGTCCCAGAGTATAAGTGCGCACCAAGCATTTTATCAGCTTGGTACATGTAAAATCCATAATTGTACTGGTCATGTGAGTGTAGCAACATCTCAGAGGGCTGCGGAGACATTCAGGAAGCCGGGCGGCACGTCATGACTCACCGCCTGGCTTCCTGATTGGTCAGAAAGCCAGGCAGCCTCGGCAAATGAAGCCGGTGTTCTTTCTCTAGAACACCAGCTTCACAGTCAATCAGGAAGCAGGACGACGGGTCATGACCTGCCGCCCGACTTCCAGATAATCTGGGCACACGACACCTCTCGTACTAAGTGGCGGAACTACCGCCGGTGGAGCTGGGGCCTCAGCCTTTAAAGTGAAGCTGTCAATTCTTCCATGAGCATTATTTCATTCACTTTAGTAACCCACAAGGACACTGAGGGAGGATCTCTAGATTTCCATTTGAGAGGGATGCAAGCCCAGGCCGCGTTGATTAGGTGTATCAGGATGGAGGACTTATACGATCTTATGGAGGAGTCCGACAGTTGCAAGAGGAAGAGGGTGGGAGTCAGTTCCAGTGTGGAGCCGGTGACCGTTGCCACGACATCTCGGATCCCCAGTCAGAAAGGCTATAGCACCGTACACTCCCAGAATATGTGGAACAGGGAACCCACTGCTCGTAGACATCTTCTGCAAAGTGGAGAGATGGTTGGGTACATCTTGTGTAGCATAGTCGGTAGTCAGCAGTTTCCCGGGACATTTTTAAATGTCCTGGGAACATAAAATAATAAAATATTTTTTTTTTTTTAATACTCGCCTGATCCGATCCACCAACAAGCTCAGCGTCCCGCCTCTCACGCTGTCAGAATATGCATACAGAGCGTGCCGGTTACATTTAAACCGGCGCGCTGTGTGCAGCTTCTGAGAAGATTCGCAATTAGCGTAGCGGGAGTGATGAAAAATGCGCAACTGAGTTCCTCGCTATGCTGATAGCATATCTTTTTAGAAGCTGCACACAGCGCGCCGGTTTAAATAGTTTAAATAGTTACCGACATGCTCTGTATGCATATTCTGACAGCCTGAGAGACTATTACACAGGGTGCTTGTTATCCCCCTATGTGATAGCAATAGGGTTAGTGTACAAAAAAAAAAGTGTTTAAAACTTAAAGTAACATTTAAAAAATGTTTAAGTCCCCCGCTCCCCAGATACACAGGCGTCGGAGCGCCTACGTGTGCGAAAAACAACCATTGCTTTTGGATGGTAGTGAGGACCCAGCAAACAGAACACACGCAGGAAACAGCTGAAGACAGAAGAGGTAAGGGGGGGTAAATAATTCATTAAAATAATTATTATTTGTAGCCTAATGTTGTATAAAGTAGTGTTGCAGCAATGCAGAATGGCACCCTCTATAGAGGACTACAAATCTCAGCAGTACTTTATACAGAAATGCTATTGTTATATAAAGTATTGCTGGGATGTGTAGTCCTCTATAGCCTGTGCCATTCTGCATTGTAAATATTAGGGATGCACCGATATATCGTCCACCAAAACATATCGGCCAAAAATTTCACTTTTAGCTAAATGCCGAAAGTGCAATTTTTCTGCCAGAGAGAAAGTGAAAGTCGGCCAAGCGGTACGGGAGGAGAGCGCTGTGTTTGTGTTTTTGGGGGGGGCAAATAAAAATCTTGCACCAGGGCCCTTTGTTCCTTAGGTCCGCCACTGCTCGTACTCAATACCGAAAAACCAGTATTGGTGTATCCCTAGGTAATATTTATATTAATTAATGATATCATGCGTTGTGTTGAAATCCTGCTATATATAATGACATGCATTGTGTTGAAATTCTGTTTGTTTTACCTGTGTCACTCTCAAGTGTGATGTATCTTTGAGTGATTTAACCCCTTCTGCTTTAAATTAAGGCACAATGGATTGCCTAAAATTTGTTATTTCTTGTTTTAGCATTGAAGGGTTTAACTCAGCAGGTATATGTGCACACATGCAGGAGGGTTTTCTCAGTGGGTGTTCTCTTGTGTATTTATATTTATTGCTTTTATTTTTGTGATTTTATGGCTATGATTAAGGTGCCTTGGTGAACTGAAACATGTTAGCAATCTTTCTAGTTGCATTTATGCCTTTTACGCCATTAAGAGGATTCCTACGAGTGCCAGCTCTTTTGTACTTAATTTTGCTGATTGGGCCTGGCAGAGACTTATGCTGAGCATCACGGTTCCCATGGAATACTGTGTCTGAGAAGGTAGAACGTCTTTATATTTGCATTCTACGCTCACTGTTGCTCTACTTGGTGGCTGAAATGTGATCAGTAGGAGTAGAAAAATGCTCTAGCAATGGAAGTCAGTGGGAGTACAAGTTCCTCCTGGTTGCGAGCTGGTGTGTACACCCTGTCAGCAGATCCAAGTGGACCGATCTAGTGCAGCACCTAGTACATGTGCTTTATAAGTGCCCAAATCTTGGTGGTCAGTGGGGATTAAAAAAATACCCCTGTGTCAGTGGTCAGTAAAAAAAATGCCCTTCAATAGTACATTTAACTGACCAAAAGGGAGTAACTAGCAGAGGTTCTTTGTTAGGATTACATATTTTTTCATTGCAAAATAACATTTAAACAGGATGTAAATCACTCCAAAATGCAGGTAGTATCAGGTTTAGTGCATATGTTGGTCCTGTTTATGTGAGCTGTCTCTCCCATCCTCTGGAATTCTTTACCCCAACCTGTCCGTCTGTCGCCCACCTTGACTGCCTTTAGGCGATCCCTAAAGACTCATCTCTTCAGGGAAACTTATCCCACCTCAACCTAACTGCTCGACTATCACGTTCTCAAACAATTCATCCCCACGCAGCTCCCTCCTCATGTATCACTTCCCCCTCCCTTTTAGACTGTAAGCCCTCAGGGGCAGGGCCCTCCTTACCACCTTGTCTTGAATTGTATTGTGATTGTAATGTCTTCCCTATATTGTAAAGCGCTGCACAAACTGTTGGCGCTATATAAATCCTGTATAATAATAATAATAGCTGCAAAAATATTTGCACTGAATGATGCAAATCTTGTTATAGTTGCCAAAAGCACATCAAATCAAATGGTTGAGAAAGGCTCAGAGTTGGATCAAGAGCCACACTGATTGTATTGGCCCCTTTGGTGTCTTGAACTCAATGAGCAGGACATTGCTTAAGATAAGCTTTATGTTCAGCTGCAGGTACAAAACTTTATAAAACATTTCAGGTGTTTCAGGTGTGTTGGTTTAGTGTGTGTCTAAATGAATGACTCCACAATGTACCACACCATGGCACATATGTTGCAGTAACACGTTACAGCAAAGCACAAGTCTGAAAGGGCCCTAAAGTGGCTGTGGGGGTGCCCAGGACCAGACCCCACTGGGCCCCCCACAGCCTCAGGCCCCGGTACCGCCTGCACCGGCGGTAGTTCCGCCACTGCAGAGCATATTTCTTTGGCAGTGACAGCCTTCCTTTTTCTCTCACTAAACCTTATGTGTCAACTTGCTTTTACTAAGAACATTAATTTCCCCCAAACCAACAACCAGATTTACAGGGTTATTCACAAAAGGGTGAAGAGTTTGGAGAAGTGAACAATCTAGGACAACATAGCTGATTAGGAAACATTCTCCAATTCAGCTCACTTTCCAGTTCGGCTATATTGTCCTAGATTGTTCACTTCTCCTGCCTTCTCGAAACCCTTTAGTGAATAACCCTGTTAGACTTTCAGATTCCAACTGTCATTTTCTAGGAATGAGTGTGGTCATCAGGGTCAGACAGGGCTCAATGCACTAAATTACATGAACAAAAACTGAAAACATTTTGAGAGTCATTATTTTACACTACAGTTTGTAATAATCTATAGAGGGCCTTTTTATAATTGACATAACATTTAGGTGGAGAAGGGCTTCACCAGTCTCAATGGTGGTTAGTAGCATGAGGGAAGAGTCTAGGGCGATTCTATGGTGTGGGTATGTGCTAACCTTGGTTCGCCACCACTGTGCTAGACTGATCATGTGTGGTCCTCCTTCCATCACTTTGGTGTGGCAGGATTGGCAAAGTGAGAAAAATAGAGAGACCCTATGCTATATGGCCTATCATTGGAAATCTACCACTTTAAGTTCTTCAGCCAGTTCATGCTTTTAAAAGCATATTCTGTTACCTATTTACATAGTAGGGGTTATTCACAAAGCTAGCCAAAGGATCAGCCATAGCTCCGGCTGATCCTTCAGCTAGCTTCGGCTGCCCGAGCCCCCCGATTCAGTAGGCTATAGTGAATAGCCCGTACAGCTCCCGAAGTTGGTCGAGCCGAAGGCATATGCTTCAGCTCGACTGAGCCGAGCTAAAAGCCGAAGCGGGCTGAACTGCTGGCCATTGGCCGGCCGAAAGCCTGCTACTGACAACTGGGCGGAGCCATCCGTCATCTCACGGTTGGCTCCGGCCACTTGCAATGACCAATCAGCTTCCCCTGGTTACCAGGTAACCAGGGGACCCTGATCGGTCATTGCAAGTGGCCGCTGATCTGTCATTACGATGAGAGCTCAGCAGGGCCGGCTTTGATATCACGGCTGACTCCGCTGAGCTCTCTTTGTAATGGCAGCTGGTCCCGGCCAATAGAAAACAGTTGGGCGGAGCTAGCGATCACTGCTAGCTCCGCCCAATCATTTTCAACTTTTTTTACTACGTTTTTTTACTGTTTTTCTTTTCTGCTCGGTACCACGGAGGTACTGAGCAGAATAGCGGAGCCAAATGCTGCTCGGCTATTCACTCACTGATGTTCGGCCCCTATGAGAATATTCCGAACAGCAGCGAGCAGGCTGCCGGAGGTTCAGCTCAGCCGATCCAGATGTTGGATCGGCTGAGTCGGGTCGGCCGAAAATGCAGAGCAAGTTCGGCCGACCCGAAGCCAGCTGAAGCAAGCCGATGTATGGCTGATTTCAGCCGATGTACGGCTGAAATCAGCCGTACAAGCCTGAAGTGAATAGCCGAACAGCGTTCGGCTCACTTCAATTCGGGTCGGTTATGCACATGGCTGCCATTGGCAGCTTTGTGAATAACCCTCAGTGTGTTCACTAACATTTTACACCCCCAACATAGGTGAGGAATGAAATTTAGTGGGTTAAAAGCAGTCAGTGTAGAGCATTAAAAAGTTTAAACATGCTAGTGCAACATTAAATCTTTTGATCTGCAACTACAGTATTTTTTCCAACAAAACATATTCCACTACCTATGTATGATCAAATATTTGATTACCTAGTGATGAAAAATATAAGGCACTGAATTGCTTTATTCCAGAAAACAGACAGTTCTGTTGATAACTGAAGAACCTGCAATTCTAGCAGCAAAGGTGATCTCAAAGCAGCATGACAGGTTAAACCTCTCTCATTTACTTGTAGGACCTGGAATCATGGAACTTTCATGGGTTTCCCCTTGGCACTCAGAGTAATAAGGGGATGCTGTTTCACTGCTAGTAGGCAAGGTTGGGCAGGCGATTACCTCTTGGGTGGACCTGGTGGTCCAGTCCGTCTGTGGCTGGTTCTTTTGCAGAGCAGATAACAGAAAGTCCCCACTGGATGGACACAGCAATTCTCCCACAACTGCCGCATGTCAGTCTGGTTCCCTGCAAAGGCCTATGTAAATGATGGTGTCCCAGCCTTAAGTGATATTCATGTAAAATGGGTTTTAAGCTATTGCAAATGCTGATGAAATCACTTACAATGGTTGCTGCTTATTGATGTTTAAAAGAATCAGCTGGTCTCATGAGCACTGGCCCTGATATACTGCTTTAGGGTGGCTCCTTTCTCAAGGAAAGCTCTATGGAGCCACCTTTGTGCGTGTTAGTAAGCTGTGTGTGTCTCCACAAACATATAGGAACAGCAAATCCCTCCTGGCCCTTTCTCCTCCCTCTACCCTTCTACAAGCTAGTACATGAACAGTGGCTAGAGATTGTGCTGTTTCTTGTGATCTTGCTTTGGAGAGAAGGTTCAGGGAAGCTGAGCTGAGAAACTTGAAACCAGCTGTTCAGAAACATGATGACTGTAAGTCCTTGGTCAAAATATATAAATACATACTTTTCTGAGCAATGTATATTTGTTTGATCTGGATTCCTTATTGAAAAAAAGTTTGAGAGTTTAATACTACCTTTAGCCCTGTTGTTAAACACTACTAGATATTTTGTCTGTTCAGGGTAATGAAACATAATGCATCTGAATGGTAAACTGAAGGCCGTGCCCCTACTAAATGGGAGAACTGAACAATAGTACAGTCTCTCTGGCAGTGCCTCCACTAAGTTGGACCTTGTGTAGTGTAAGCGGTACCCCCAATTGAGTTTACCAGGTTGTGACTGCAGCATTAGACCAGTGGAGGTTCAAGTGTTACTCCATTGTCCCCAGTGATATCTCTTCAACTACTGGACCAACACGTTGAGAGATCCAGTGAGTTGTCAGTGATTCAGTATGAGCTGGTCTTGCATGATTGTTGTCTAGCAAATCATTGATGAGATTTTTTGTCAGTGGGCTGGGCCTAGCTTTAACAAAAATCCTAAGCAGACAATTGAAAGGGTCTTGCCTGCAGGCTGTTGGTTGGCAGGTTGGAATGGAACTTAGCACGGACCATGCCACTGTTGCCATGAGCTCTTATCACCTTCCCCCAGATCACACGAGTTTTATTAGGCTTACCGCGTGGGGTCACCGTGTTATTTTTTGCATTGTAGATGTAGGCACATCTCTTGCCCAAGTAGAAATCTGTCTCATCTCGAGCATAGACCCCTTCAATTTTCAGCAGGGTTGTGTGTTCCCGTTGATTCCTGAGGCCTCTCTTGCAGCCAGCAAAGGTCGCTTTACTGCCAGACATTTTGTATTTGTAATGTCCAGATGCAGACAGAACCGCACTGGATTCCAAGATGGAGGAAAAGGCCAAACAAGTATATTTTAAGCAGCAACTTTTTAAATTGTGTTTTGCATAATTATCTGTCTGTCCTGGTGAGAATGGTCACTAGAGAAAATAGATTCTGGCATTGAAACAGACAGCATGAAAAACCCGATAGGGTTTCTAACCCTAAGTTATGATATCCAAAACTAAAATTTTAAAAAATGTGGGGGGGGGGCGGAAAAAAATGTTCTGCCCCGGGCGCCCATAACTCTGGTTACGCCACTGCTTTAGATAACATTTAGGTTCTGCCTTTAACTTTTCTGAGGCTGATTATACATACTTCATTGATACACCTAGGAGTACTCTTATTGTAGCAGGAGGACTGCGATCCCAACAGTGCCTGGATAGGTGGTGTACAGATCTCTCCTCAGAAGATTACAAAGATATAAACAGCCTTGACCCTTTAATAAAGGCAAAACCTTTGTACACCGTACAGTAATTTAATTCCTCAGCAAGTTGTTGGATAGATATAGATAAGCAGTCTTCAGGTGGTTCAGTAATCAGCACGCATTAGAGCTATAATACTGCTGAGTATTTGAGAAGAAACAAAGTTGCCATTCTCACTGAGACTAATATTGCTTACTGATGAGCTTCACATTACAGATGCCTTTTCAAGCTCATCTCTCAGGAAGGAATGCATTAATCTTCGTCACACAGCTAATACTGGTATTCCATGAGCACTCATTTGGCATTTGCCACTTAGCATTTTGTAGAAGATACTCTAGAAACAGGGCTTAGGTGCAATAATGTGTTCTATTTAGAATAAATAAGGTCACATTGCTATTGTATTCACGTGGGAAGGTTGGCATAAGGATGGCTATAGTAAGTATTCCTTGAGCTGCCCTTGCCCAGTATATGCTAAGAATTTCAGAACTGTCATCAAAATCTCTGTTTCAACATAATATCAGTAAATTTCAATGGGCACATTTCTGGGAGCGAGATGGGGGGGTTAATGGAGAGCCACATAGTGCATATATATATATATTCCCACCATAGTGTTGTGTTAAAGTCATGGACTTTAGGGTATGCTTTTGCACAGCACAATGCACCACACGCTAGGTGCACTGGTGTGTTGCGCCTGTCCTGGTGGGAATGCATTACGGCACAGCACAGTGCGTTACAGTTAAAAAAAATAATGCATGCACTACTTTTTAGAATGCAAAGCATGGTATTGCAGTACCATGTGTTGCAGCCTCTCACTGAGATGTATGTTGGGGTGCCATTTAAATAAATGGCAACTCAAAGCATGGGCACACACAGCGTGCAGTTACTGTGATTTTAGGGCAATGCTGTGGTATGATTCATTTCCTTTGGATTCAATCAGAAAAAGGGGTAAATCCTGGGGAAACATTGTGTGATAACCTTTCAAAATAGGTCCCTTAGTGTTGCAAGCTGACTTGAAAAATAAAGGCACTACATTAATGCACATGTAGCTTTAAAATTATCACCTTTTTTATGTAGGTTTTATTAG
Source organism: Nanorana parkeri (assembly GCF_000935625.1). Lineage (NCBI taxonomy): Eukaryota > Metazoa > Chordata > Amphibia > Anura > Dicroglossidae > Nanorana > Nanorana parkeri. The sequence goes on along the minus strand of NW_017306504.1, from coordinate 1,504,232 downwards.
AACTTATTTTCTAGTTAAACAATATTTACATTTTTGGTTTCCATAATTGCCCTCCAGAAACGTTCCCCTTAACGGCAGTTTATTTTAGAGAATAAATGTGAGGGAAAACAACAATATTAGCTGACTTTGCATTACTGCTGACTGATTAGGGTTGAACATTGTACACTAAGATCTTGAAGGTTACATGATCCTCCTCAGCTGTGTATACTTTTCTCAATGGATTAGATGTTACTTGGACAAGCTGTGAAAGCTTGTACTCCACTTCTCAAAATAGAACTTTCTTCTAGATCTCTTTCCTTATTCTGGACCCCGTACCTACGTCCTTTTAACTCCTACAAATATTACATACTCACTTCTAGTTTTCTATTATGGATTATCTATATGGAAGCAAGTATTTACAAAATATTGATTATAATAGAATGTAAAAAGTGGATGAGCAAAGTGAACTTGGCTTCTTATATTTTATCCCACTTCTTCTGTAAGTGTAAGTCCCCATTCACACCTGAATGTGAAGTGTGAACACGTGTCACGTTCATGCACTTTCATGTATGTATGGGTTTTTTGGCATTTTAACATGTGCAAATGCAGAGGAAAAATGCACTTTATCCTGGCCGCATTTGGGGTGATTTGGTAATGGCACAGCAAGCACGGTTTGCATTTTTGAGTCATGCTCAGGTGTGAATGGGGACTTTAGTGAAAATTTCGGAAAAAGTGTGTGTGTATTCAAAGCTTAAACTTAACCAGTTGCAAATCAGGAAAAATCAAAAATGTGTAAGCAGAGATTAACTTCAGTGAAACATCCATCTCAAATGATCCAAAGATTTAGGTGTACGTTTAATAAACCGTGATAAAACTAGCTTTATCACAAGTTAACTTTACTCAGCAGATATCTTTGTTTTTCTCGGCTGCACAGAGGCTGTTTAATAACCTGCGAAAAGAAAACTTATCACACGAAACAGCTGTGAAAGGCTGAGATAAGTCGTCACGGTGACCAGTAGAGAAAGCAATGTGGGGATCATAGTTTACTCTGCCAAACCACCCAATAACAATATTACAAAGCACCTCTATAGCAAAGTGCAACAGTTATTTTTCTGTTAAAATGATGAAAATTGCTAAAAAGCAGGATTTACATGTTCCGATTTGTTCAGCATGTACTAGTACAAAAACATGAATCAAACTACCAGAGGCGGCCACAATGCGAGGCAGTGATGGGGTTAAACATTCTGAAGGGGCACTATGATGAGCCAAGCAATGTAAGTGGGCACTCTGACACATGCTGGAAATTAGAATGTTTGGCGTCCCTGAAAAAAGCCCGCTGTCCCGAGATAGGTGCATCAGCACTGTGTGTGTGCAAACACACCAGCAGCATTTATTAATGCATTATAAATGGCGGACCATGGTGGCGAAATGGTCCTACAGACTGTTATGTGTGGAGTGCAATGTTCACTGCATCTGCCTGTAAAACACCGCAGCTTGTCTAAACTGTAGTTTGTCCGGGCACAGCGCATATTACAAGCGATTGGGCGTCTCTACAGACGTCTGAACGCTTGTATGTAACCAGCCACCGCTGGCTGTTTACATTCAAAGCCGATTTCCCGTTCGTGCGTGCCGCATAGCGGCGGGCACGAGCTGGGCTGGTTAGGACGTTTAAAAACGCCCACCCACATTCCGTCCACTGTCCGGCCCTTTAATTACAACGCCTGGACAGCAGGTGGTTAATTATTTAATTCATAAATATAGGTACATTCCCATTACTTTCTGTGTACTTATCACCAGGATGAGAAGAGGTGAGATATTTCAGTTCCTACCTGACTTATCACGGATTATTAAACACCATTTTCTAGACTTTTCACTTTGCTAAGGTGAAAAAAGCCTTTTCACTGCTTATCACACTCTTTCACAGTTTATTAAACGTACACCATAGGCTCCTACAATTTAATGCAAATCATGACTTTTAATGTGAAAGTCAAGTTCAACTCCTGACCCCTCGCACCTATATCTCTACTTGTCAGTGAGGCTTTCCTTCTCACTAATGGACC